>NC_134644.1:8003358-8311361 GCF_030463565.1 Pelecanus crispus
ACCCAATCAGTTGAATTGGTCCTCACAAAGACATATCCCCATCCACCATTTACTCCAATGTAAACCAACACAGCAAAACCATTCAGAAGTGACAACATTTATCATTCGCTCCAATATGTACGTGCCAATAGCTATTACAGAAATGCTCTCAGAATTTCCCTGCCTCCTGATGATTGTTTAAGCCAAACACCCCAGTAAAGTTGTATGAGAAAAACACGGCAAAGCCCCAATCTTATTATCCATATCCACAAAAACAATCTAAGCTGAGAAAAACACGTCAAGCACCCGCATAATGCTTTACAAGCATCATCACTGGCCAGAAGTTGAGCAACTGAGATTTGTACTAACTACTGACTGAAGACATTTCTTGCAAGATCTACAAAAGGAAGTGACAATCTATAACTTACTTTATTTTTCTAAGTAGGAATGTAGCAAGAGAACACGAAAAGGAAAACATGATCAACAGGCCATATATAAAACAATGTTTCGCTTAGGAGATTTCAGAGCACTGTAATTAATGAAAAAGAAAATAATTTTTTTTGCCAAAGAGCTATCACCAACTCAACTCACAATAATTGTCATTTCAGTTGAAACAGTGCAGGGTTATTTTAGAGAACGCAATTTAATGTTATCCCAAATGTTAAAGCTCTTAAGCTTTGCTAGTGAAAGAGCCAAACCAGCCCAAAACAACCCACAGCAGACCTCCCAAAAACTGATGACTCTCAAGTACTGTTTGTTATCAAATATCATACATTAATACTAATAGCAGCCAAGAACCTGCATTATATTGCCAACAGCAGCAATCTCCACAGGCCATGTTTCCCTACTGATATCCAAGAATATTTCTGACCACAAATAGCAGCATATTACATAAAACTGAAGAAATATTTACAACAATTATAGCAACTAAGATCGGCTCCAGGAAAAAACATCCTACCTTCCTCAAGCACCTCAACACCTTAAAATGGTAATTTGGTTCTCTTTGCTGCCTGTCCCACATGGTTGTAAGGTTTTTGAGCAGTTCCTAAATAATGCTGCCTTCAAGCCAAAAAGGTCTAAATTCTGGAGGCAAGGCAGCCCAGCAGCCAAACCCCCAGGGTGCTGAGAACAGAAGGAAAGTCTGAAGCCAAAATGCTATTCAGAAGTTTGAAAATAAGTTAGGAATTTCCCCCAGAAAAGCTGTGCAGCAAAGAGGCCTGGCTGAACTGCCGGCTGCCGGGGAAACGTGAATCTGGACGGCTCTTCAAGGGATAAGGCATTCACCTGCTGCCAAGGAGTGACAGGTCCGCTCCCATTCCTGAGCTGCCAACAGGCTGAAGTAGCTTTTGCAACACACAGGGCAAATTAGCATGAAAAAGAAGTGCAACAAATTAAAAATGTTATGAGGATGAAGGCAGAAGGCAGTCACAAGTTAGGATTTTCCAGGCTGTGAGTGACTTGCGGGTTCTTCCTCAATTATTCTGGGTTTATAAGACCGTTACTATGAATATACTCATTAAGCCACTGCAAATATTTGGTGAAGCTGCTCACCTGGCATTCATTTTTATGGAATCGCATAAGATGTTTGTAGGCCAAAGTTTAACATCAAAGTTCAGAGAAATGCCGATCTGATTAATAAGGAGTGGAGTTCACAATAACATGCAAATAAAACTTCTCACGCCTAGAGAGTTCTACAAACATGTTCTAATTCATCTTCACAATAGCTCTATCAGGGAGATAAGGACAAATTACCCTCCTTTTTAGAAATTAAGGAAAGAAAAACAGAGAAAATCATTTACCCAGAGTCACTGGGGGAACACACAGGAGCTAACAAGCTTTTGATCTTTAGTCACACACTAGTCGGCACATGTCTCCCGGATCTAACCGGGCACCATTTCCCACCGCAGCTACCAGATCGGAGGCGAATTCCTCATTGCAAGGTCTGCTCCTGTGTCAATACTGTCAACCAAAATTTCAAGAGAAAGACATGGGAGTACTTTCTAATGAAACAGTTCAGCAGCAAGATGAATTAAGGACTGATTCTCCTTGCAGGCTTGGCACATAAGTCTCATTAAAGTTAACAACAGATATGAGACTCATGTGCAAGGCAAAGCGATTAGAGCCTTAAATCCAATCAGCGTCGGGTTTACTTAATTGTTCCACTTCAACAACTTCTTTACTGCCTACACTGATGCTGCTTTCCCAGGGAAGTTTATTTGTACCTGCATTCTTCCTTCTGCAGCAGTTTTTCTTAGAGAAATGCAAATATTCTGCATTCGGCACTGCTAACAGGGCTGCCTCTATGAGTAAAAATGGTCACACCTGGATAATTGGAAATGTTAGGATTAGGGACTGTTACAGAATTAAGGACTTCAAACAAAACTATAAGCAAAGCTCATAATTCAGTGAAGGCTGCGAACTGCCCAGAGGGATGAAGATGTACACATGCTCCTTATTTCTTTGTTCAACGTGGCAAAAATGCACCAGAATATTTTGGGAAACGGCAACTTTCTTCTTGAGCAGTAGAAGCAGCAGCAGAAGTGTCCTGCCACTTTCAGAGGCAGGACAGCTCAGCAGTTCCTCTCTCACACACACAAATACATACAGTTAAACTAGTGCTCAAACTAACAGCCAAGCATTGTGCTTGGTTTTTTACCAAAAGCTGCTAGAATCAACCCAGGGAAGGACTACACAGCGGCATTTTGGCTTCACAAATGCCACTTTGCCTACCTGCTTAGCACAAGGCTGCTCTCCTCCCCACAGCCCACCACAGCCCCTCTCCAGGTTTGTTTCCACATCCCAGTCCCTCCAGGTCACAAATCAACAGACAAGGCTGTCTTTTTGAGACCCTTACTCTGTTTACCTGGACCCAGTGAAAGCTTATAAATGGCATATGCGTATCACACAAGAATTAAAAAGTAAAGCTAGTCAAGATAACATGGTTTACACACAGATGCTGTAAGATGTCAGAGTGGACATAAATTAGGGACTATTTCTGGAGATGTACGATGTGTTACATGATAGAACAGTCTTAGATTGGCAGTAATACAAAGCTTGGCCATTTTTAAGCACAGACAGAGAAAAAAAATTGCATATAGAAGTTTCTCAAACATTCCTGTCACCAAAGGAAATAATGCTCTGCTCTCCACCAGCACGAGAAGCACTTTCTATCCACTCAAATAATAGCCATACTGTCACCTATGTGACCACCAAGGTCTGCAGAGGAAATCTTTAACTCTTTTTTCTCATTTTGTATACAGACAGTAAATAAAAGCATCCAAGAATATGTATTAAAATATATATATAAAATAAATATGACTGCATTGGAGTTTTTTTTCCCCTCTCTGACTGGTACTTTTTATCATCCAGATGAGGGAATTACAGAGCAGGAGGCACAACCCTATTCTATAATTTAAGATTCTTTTGGGGATCAATGAATTACTGCAGCTACCCAGATGAGAATAAATAACTTACATGGGTAGGTTAAGAATAAATCACAAACTAATCTAACTTAACCTGAAGCAGTAAACAGCCTCTGTGTCAAGAAGAAACAGCAGATACAATATGCCTTGAATTCTGTAAAGCTTCTTGCATTGCCACAGAGGACATTCTCATAACCAAATTAAGAGAAATAAGGTATAGATAAAAATCACCATAAGAGCGCCCTCTCTCAAAAAGCCCTCAAAAGGGGAACTAGTGACTAGCGATGGCTTGCCACTAAGGTTGGAAGACTCCTGCATAGCATTACTGTTGGTCTGGTTGTAGGCAGTGCTTTTTTTTATTACCTGGATAACAGATTAGAGAAGATACTACATAATAATTATGAAATAATTTCATTTAGACTGCATGAGGTTTCTGAGCTTTCTTAGGGACAGCAAAAGTAAACAGTATGATCTTGCAAACTGAGAAATGATCCTCATCCATGAAATGAAACACTATAAACTACAAAGTACTAGAGAAAGGAGGAAGGAAATGCCTAAATATGAAGCAGGGAACAGCTGGCTATTAGCCGGGCTACTAAACGGCATAAGTACTTCAGGATGAGTCAGTGACACGAAACTGCTGCAAGAAAGGACAAATGCCACAACGGGTACACTAGGAGAGCTGTCAGACAGCATTAGAGGCAATTTTTCCACTTCATAAGACTTTTGTGAGTCCCCTTCTATACCCTGTTTGTCCAGAGCTTCTTCAAAACACAGTGCCCCAAAATGGAACAGTCCAGAGAACAGGAGGAGGATTATCAAATATGGTCTATATGTTGATAGAACTGGGGTTTCGAGACTAGGAAAGAGAATCATAGAATGCTTTGGGTTGGAAGGGAGCTTTAGAGGTCTTCTAGCCCAACCCCCCTGCAGTGAGCAGGGACAGCTTTAACCAGATCAGGGTGCTCAGAGCCCCGTCCAACCTGACCTGGGATGGTGTCAGGGATGGGGCCTCTACCAAGAAGACAAGAAATAACATGTCAATGGTCAAATAGTCTCCATGGTCACTAAGCCAAGAACAAAAATAAATCAACTTAATTTGCAGGAAATAAGATTTAGGTTGGACACTAGGGATAATTTCCTGTCAAGATGATGACAAAGTTTAAGACACTACCAAAGGATGCTGCAGAACCTGCTCCTTTGGAAGGTGGCATACCCTACTAGTAAGAACTTCTATCAAAAACAGCTTAGCTTGAGGTAGCCCGATTTTGTTAGCTTTGGAGGCTGGATCTGAGTTTTGTAACATCGCAGACAGTCCGCATTCATGGAAAGGGTGGTCTTGGATGAAGGAGGCCGTAGCATCATCTCCTCCTCCCATCTGGATTCAGCAGAGGCAGCTCTTCAACCTGCACACCTGTCTGTGCACAGGACCAGGATGAGAGAGTTGGCTGTGGGAGCACCATGCGCTGCTTAAGCAGGCATTCTCTCCTTTCATCGGTCCTGCTGGCTCTGTGTGGCCTATCGGCCACCCATGACCTCAATCCAGTCCAGCTACACCTACCCTGCTCTAGTGCAAGAGGCTGGACTGGGTGATCTCCTAAGGTCCAGAATGGGAAGCCAGTGCTTCCAGAAGGTGTGTCACAGAGATGGGGCTTAAGACCTTGGCTTTGAATTCATAAAGGCTGAATCCATTCTAGTTTCAATTGCTTTCTCCCACAACAGACAGTATAATTATGAGCTGTCTGATGATGCACAGCAGGAATTAAATATAGTTTTTGTAACATGAGACCTGGCTCCCTTCACCACACATCAGAAATGGAAAGAAAAATATATATTTGAATAGTCCTGGTCTTAAGTGGCTCTAATAGCTCTCTCACATGCTATAGTCTTCAACATATTCTTACAATCACAAAATTTATTATCTTTCTTTCCCCCTTTCATTCAGTGCTTATGTATTCAAATTATTCATGCTAGACAACAACTTTCCACAAACAGCATTCTCTGCGAAGTCTACAGTTTTCAACAAATTGCATAATTAACATAGAAAATAACCCCTGAAGCACATGAACAAACACGTAGATACTGATGTCCATTTTTGTTTGTTTCTTCGACCACATCAACTCCATTTTCCCTGTGCACTCAGAACTGAGATTGGTAGACAGTGGGTTTTAGCCAGTCCCCTGCTCCCACACCGAATGGGCAAGGTCCTCTAAGTGCCAACCTTTTTGTCCCTCAAGTCCTCTTGTTTGCACAATCTCCTATTCTTTGGCACCAGAAACACAGCGTTATTTTGACAGAAACTGCACCTTCCCTTCAGCAAAACCCAAGGATCACTTTTAGGAAAGAGAAAAAGTACAAAGTTTCACTCACAAACAGGTCAAGTAGATTTTCTGATCAGGTCTTTTTTTTTTTTAATTCTATGTTTACATTGCAAAATGCTCCAACCAGGCTAAAAATCCCACCCAAGCTGTTCACCAAACACTTTAGCTACATCTTGACATTCTTGCAAAATACACGAGCACTTTCTATGTCGCTTATAGTGAGAATGCAGTACAAAGACTGCCCATAAAGTCAACCACAGACTCAAGAGCAAAAAGTGTCCCAACTCATTAATGTTCCTCAGCCGACACAGCCTTCTGCAACCAGCTCCATAACCCATGAGAAGATGAAGACTGGAATTGGGAGAGGTGAACCGGTTGTCAATGTACTGGAAGACCAAGTCACACCGTTGTCCTTGTTTGCTTTGCTGCTTACGGATTTTTCTTCATACGCTGTCTGGGTAACACCAATGAAAGCAGAAACACTGACAAAAGCCCTGTTCCACCACAGTGGGCTTGCTGTGATAATATTTATACAATAAATAGGTGCTGAGAGTACCAGGGTGAAATATGACCCTGGCATGGTATGACATTTAATAATTAAGCAAGTTTCAAGGTACAGAAACATTGGCCTGATAAGTGTCAAAGCAGTAAACACTATCTTTAGTGTTTTCTTACGAGTGCAGAAGTGAGGAAAGAGACTTTAAAGCAGCCAAAAATGTAAAGTTTTATTTTTTAATTTCTTTATTCCTTTTTCTTTTAGCTGGAGAAACACAGGCACTATACAATGCCCAACCAGCCATGCAGCAACCTATCCAATGCTTGGCATTTTAAGGTTTTCCTTCAGGTGCTGACAGTCATGATGCAAAAGAAAAGCCACATGACTGATTACAGCCTGTGCTCTCTCTGCAAACACAAAATAAAAGAGCGATGAGGGGGAAAAAACCCCAAACCTTCCTTTTTAGGTGGAGTTCAGGAGCTAGAAAAAGAGATTATACTGTTACGTATGTCCATCTTTCTGTCGCAGACTGATGGAGACATTCTTCAAGATGATGACAAGGAAGGCCCAGTGTGGTGACAGGTCAGGTAGGTGGAGGATAGTGGGCTGGCAGTCTTGAAAGCAGGACATGCTTCCTTTGGCTATCAACTCCCCAAATATCAAATGCAGATTTTAACTCTCTGGTTACCAATGACAGATGCCACAAAGTGTTTGTGAGCAGCACGGTTATCTTCTCATTTAGAAATGGGGCCTTATTTCCCCCAAACAAATTTTCATCCAGTAATTTCTAATTCTAGTCATCTCTTCATTGTCTTAAAAGTAGTAGGCTGAGAAAAGAGAACAAATTTTCACCACAGCATTAGAGACTTACAACTGCTGGAAGCAGGTTACCAGACTTAACCAACAAATTATTTCACCTGCTATTGCAAATCCTGCATTCCTAAGTACTTTAGGCAAACCTTTTCATAAACCTCTTAATCTGCCACTTGAAACAATTCCCAGGCTGGAACATTCAACTCAAAGTAATATAAAGTTAACCCTCACCAAAGAAAATTCACAGCTTTAAAAAGATGTGCTCTACAGCAAATTTAGCTTGAGTCAGATACTTGCAAGTTAATTCAAACCAGACTGATCTGTAAAGGCAGAGGTTCTTCTTTTAAGATGGGAAGAATTGAAAGGAAATTAAAGGTTAAAAAATGATTAAGATAAAAATCACACAAATGAAGAAGCCACAAAGAAACAGGAACTACCAGCTGATTATTTTTAACAAAACCTCAAATGCCAAGGTATAACGTTGAAAAAGGTAACTCATTAAACTGACAATATAGATGAATTAATATAGCCATACAGTTTTCCTTAACTGTTTGTAAATTAAAGTAGGCTTATATAAACCTGTCCTGGTCAACAGCAATTTTACTCATGAATTAAGATGCTGTTGTTGGGGAGTATAAAATCTTCCCAGATGTAGATTACAAATCCTAAATCCTGGAAGATTGCATCATCAAATCAACACGACACTGAATTAAGAATCATCTTTGTCACTGACATACTTTCTGACTTTTAGTAAGTCACTTCTCCTGTGTTTGTTTCTGTTGAAGCCCTTCCTCAGCTTTGACCATAAATAAGATAAACTCCTCAGAGCATAATTTTTCTTTCACTGTATGTCTATATAGGGCCTAGCACCAAGAGGAACCAGGATTTTACCTTAATGCAAGCAGCAACAAAGAGAGATTCATAAATCCCTCAAAGGCTGTTCTTCCCACGTAGCTTGATTTCTGCAGAGGCCAAGGAATGCCTTACAGTAATTTCTCTATTAATCTCAAGCACTTTTATTTGACCTGTTGTATCCCTTCCACTGGTGGTCTCCAGTTCTGAATGTAACTGGCACTGAAGCCTCAGATACATTAATTACAGGTAGAACATCTGATGAGGAATTTAAATGTAAAGCAAAAATCCAGCTTTCAGTCCTCCATGCGTACAGAAGTTAAAAACAATCTGCACTAGAAAGGCTATGTGATGTGCTATCACCTGATAACTTAAAGTCTGGGTTTGACAAGGATCTACTAATGCTTGATTCAAGATCATAAAACAATTCAAAGTGGAAAGGACTTAAACGTCTCTAGTCCCTCCTCCTGCTGAAAGCACGGTCAACTGTGAACTCCAACCAAGTTGCACAGGGCTTTAGCCAGTCTTGTCTTGAAAACCTCCAAAGATTCTGAAAGGAACGACCCTTTTCAAAACAACACAAGAGTTCTGACCTCAAAATAAAGTTTGCGTGTGATACACCTCTAATTCACTCTGACATGGAAGCATTTTACTATTGTACTGAAGGTGTTTCCATCTCACTTCCTCTCTTTTAGCTGAACAGGCTCAAAACATATCTGCGGTTTTAAAAATCCCAGATATTGCATTGATGATAGACTGAAATTCTGGGTCCATGTAAGGTTGAGATGGAATTTCCTCAGGTTTCAGTAGAGCCAGTCCCTGGCTACAGGGCCCCAAATATGCAGAGATATGAACCTAAACTCAGAAATTCTTACTTGGAACCATGGTTGAGAATTATATTAATTTTATGGAGACAAACTACATTTTCAGCAGCCTATCAGTTTCTTAACCAGCAGATGAATCTAAAAGGCATTTCTCTAAGATCCAAAACAGGACCAAAAGATCAGAGGATAGTTCAGGTTGGAAGGGATCTACATAAATCTTTATCCCAACCTCAAGCTTAAAGCATGGTTAGCTATGAAGTCAGACCAGGGGTTTAAAAGAAAAATATACCCACACCAGAGTGACTCTACAAACTCCATATTTCAAAAAAGGGGGGGGGGGGGGGGGGGGGAAGTAATTTTGATTCAGTATCATCTCAGTTTTTGGAAAACACATTTGGAACATTCAGTTTTGGTTATGCAGGAAAACAGACAATATTGGGTGGATAGTGAATTATGTTGGTGTTATATAAAACATTGGTTAAAAATCCATGTGACTTCAAAGGGAGATTATGCAAGATTATAGACCTAGGGTGAAATTCTGGCTCTGATTAAAATCACTGGCAAAAATCCCACTGGCTTGACCACTGCCAGGATTTCACCTCTAACCTGAAGTGCCTGTGTTTTACCATGCAAAACCACACATGTAGACCCAGACGTATCTTACAAATGCATCTCTCTGCAACAGTAAAGCTTGGAAAGCTTTTTGTGATCTCCCCCAGAGCTGTGTGTGGGTTTTGTCTCATTTTTAAGATATTCTCTCTTCCACTGTAGATTTTTCTTTCTATACAAATTAGGAAGACTGTGTACGCAAGCAAAAACAATGGAACTGTCTGGAATAAAAGCTGTGAAACAGATTTTTCTGGTCTTTCAAGCCATGGCTTTAGGAATAGCAAGGAACACAGAAGCTGCCTTTCCCACCACTGGTGAAGCTGGAGAGAGCTTGCTCCATCTTCAATAATGGCACAAGGGTGTTCTCCTGACACACAGCAGCTTGCAGAGCATCCTTTAGAAAAGCACCCTGAGACCAGCACAGTGACTGTGAGACCCAGGTGAGTGTGGAGGTGAGAATATTGCTCACATCAGCATTTCATCTGCACTTCTGAAATCCACGTTCTCCTTTTTAATGTCTACCTACCCTTCCCACAAGGACGCTACCAGGGGAACAACTCCATGACTGAAAAAAACCAGTCTAAGAGCAATCACGGAAGCACCATTAATAGTTCTTTGTGCCACAGATAATGTTTTACGTGGAGACCTGCAGCCCAAAGGCAGTCAGATTAAAAACAAATTCTGATCCTGATTCTTACAATGTTTCCTCATTCCCCTGGGGCAAATCCTGCCTGACTGTTCCAGCGTGCCCTGCACCAGCAAGCTAGCGAGCACGAGGCCAAAACCTCCACACGTGATCAACACAGCAATGGAGAGAGACCCGGGAACCGCCTTCCATGCTATTCCAACAGGAGATCATCCACAGCTGTCAGTGCACAGTTAAAAAACATGCGTGGTACAGCCCCCTTGGATGCTGTCTGGGGATGCTTGCTCTTCCCAGCAAGTACAGAGGTTATGCATTATCTTATACTCCTCCCTGCCAGGTAAACCCAAGGCATCCCAATTTACTTTGGCAAAAAGCAGTGCTGGAGTCCATCCCAATGCCACCAGTAGTTTCGCTCATGCTTCCAGCACAGCTCTGCACTTTAGCAAGAGGTTTCCCCAGCTGAAAAATTAGCATAATGCTCATTTACAACAAAAGTGTTGTGACAGTTAACTGTGTAATGCTTGTAAAGACCTCTGAAAATATAAATCACTATAGCGTTAAATTATTAACCTTGATTATTATTGCTTATGCAGAACTTTGGGTTGGGGTTTAAAAAGGCAAGAGAAGATTAATTATAGAAACTTGCCCTAAAAGCAAAATAGGAGGAGGTGGAACACCCTCAATTTTGCTCTCATGAAAAATCTCAGTCACTTCGAGCAGCCTGAAGATGCTGAGATCGCCAAGCTCAGCAGCCAGCGTACAAGAGTGCTCAAGTGAGCACAGAGCACACAGCCCACAAGAAAGGGATCAGTTGATTCCTGCCTCTCAGTGGCACACAGACAAGCAACACAGTTTCCAAACATATCAAATGCTCCCTCTCAGGCTGGCCCAGTGACAAACCTTAATATGTACACAAATGAAAAGCATCAACTTGGGAAGATCCTCTTCCCAAAACCACAACTGTGAATTTTGTCATAAAGTGTGCTTTTTATAGTCTGCTACTGTCAGGAACTTAATACAGCAACAATAATTTAAATTCCAGGGTTAATGGAAAATATCAGGGTCTTCAATGCAAGTTTTAAAGTTTTCATAAAGTTTTAAATATAAGCAGTGTACCCTTCTGCGTGCAGTGCAAACACTACGTGACTGTTACACCGCTGGGCTGTGGAAGGAGCAGGAGAAGTAGCTGCGGTTGCAGGGAGGTAAGTGCTTTATTAGTGCGTACTCAGAACTGATATGGAAAATCCAACACAACTTCTATGTGAAATTACACCCCTTGTAATTCTGGAAATGTGTAAAACACAGCATGTGAGATACAGACAGCACTGGTCTTACTTTTAGAAAAGTTAAGCAACTGTCTAGTTTCTTCAGAAGGCCTGTAGGATCCACAGATTTTTTTTTTCCCTCTTCTCAAAATAATCAAATCATAGCCTTAAATCTATCAGACATCTTGCACTATGAACTCGACTCTCCAAAAGTATCGACATCCTTGCACTTACTGCCCGAACAGATCAAAGAGCTAAGAATACAAGAATAATCCATGTCAGCACAACAAGAAATATTAACCTACTGCTAGCAATAGTCAATAATCTTTACCTTGATCATAGCTCCCTAAAGAAGGAAGCACTGCACTGTAGAAGACCTCAGTACAAAGCTTATCGGAGTTGAGCAGTTTAGATACCTCTGCAAGTGAAACTGCGGTTCCTGTGCTGATACTGAGAAACTTTTGCTGGCTGTAGCAGCAGAGCAAGCTAATTTCTTCAGAGGATGGGGGGCTATTAGCTTAGACCTCTTTGGCTGAACACACTGTATGTGCTAATCAGAATTAATATGCTTGATTCAACCACTATTTCTTTATTTGGATCTAAATGTTCACAAAATCAGCAGGGATTTTTTTTTTTTTTTTAATCTTGCTGCAGATGGAAATTTCCATACTACAGTTCTGCAACGATTGTAAACAGGAGACTGGTTTCAACATCATCAGATCTTAACCCTTTATATAAAGAACAGTGGCTGAATAATCTGTAGGGAAGAGAGATCAGGGCAATCCAACAAGGGCTCTGTGCAAAAAGGAGGAACTGAAACAGAGCTACATTTCTGCTCAGCTCCCCATTTTTAAACTGTAATGAAGACAAAGGGAAAGGAAAGAGATAAAAGAAAAAAAGATAAAAGAAACAAAGATAAAAGAAACAATCGGTCACTAACTTTGCAGAATTTAACACTGTACAGTTAAAATCTGCATCTGCTCCTTAATACAGTATTATATATTAGCTTGCACATGACAAAGTAAACAAACTGTAAGAAAAAAGCTTATACAAATTGTACAGGACTTCGTCCAACTCCCTCACCTCCTAGTTCAAGAGGTATATACACTTTTAATACTGGATGACTTCATCTTTGAACCACGGCATCCAAAATTTGACATCTTTAGTCTTTTCTCATTAACCTAAAGAGTGAACAGGGACAGAGTATGCATCCTAAAATACAATTTTTCTCATTCACATTACCAGGCTGCTGTGTGGAGGAGAAGCAGACGATGCTGTGGGCTTCCACCATCCATGCTCCATATCCCTCCAATTTGCTGTACGTGCTGGAGATGCAGTGACCCTGCCTCTGTCACACCTTTAATTGAGCATGTTTGCCAGCAATATGTGTACACAGGAAAAGGAGACAGGGTTTCTGAGTTTCCAACTCTTGGCCTATGCACAGCAGTTGATTTCTAAGCTACTTCAGGATTTGCCTCAATTTTCAGATATCAATGGAGGGATTAAATGTTTCAAGGGTGTATTATATAATCCAGGCCTAAATTATCTGAGGGATAGATTGTTCCTGCCACACCTCTCCATGGCAGCAGCCAGGCAGGTTTGCTTTGTTTTCCCTCCAAGGAAGAATAAGTAAAATAATAATAAAATAACAGTTTTTAAAAACCCAATACCTAAAGATCTAACAAGTTCCATCACGATTTGGGGTTAAATCCCAAATTCTAGGTCTTCCTTAAGGCTTAAGTTATAAATCAAATGCAAAACTGTCAAAACCTTGCGTCACATCTAGCAAACAGAGACACATATTTCAAGTTCAGAAAGAACATTTCAAACCCTTGAAATACAACCAATCTGGTTAACAAATGCACATTCTCCAAGCAGAGATGTTCTGGTTCATGACTTCTGTACTTTGTACCAAGAAGCGATCCAGCCTTATGCAAAGTCTGCAGTCTCCATTGGAGCGGACCTCCCCCCGATGTGCCATTTGAACATTCCCATCTTTCATAAGATTTACTAGACTTGTTTACGGTCTGTTGTTTAACACGCTATTCTCACAAAATCCTCTTGCTATGCTGTTACAGCAGCCTGAACAAAACCAAAAGCCAGATCCAAATGTTTAAGCCTCCTTCTACTTCTAGCATATTTTTGCCACCAAGGGACTATCATTTGGTCCCTATAGTTCTACATCCACTAACTAAAGAGTGCATCTCATCTGCACCGCAACACTAACCGTGCAAAACCAATCAACCATCTATCACACTCGAGAATTGAAATCTGTGAAGTATCGTAACACCAATAAAACCAGATATTACCGTGTCCTTTCAAAATAAGATGAATCTTCTCCCTCGCAGAGGGATTTCCTTTTTTTTTTTGCTTAAACCTAACCAGAGGGAGCTGGGAAGCCTGGTCCTTTGTGAATACCAGTCCCTTGAATTCCTTGTCCGAGTTTGCAGCCTATGTACAGTTTTTGATTAATATTTATTTGACCATTTTGACTTCCTTTTGAGTTCTACATATCTTACTTGTGGGCCTGGTTTCACTAAACTGGCAGTGATCCCCATTAAGTTAAATTTTGTATTTTTATATGCATTAACATATATAACTTTTTGAGACTGTGTTTTCATTTAAAAAAAAACAGTGCTGCACACAAAAATGGCTACTTTCATACACATGTGAGCAAGGGCTATGGTTTGCTGCTGAATTATTGCATAGATTTGAACACATGGCTCCGAGAAAAGATCTGTAATTGTTTAGCGGTTGGGCTGCTGGCAGAATTCCCTGCCTGGGGCTGTTTTTATAAATAGGCCTGAGGACAAACAAACAAGCTACTAATAACAAGTTGACTGTTCTGTTTTGAAGCAGCCCTGCTTTGTGTTGTCCAGCAGACGAGAAGCTCAGATGGCAAATATAGCAAAATCCATAACAAGAAATAAGGGTAGATCATGCCAAGACTCAGTGGCACTTCTATTTCTCTAAAATGCTAAAATTTCAGTTCACTAAAATAAGCTTAATTTGGGGGAAATACCAAAATATGCAAGGCTGTGTATGGCTGTCCTGTTTCAGATCTCCATTTCCACTATTACTAGGTAAATTTAAGAAACCAGGTAAAATGGCTTATTAACAGACATCACCAAGTCCAGAAAGCCTGGTAAATGCCTAAAGCAAGCTGGTCTTGCCTTTTCCACCAGTTCTTTTCACCACATCAAAGATTTGGACAAGACTCGGAACATCCTGACTGATCTTACGAGGTTCTCAGATTTGTCAGGAACACTAAGGTACCTCATCACAACTTTTACTGGGAGCTTCTCTTTCCATAGGTAATCCATTGGGTACTTAACCAAGAGCAAATGTCAGATTTTCTGCCATCTCTATTTCAGTCTGTTCCCCTAATCTCATCATGCTGCTTTTTTTTTTTTTTTTTTTCCTTGCTTTCAATGTTTTGTGAAGGTGATTTAGGCTTCCCAGCTAAATACTCAAACCCATTTGTGGTCCTTCAGCACCTTTCTTTGAGAAAGACACTCCTTCTTGGATATCTTTCTCTGGTATTTCATATACTACTTTCTCTTTCAGGAAAAAAATACAGCATCAGTAGAAGACATTTTTTACCTTTGGCCTTGGAAGCTTATTTGTTACTGATCAATGGAAGCCAGAGAAGTTTATATAGGAACAACCCATCCTGATGCAGTAACTCTTCCAAGCAGTGCAGCTATAGTAACTTATTTTGGAGGAAGGTAAGGAAAATTAGGCCCTTTACCCTTTTAAATTTCTGTTCTGTTGCTTATGGATCTTATCTCTGTTACCTGGAGGATGATCTTCACCAGCCTCTATTGGCCCAGGGTGCCTTGATGTAGACATCATAATTTTGCTGTGTGCTGCCCATTGTCTCTGCTAAGTTTCCTCTTGGAGGGACTTATTTTTTCTTTCCATAACTGCGTTGGTTTTGCTTTGTTTTGTCTTTTGTATCCCCCTTGGGGAGCATACTTTGTCCCCACAACCCTCCTCAGAGACTTAGCAGCTCTCTTATCTCTTTCTTTATGTCACTCAGCATTAGCAGCTTAGTCTGTGAGAAAACAAATCCTCCTTTTTGCTGATAACAAGAGCCACTTAGGCTCTTCCTTCCTCTTTGTTTTCTCCTCTCTTTGGAGGGAAGATCTAGCCAGTTCTAACGCCACTTCATGAGATGACGCAGGCAAGAACATGAAGTCTAGTGGACCATACGCAATTGCTACCGAGGTGAGCACTTTTCTGATAATACCCAGAAACGATGGAGTCAGCATGGATTAAGGAAACAACAAAGCGTTCAGCATTTACAGCAACACACTGACGCATTTCAGGGTACATGCTGAAGCCCTGGGGGAAGCAGCAGTAACGTTGCTAGCGTAGATGGAAAGACTGCAAAAGACTCCAGGTAATAGTATAAAACCACATTTGCCCAGGAGAAAATCCTCTGTGGTAGAACTACATTGGTCCTAACAGCAGCAGAGCAGAAAGAGGAGCTGGTAGGAATAATAGTCAAGAGAGCAGCGGCTGGTTTCTCTCCAGAATCACCAGCCACATAGACATGGTTCCCTTGGCACGGCAAATGCCATGCAGCCCTCCCAGAGAGTGCCCTCATAAATCAGCTTCACTACCACGAGATTAATTTGTACTTGGTTGAATTTCAAATGGTCTACAGTCTGCAACATAAAACTATCACAGCTTTCAGCAAAGCATAACTTCTCAGACCTCCACAGAATGGTGGTGGGGTGAACAGACATCAAAATGGACACCAGCAACCTCTCAAGGAGACCTAGATTGGGAGGTGAGCCAAAGGCAATGCCAGGCCAGGGGCTAGGCTATACCTGCTCTCTGGATAAATGGACTACTACAGGGCTGTTAATCCAGCAACTTTTCCAAAAGCACTAAACCTGTAGGAAAAGAAAAAAAAAAAAAAAAACAAAACCACCTTACTAGAGCATAAATATTACCAAATAAACTACTTAATATTTCACTACATTAGTTTACATACATGCTAACAGCTTTGTTCTTGAAATCTTGCTGCTTCTCAGCAGGTATCTAACAGCACAAGAAAACCTTCAGAGCACCTACTTACACAAGAAGGGGGGAAAACGACATTCTTTTTCAGCTTTAATGAAACCAGTTGTTTCTGCAAGTTTCTGCCGTCCTGCTATACCACAGCTGCTCCAGCCCTACTGTCAGCTTTAGCCAATTGTAAGTCATCAGTTTTCAGCACACAATGCAGCTGAGAGCCAATTCGGTGGTAGCACTGCTGGAAACAAATCATTATTTGCCCAGATCTTGTATTAACCTTTTATTTCCCTTGAGTATCACCACTGAAAAAGGACAGCTCACACCCTGCAAAGAGACCAGAGAATACAGATAGCAAAGCGGGGGGGAATAAAAATAAAAGAAAAAAAAGCAGGGAGTAAGTGGTTTATAAAATGTAGCAGAAAGAAAAAGGAAACAAAGCTTTAAAAATTATTCCATGCACTATCAGCCTCTCAAGCCAGGTGGAGAAGACCCTGAAGCAGAGTCTGAGCAACTAGTTCAAATGGGCTCAGCATCTCTCAAGAACTATATACCCCATCAATAAAATAAGTGTGAAACTCAGGTTACCCTACACAGAGGGAGACCAAAGTATAAGCAGGCTTAGCTCCAAAGGTCATGTTGTTTTAGCCAAACCACTAAACATCTGCCCCATCCGCTTGCCCTAATCAGTCTCTCTAAGTTTAAAGCTCTAGACAGCTACTACTGCTGCAAGGATGACAGAAGTAGTCCTAACTAAACACATTTAATTCTGTCCTAACAATTTGGTCAGATAATTAGTTTGTCTTCCTGCACTAGACAGATCTATTTTCACTCATAGTTCTGCAACAAGAGATCTATAGCCTATACAACCTATAGCAAACACAACACAAATACTTAGCAAACACAACCCCTGGTTTAGCGGGCTACAATTTGACAAACTTTGGCAGATATTCCTCTCAGACGTACATTTTTTCAAGCTAAGTTTTAGCTAAAATCAGGAAAAAAAAGGCAAAGTTAGAAAAATTATTTGTCAAATTAAAAAAAACACAATATTGACTCGAAAAGATCTATCACTGCCACTATGACCATGAAATCTGGTAGGGGTCTCATGGGGTAGCACAGGTCTGTCTTGTGACATCTCTGTGAGACTCTGCCCAACTCTGGCCCAGTGATAAGCCAAACAGCTGTGGGAGACATCCCAATTTCTTAGTAAATTTTTCCAAGATTTAGTTTGTACACAGCAAACCCTTTGTTATCCCCTGTACATCCTCTTGCTGTTTCTCTTTGCCACATTGGGCCACTCAGTTGCCAGCTATCAGACCTGAGAGTAAGAAGTCGTCTCTTGTGCTCTCTCTTGCTGGCACCCCAGGCAGCATGGAGGACAAGGAATTTCAGGTCCCTAATGCAAAAACCCACAATAATCTTTCCACGAAACAATTTACAGAAACCTAGGTAAACAACCTCAATATGTTTAAGCTAAGCCAGAGAACTTGGTGATGACACCAAGCTACTGGGCTCACTCCCTAACAGAAGTACCAGAATACCTCACAGGAAGGACTGGATAACATCAATGAGTGAAGGAACAGAAATCAGGTTAATTTAATTAATTTAATTAATTCAGTTTAATCCCTAAATTACATACTTACAGACTGTAATTTTGTCTAAAACTTGAACATTCAACAGCTGGATAGAGACAAACTGAAGTGTACCTGTCTTGAAAGTTTAACTAGGAGCCATCATTGTAATGCTGCTATGGATAAAGCACATGTGTGTATGCATCAGGAAGCCTCCAGAGCAGACAAAAAGCATATAATATATATATAAAGCATATCTATATGCTCTCTCTCTCTACAAAAAAAAAATATATATAAAAGCATATAGATATGCTTTTTATATATATATATATATAAAAAATATAAAAGCACCGTGAAAACTCATCTGGAGTAATGTGTACAGTTCTGGTCATCTGCTCAGGAAAGGTTAATTCAGCTGGGAACAGGTGCACCAAAAGACTATTTTGACGATGAGAGAAACACAGAGTCTCTCTTGTGGGACATGACTAAAAGAGCTTGGCTCGCTTAGTTTCACAGTTGACAGCTGAGAGCATATGCAATCCTTCTCTAAACTTACGTAAGGTGGATAAACACCAACAAGGGAGAAGAGAGATAAAGGACACTTTGTGGGTGCAATTAGAAAATGGAAACAGATTACAAATAAACTTAGGTTGGAAATTAGGGAGGGAAAAGAGTGAAATTCTGGAGGAAAGCTCTACAGAGAATGAGAAACATCACTACTACTTTTCAGACTGATGAAGTTTATTACAGGGAAGACATGATGGGGCTGCCTACAGGATTTTCTTACAGGAGCAGGAAATGGAAATAAATGGCAGGTTAAAGAAGGCTCCTTCTTGCTTTATGCATCTTCTAGAGTAAGAAGGAAAAGGAATAATAATTATTTCTAGCATTTTTTTCTAGGCTCAAGAAGTTCTGCTCCTATTGTGGAGACCCAATAGCTGACAGATCTGCAGAACAGAAACAGTTCAGATGTCTAATGAATGGGAGATCAGGAAGGGCCACGGACATCTGGAAAGGAGGCATTCTGTGTATAATGAGAGGGTCAACATAAAAATATAGGATGATTCAGAAAGGTTAATTCTGAACTGTTTTCCAAATTTGGAAAGAGACTGGTACACAATATGTGGCTACATGTCAGAGAGTGATCCTTTCAGTGTTCAGAGTATGCCAACCATATTCTTTTGCTACACCTGCATCAAAACATACTAAATTTGTCATAAGAAGTCCTTGCTCCCTAATGCCATGCTTCTGGTCCTTCTTGGAAACCTCACATCAAATGTGCTGCAAGGATTATATACAACAATACACATGGAACTATGGGTGTATGCAGGTACACCCATATACATGACAAACATGAGATACTACTCATAAAAACGTATCATCTGCTTATACAAGAGTCTCAAATGCCTCAACATTTGATGAAGAGCTGTATAATGACTCCAAAGGGGAATCAAGATGATCCTACCTATGTAAACTAACCAACAAGCAGAAATTATCTCCATAAACCACTGAATAGCCTGGAAAAACAAACAAGCAAACGCTACTTCCGTGATTCTGAAAGAAATTTCTTTTTAATAGATTTAAAAGAGAAGCTCAGAAAGAGGAAGGAAAAGCTTTAAAAGTGAAATTACAAGTAAAACAGGACAGAGAAAGAAAAGAAAAAAAAAACTTCCTGAAAATGGATGAGAAAGGGAACATAGAAATATACAGCATTGGCATTTTAAGCATTTGACCAGCCACCACCATGGTCCCTACTTTCACCTGTCTCAGCCACCCAGAAGACTACTTTTATCACATCTAGAAAAACGAGACCCTCATTGGGAGAATGCTGAACTGATCTGTCACCGGCTTTCCAGGTTCAAACCACGGTTCCCACGGTGAGGGAGTCCTTCCACAGCATATGCTCCTCCTCAGCTCTCCCCAGGGCTTAGGGAACAGCCAACTCTCCAGAGGCATCAGCTGCTGTAACTTTGGGAGCCTGGTGACCTGTCTTTTAAAATAGTGGGAGTAACTTCCGTTGCTCCCTCAGCAGTGCTTTTATGGAGCCAAGAGCATGCCAAAACACTGCTTGCCCTTGCATACAACTCGAGTAACAAAAGAGCAGCTGTACTCAGTTTAAGGCAAGGCTATACTTTCCCACCCCTTATTTAACACTGGCTTATTTCCATCAGCCTTAACAACAATGAATGGCAGAGAAGGGTTGTTTTATGGGGAGCCTTTTTTATGATTCTGCCTCAAATGGGTCAAATTGACTTCATCCCCAACTGAGGGCAGTAAATCTATTGACCGATACAGGGCTCTGGCAACAGACCTCATCACAGGTAAACTCCTGAGGCCACAGGGAACCTCATTATAGTTGAAATTATATATCAAAAGCTCCATACAGTGTCAGTGCAGAGTCAGAAGTAGAGTGGGCCAAGGCATCTGCCAGTGCTGAATTACCTAGAACAGTCTGGCTTTAAGCATGATGGTTTTTTTAGCCTACGTATAAGACCAGGGAGCCATTGAGCTCTACTCTCCACCTTGCTATAGACTTGGGCAAGTTACTTGTTACGGTTTTGCTTTCCAAGCTTTAAATCAGAAATAATGATACTTCCAGGGCACCATGGGTATTATTAACTCAACCATTTCTCCTAAACAATTTGAAATTTGCAGAAGGAAGCAGATGGAGGAGGGCAGTGCATTAGGGTCATTATGTTTGCGCTCTCACCAGGCAAGATGAGACTCCTCTCTTTTGAGGAGAGTTTTAAAACAAATACCTGGATCAAATACCCCATCAATAAAAGCCTGCTTATCCTCCAAGAGTCCACTTCTTTGGCAAGTTCAAATAAAGCAGTTCTCCCTGTGTTTAAGGTGTAAGTGAAAACCGGAATGCACAGAAGGTTGATATCAGAGGGTACACTTGTCTGGTAAGAGCTACGATCTACAGAAGATAAACCAAATAGCACATGGATAACAAGATGAGACTGGGGAATATCAGGATCTTGCACGTACCCAAGAATCGACAGTCCGGCAATTGGTGGTATTTTACATTTCAGATTCAGCATAATTAAGGCATCGATATTACTTGGTTCACTAGGAACCCCTCCAAACCAGGGCCATGGCGGGCAGTCAAAGTGCTACAGAGGCACTTGAGTTTACATGGAGTGAGCAAAAGCATGTTTTTCTCTAGACATAGAGAAGTGAACCACTTGTGTACGTTCAAGATCTCACAACACTTTCCTTTAGAAAATGAATTTGGACTCCAAACTCTGTTCCACACATCATGTTTTTTGGCAAAGTCCTTCCTATCAGATACTCCAGACAAAGTAATTTTTCACTGCTAAGCACCAGTGAAACACCTAGTGATCTCTGTCCCAGATCTATCTATATGTTAGTCACATATGGCAAAGCATAACTTCTAAAGCACTTCAGAGCTTTTCATACGAGAACGTTTGTATCAGTTCCAGAGTTTACTCCCCATACTCCGTACCCAGCCAAGTAATTAACTGCCAGAAGGTCAGCGGAGCGAGCGCTTGGTTTGGGCTACATGCTCCCTTCAAGATCACGAACAAAGCCATCAGGGTGTTAGGGTCAAGACTGCCATGTTTCATACTTCAAGGATATCCTCTTCCTCTACAGCCCTGACACGTGGAAGGAGAAGCACAGCTGGAGCCAAGATAAAGCAACCTTGTGGTTAGGAGGCTATACTGTTGCTTACACTCTGGCTAGACTTGGCTTTAACACCAAATCGACTGTGTATTTTTGGACTGGTGAGGAAATGAGACATTCATGACCTGATACAGAAACTAAAGCTTTGGACCAAGTTTTAGATTAATCTGTTAATGTATTACCAGCAATAGCTGAGTTTGTTTGACTGAACTTCTATGGTCAGCTTAATGAATACATATACTTGGAAAAGACTTAACCAAGATGAACATTCGCACTTGCTCTGCTTTGAAGCTATACATAAAATATACAAATATGTTGCACCGGTTGCAGTTGCTTTACATGTAATTTCCTAACAACAAAAAGTCAAGAGCAAGAAAATGTTAAGGCTATTGCCAGAACACATAATTAAATTTCCCTCCCAAAATGATAACCTCCTGTGCAGCCCAACCAGTGTGCCAGACCAAGAACTTCAGCTCCAGCCATTGGAGGGAAGTCCTGTCTGTCCATTGGTATCACGGATCCTTTTCTGAGCAGTTCTGTAAAATGACACACAGTCAGACTCCTGGACAGCAGTGCTGAAAAGCCTGAATAATAGAATAGCCTAGAAAGGAAAATATGAACTTCTTAAGACCTATTTTTAATTAATTACCAGATGGAAATGAACCTTTCCTTAGAACTGGCCTTGTGTGCAAATTGAGACAGATAAAAGAAGGGTTTTTTTCTATTAAACAGATCATCATAAATTCTGACACGATGCTCAGAAAAGAAAATATTAACTAAATCACCATGATGATTCCAACAAAAAAAAATCTAGTCAAGCATATGTACTACACATAAAAACCCTCATATATTATGCAAATATACATAAAACAGTTTGAATTTACAAATCCTCAGCCTGTGCACAAAGGCATACTTTATTTAAGTGACTGTTATAAATCCATATAAAGTACAGGACTTAGCCTTATAACTGTCTCTTGATCTCATAGAGTTACCAGGCCTCTATTTAAACAAAATACAGTCTGTCAGAATTCTGTTTGGCCTTTTTGTATTTTGTCTCTACAAGGGGGATGTGAAAGAGAAAGGCTGAATCTATTTATTCTGGTCTGGGCACCTTGCCAATACTCACAGAGATATTTTAGGTTTTCTGGCTCCCAGTGAGTTCAACCTCTTACCTGCCTCCCCGTTTAGACTGCTGGAAGAAACCACAGCTACAGAATTACAGTTGTAACACAATCAGAATAGCAGAGAGGGTGAATCATAGCACTAGCCATATATTACCACTCTACCCTGGTTTCACTCTCCCATCTCCATCACAGATCTCTTATATCAGACATTTTGCACAGTCCTGTTAAATGTGGTAAGATTTGTGGTAAGCAGTGCTGTAAAGGTTGTCTGCAAGGAGAGAAAGCTTTCAGCAGAACATCCAGAAGAAACTTAGATCTTTGTCAAATTGAATTATTGCAAAATTGAAAAAAATTACTGACATTTTGGTATCCATTGACGAGGTATTTACCAGTACACCATACTTTTCTCATTTATACTTTATACAATCACAAGCTTTAGGTGGTTCCTTCTCCCATCCCTCTAACCTGCAGAGAGCCGCAACGAAATCTTAACATTTTCATCTCGTGCAGAAACAGTGCCTCCAGCCCCAACCCCACTGACGATAGTGGTTTCAAGTGCCGACAGAGAAAATATTCCCACTAAGGCAAGTAACACCAGAATCACACCCAGCATATCCAGTGGTGAGCAGCTCATACACCTGGACATCTTCTTCCAGCAGGTTCAGTCGCTCCTTGCTCTGCTCCGAACAGGTCACTTGAGCCAAAAAAATACTCTTTTAACAGCAGGAGCCTGTGGCTCCCATTAGCATTAAGTGTCCTACCCTTGGGCAGCCAAAGTCATCAAAATTTCTGGAAAACCTGATATTCATCCCTAAAGTTTGCCCACGTCTCAGGGGTGTAAAGAAAACTAAAAATCCTTTCCATAAAGACCCAACATGGAACTCTGTGAGACCGATTTGTGTGGTCTTTATATTTTGTGATTGTGGTGGGTTTCAGAAACTGTATCTAGAGATAGCAGCTAGTGGGTTTGGCTGGGGGGATACTGCTAAGGGAATATTATTTGCATGGAGGTTACAGTGGCTTTTGGAAGTCATGGGATTGCAAAAATAGGAACACATAATGAAGAGAAATCTGATGTAAAAACTGGAAGACTGGGAAGAAGACTGAGAAACTAAGACCTTTTGGCAACATGCTCAAAATCAGTCTTAGTCAGCAAAGATGTTTACGAGATAGCTGTGAAATGAAGTTCCCAGCCCAGTGCCAGGAAGTCAGATTTCCACACTACAGTGATAAATATCTTCAGTGGTAATTGCTGGAAGGCCAATCCTGCCTGTCAAAGTAGAAGTGCCACAATGGACTGTTGTGAAGAATTTTATATGGTGAACTTGATTTGTGCTCTGAGCCACAGTCGCTCTTCAGGGCTGTCCTCATGATAACTTTCACAGCACTGAATCTACGTAATTTTAACTAAAAAGGGATAAATCTAACTCCCTGGACAAACCATCCTATCTTTCTGCATTCTCACTTTTCTGCAATGCTATCACCAATCGTATTTCTACTGGTACATAGTTTTCCATCTTCCTTAACTCTATTATGATTTTCCATTTAAAACACACTCTGGCATAATCAGACTGCTTTTCAAGATCAATCAGCCCTGGTAGGAACAAGTATCCGTCTTGGAGAAAAAGCAATTGCATTGGCATAATCAAGTTACTAATGATAGGTCCATTATATAATCAACAAATTGGTGTTTCGGCTGGCTATTCCCTCTCCTCTTGCTTCCATAATAGTTCTCAGTTCAGTTGGACATTTGCGATTCATTTAGTAAATGGATAAAGTAAGCATTTGGATTTTTACCAATTGTTTTGCATCGTGCTGATTACTAATTGCAGCTGTTGCATTTCACTGCAGAAATGTCTACTTTTCAGCATAAGTATGATGATCTTTCAGGCATAGATGAACATGCAAGGGGCCTGTGTATCACTCGTGTTTTCTCTTTCCTTGATGTAAAGAGTCTTTTCATCTCCAGGGCATGATGAATCCCAGCATGGGCTGGTAGCTTCCCTGTGTAACTAAAGTTCCACTGTGTAATAAAGTATAAATCTACTCATTTTACTTTATGAATCTCACTAACTTTACTAACTTCATTTTCAATTGCTCATAATTTCATATAGCTCCCATCCTGTAGGATATCTGTTCCATTTTTGGGCTCAATCTACCAAATGGTCATCCCTTCATCACTGTCTTTACCTGATTTTTTTCAGAGTTTATGCAAAATACAGTGTAGATATTTCAGCACAACAGCTCTTCAGAGGAAATTCTCTTTTTCATTATGGATAAAAACCCCCAAATATGTAATTTTATTCTGTTTTATTTATTCTATATAATTGATCTGCCGAGCACTTCAGCCTGCTTTGGGTTAGAGGACACAGCATGGGAGAGAGTCACTTAAGATATTTAAAACCACTTCAGCAGAATATATTTTGAAATGCCACTAGCATGTTACATTAATAATTAATTCATTGAAATTCCCCATTCCCAATATTCAGGCAATATGAAATAAATAGAACCAATAATTAACAGGTAATTTCAAGCTAGCTCAGCAGTAAATTGCCACTACCTGTTACAATTCATGGTTGCTCAAGTCCACATCCCCAAATAGCCAGGAAGGCCTTTAGAGGTAAACAAATAGAAAAAGAAACCTTCTAAAATTATCTGGCAGGGGCAGACTAAAGCAGAAGATTCCTGTTGTGGGAGTTCTCCTGTGCAACATGCACATTCCCAATGAGCAAGCCCAGGCATATTTGTTTTTACACAGTCGTATCCACACCAAGACACATTTCCATTCCCCCCTCCCTCCTTCTGCTTTTGTATTCCATCGTCCACATCAACAATTAGTGGAAGTGCCTGGCTGTGCCTGTTCACATTGTTCCCAGACTTTTCTCTCCCCCAGTGAGCTCTGAAGACCATGCATTATTTGACATGACATGACTTGGAGGCCTTCTACAGCAACGACCGTATGCAGGGAAGCAGACAGAGACAAGGAAGAAGAAAGTCCAAGTTACAACTATCTGGGACAGCAGGACTCAAATTATGTGTTAATCTCCTAGCACAATATCCCAGGTGACTGGACTTTAAATAACTTAGTCTTGTAAACCAAAAAAACCCAAACCCCACCAGAAATAAAACCAGCCTAAAGGTCAAGATACAAAGTCAGCTCGTTGTTCTTTTTGTTTTGTGACATTAAAACACAGGATATGAAAGTGAAAATAATCTTAGTACAGCTAGAAACTAAATCCAGATGTTTTAACATCAGGCAGAAGCATATTCATAATGTGGTTTTTTTCTGAAATAATTAAATATCTATTGCATTTTCCACCATAGTTCATTTCTCTGCAACATGAACAATTTGCCAGCTTGTACATACACACTGAATGTATTCCATTTATAGTAAGCAGCTGCACACAGGGCAGCTTCCCTTCACGTGCACAGGCTCTGCACTTGTGTCCTTACGTGTTTTTTAAATTAACCTAGTCAAGTGCACAGAACATTCAAGACCATAAAATGTAATCAAAGGTACCTATTGCCCTCTGGAAATGAACTCTTAGAAATATCTTCTCTGGAAATGGATGTCTCCTTAGAGTGTATACTTAGTATTTCCTCTAATTTTGTTGCTAAAGGCCAGAGAAATTAGATTTTACTGTTCCTCCAAGAGAAGGTGATCCCCAGATTTATGTCCCCAGATGTTCAGCCTGTGTGTTCCAACTCTCATCCATTAAACTGCATATACTGGTCACTGCCATTGACATTACCAGCCTTTGCTTTTACATGTGTGCCTCTTCCTCGTTTACTTCAACCCAAATACAGTCAAGGCTAAAAGCTTGTTTTACAACTGGTATGTATACAGAAATTTCAGAGACTAAGTTGGTTACCCCATCAGCTTCTCACAACCTGAGGAGCTCCCCTGTGTCCTCCCATCTCTCCCAGCAGCTCACAAAGCAATATTGACACTGACTTGCAGAACTCCAAATACCTTTAAACGCAAATACCTCTGCTTCATAAACATGCTGACAAAAAGCATATATAGATTATGGCATTAAAATATATTTTTCCTCTTAAAACATTTATATTTGAAAGTAAATTTGAAATAACTACCCACAGTGAGTCTAAACACATTAAATGCCCACAGTAGTTAGCAAAAGTTTAAAAGTTTACACAGGTAAAAAATGTATAAATAAAAAATCCTCCCAAATTTTTAATGCTTGCAGCTTTTTCTCAAGTTACATTGAAAAGCTGAAGGGAACAGAAAAGGAATTTCTTTCTGAGGCCTTTATCATATGTAATCATATGTAATGCAATGATATGTGGTCACTCTCAGTCAAACATAAGGTCGTACACAGACTTTATCGCGTGTCCCAACAGATTGCACTGCACTAAGTATCAGTATTAGTTTCAGTCTTTATCATCGAGAGAACAGCTGCTATTTATCTCTTCCCAAATTACTTCCTAGTATTACTTTCTATCTCTGTTTCATAAAAAACAAGCTTCTGACTTGGGGTTTTGGTGGGTTTTTTTTCCATTTTAGCCATCAGGCGCAAGAGAATGTTGCCTAATGGGGACCTAAGGGACCTAATGTGCCTAAGTTCTTTTAAAAATTCCATCTCTGAACTACTAGGCTTCTTAGTACCTATTTTTTTTCCTCAAGGATTAATCTTTTGAATGACATTTCAAGTAAATTTGAGTCATCTGTTGTTCTCTGATTTTTGGATCTCAGATTATAGACAGATGGACAACAAAAGTGAATGAGTTACCAAGGCTTACCAGGTTACCACTCACTTGTTTTATCTAACAATGCACAACATGAAATAAAACATGCTGGCTAACTAAGAAGGCATTGTAAGGCAACATGTTTTATTCAGCATTGCGGTGGGATAGAAGGATGCACATAGTCTGTTAATAAAGCCAACTGCTGAACAGCAGCTTGCTATGCCTTGGTAACTATTGGTTGAGGTCCACCAGGACAGCTGATGAACACTGGGTGAAAAACATTTCTGTCTTACTAAGTAATGGAGACTAGCCCACTGCCGTACATGGTTAAGTAAGGCATGTTTCCTCTTTTACTGACTTCAGTGTTTTACTGCTGAAAATCACAAGAGTTCATTTAACAGCAACTTTTGCATGCCAGCTGATGATGCCTCCGCAGGTCTGCCACAGTGAAAGGAGCCAGAACTCTAAGTACACGATACAGAAAAAAGAATTGAAGTAATTGCAGTTTTTGAATTACTGGTATTACTTTATAAAGAAAAACGCTGGCATGTACTCTCCTGTCTCTGCATAGCTTAGAGCACATACAGTCATTCTCAAAAACATAAAAAAATATGGAAAATGTATAATTAATCATCACCCAATTAAAAGAAGTCTATTAAATTAGTATTTACCTTTAACATCAACTAGCTAAATAAAAGGGCAAAGAGAACAGCTGAGTAACATCTTCTACCTCCCATTCATTTCAGGCTATAAATTTTGTGTTTATGAATAAAGTTGGCTCAACTTTTCAGATGGCAGAAGCTCTCCATTTTCCCATAAAAATGTAGAGTTGATCTGGCATTAGTGGAAGGAGTATCCAAGCAGAATAGTTTTGAGACCACGCTGGTACTTCCTCCCCTGCAGTAGTTGGCAGCAGTATTGGGGAATGCCCAGCTCCAGCAACTGGAAGGACAAGTCAGTGGAGTGCAGAAATGGAGACAGGATACCTGCAAACTCTTTGGAGGGTGCTGTAGGTTGAATGTGGCTGGTAAAGTGCCATTTCGGATGTCCCAAACCCCATCTGCTTGAGTTTATAGATGACTACACACTAAATGGCTGCAGATGCCTTGTTTCAAGAACTCTACAACTGATGTGCCACCTATTCAGAAAAAAAAAGACTAACATTTCACAGCTTTCAACAACCACATGAACCACATGGAGGTTGTGATAATTAGGCAGACTTATTGAAGTACCACTTTTGATACTGGAAGTTAATATAGTCTCCTCTAATTTATCTAATATCCTCAATCCTTGGTCTTCCTGATCAGACTGCCAAAAGAGTCCTAACAGTGTTATTTTAGGACACAGCATGACTGTCTGTAGCCATTAGACTGGAATCCTTTCACTTCACGCGTATTTTCAAAAAGCAAAAGGAAAAATACTTTCCAATACTGCTGACTTAGGTTGAGCTTGTACATAGATCCTTATGGGACAAAAACCACAGGAAGAAGATTGGGCTTGTGGTTAAGTGAACTCGGTCTCAGGACTTCATGAGTCCAACTGTCACACTCCTGTACAACATGGGGCAAGTTGCTTAAACTCCAACCATCTACTTGAGTATCAGTACTGCAGAGACAACATCATTTCCTCTCACCTGCCTCCAGTCTATAACATCTACCAGGGCTTTAAATTCTTCAGAGAGTTTGTCTTTACTAACATATGTATCCTTATGCATACATAGACATCTAGCTCAACAGCATTCAGTCATGGATGGAAAAAACATCCCATAAGGCGTTTCAGTGTTTCAATGTGGCACACTGATACTCTAAAAGTTTATTCTTTGTGGATCTCAAGCCTCAGCCATTCGGCAATGCCAAGCTTACATCACGGACTCTCCTCTGCTCAACCTCAGGCAACGCAGCAGATAGCAATTCCGACAGCTAGGTGATGATTTCGTGCTCTTATCCCTGAACTGTCTCTCCTCATGCCTCTTGGTTTAGATCACACTTCCAACACAGAAGCCATGATTAATACTCCGTAGCAGCAAATCCCCCTCTGATTAATCTGTGCAAAAGGAATGACAATGCATGATGAAAACCACATTCCAGAAGATGCAAAGCTCTGCTGAGAAGCTGGCAAACTCCCATATGCATTGTGATAACACTGACTAAGCACCTTTTTTTATTTCTTCCTTACTGTCCCTTTCTTCTACAAGCCTTGTTGGGACTATTGTGCCTCCAGTTTCAACTCCCATCTCAGAGCGTACTTTTCCCAGAAGTCTCTACACTGCACAGCCAAATCCAATTTCACTCCCCAGATGGACGCTATGCTTTTGGGACAAGATCCAGCCAGCTGTGGAGTTAAATTCAATGTGTCTGTGTAGTGGCTGAAGAATATTTGGTCTCAAGGAGCTTTCACTTGCCCAAATGCACTCCTTCAGAGCAATGAAATTGTGCAGTCTCCATCCTTGGAGATATTAAAAATCTGATGGGACACAGTCCTGAGCAACCTGCTTTAGGTAACCACAGGGTCAGCAGGAGGACTGGACTAGACAACCTCCAGAGGTCTCTTCCAACCTCAACTATTCCATGATTCTGTAAAAGCACTTGTTAGCAGTTACACCTTTTAAAGGCCACATCACCAAAAGCAAGACAACACAGGCTTAGCAAACATATTAAATGCACAACTACCTGAAGGCATAGAACAGTCCTGAATCTGTGGAAACTTGTCAAAGATTATAGCTAGGTAGTAACAATAGTGTCATCGTGACACATTTCAGGATTCTGTGCCTAATTCCAGGTCTTTCCCGATTTCGACATAGAGTCCATTCAAAATAAGTGGCGTGCGGGTAACAATAATCCATTTCTTCCACTAAACAGGCTACAGGCAATGCTAATGGCACCTGTTTAGTCCATCACATTCTTACAACTATACCTTTTCTGTGGAGAGCTTGTCTTCACTGAAATGTTTCTTCATTCTTGGATTCAAATTTTACCCCTAATCTAGCTCACCAAGTATTGATTTCTCTAATTCCAGAGAAAACCTGTTTCCAAACTTTTCTAAAGCAATCAACAGGCACATAGCTTCCACAAACCAGGTCCGAACTTCAGTCATCGTAAAAGACCACTAGTAAGTCTACAACTAACTGAGCAGGAAAATCCTGTGTTTTGTAGTGCTGTGAGCCAGCACTCTGACCATGCAGATAGCCTTTCCTTCTTCAGCTTGCAGAAGCAGGGTATTTTCTCATTTTCATTGTTCCAGCAGCATTACCGACATGAAAAGATGACTGAAAATTGCACAATGTCTGTTGTAAATAAATTATGATAAAGGCTTCATAACATGGCAGATAATGCTTATTATGCACACACTTCTTCCTAATGAAACTCCAGATCTACGAATGTGTTCTCCAGCAGCTTAGAAAAGGCATATAGCTCTATCACCCTGATTGCAAAAATAGATTAAGTCTTCAGCCTATGACATAGGTTCTGTTTTTGGAGCAGAAGGTCACAGGCACCCTTTGCAATAATAACCATAAGGTCTGAACAATCACGGTCTGTGATATAAATGACAACCATGAAACACATACTGCAATGCATTTGCTGTACATCCCACTAAGTCACACTTACATAATGTAATTTACTGTCATGCTAAATTATATGAAAATTTAAAGGATGCTACATACCATTCTATGAAACCTGAATGTCAAAAACTTAAGTACCATGTTATGTTTTGGTTCTCTACCATGTAAGTAACGCTTTCATGCTTTAAAGATTTCATACGTAGTTATATGCAAGCAGTTTAAGAGAGACAGCAGTACAGAAGCAAACACTAAACTAAAGCATTATATTCCTGTTTCTACAACTACCTAAAGAATAAACACAAAAATCATCCTGCAGCAGAAATTGTCATATACATCACTGTTTCAACTCACTGCTAGTACTAGAAATAGTTCAGCAGCAGCATAGCACTATGTCACCAAACCACCAATAATATATTTATTGATGGCATCTTATATTCATGTGTATACATAAGCTTTCCTTTCCAGGAGAAAAACCATACTCTATTCAAGACACATTCAAGCTGGTTTTTTTTTTTTGTGTGTTTGAAGACATGAATAACTTTCCCTATTTGTTAGGCCGTAACACTTTCTCCAGCATGTCTACAGTGCAAACAATAGTAGAAAATTGAGACAGCAGTCCTCTGCAACCAGATCAGGCCCTGAAAGCAGGCTAATTGTCAAAGCCTGATGATCAGTCTAGGGTAACATAGCCCACAAAGGGGCCATTTCTATGCCAGACAGACATATTCTGTGACATCTCCTGTCTGCTACTGATGCCTTCCTTGATGCTTTATTTCTCTTGTAACCAATTCTGCTCTTTCATTATTCCCTATGCATGGGATGCCTTTTGATATAAATTCAGCTCTTCTTCAAAGGGATGAGAATTATATGTGGTACTTCCCTCAACATGAATGTCCATAATTTGGTCTACCAACAGCCATGCTGACACAGTTTTGGCTCCTTTCTACTCCCATTACCCCTGCCAAGCCAGCACACAGGCACAACAACCTACCTCCACAACTGTCCATACATCATCAACAAAATGATTGTTGAATCCTGTCTTCAGGGTCAAATTCTGCTTTTGATCACATCTGAGCAGCTCCCTTGAATGCAATGTAGTGCCCAGGTGAAATCTGGCATAAGATGAACTTTGCAGGTCTGTGAACAGGCACTGGAACCTCCCAGGTGGAGATCACTGCTTTCCACTTCACTCCTGAGATCCCGCTAGAAGCATGACATTTTCTTCTGTTTCAGTAATTCCCAATACAAGCACAGTGTAAGTAACCTTCCCTGAGGCCAGAAGTCTCACCATCCACATTTCTGTGAGGTTCTTTCCACATTCATGACTTACTCCTACAAGGAAATTCACATTCCTCTGAGCCCACAGTCCTCACAGGCTCACAGGTCTAAATAAAGGAAGTTGGATGAGACCATTTAGGAGCAGAATCTCCTACCAGAAAAAGTGATGTTTTAAAGAAGCAGTACTTTTCAATAAGTTGATGATCAATTTGTGTTATGCTTTAAAACCAAAAAGACTAAGAGCTTCCCTAATTACAGTGGCAGCTATTATGACTACAAACACGAATCCTTTCTTTTTTTCTTCAGATAGATGCAAAGTGCAATCTCAACACTCCTGAGCAAATATCTTTTGCCCTTTCAGATCCTTAATATATCAGCCCTTTAGGGAGGAATCCAAATTTAAACTTCAAGGCCACAGAGGCTCAGGACAATTCAGAGTCTGCCCTGTGAGAGCAAGGGGGAGGACAGTTGCAGATTTAGTTTTAGGGAAACATTTCTCTCTTCTCTGTCTCCCTGTTCCCCCACCTCCTTTTCCCAAGAAAACAAACATTTTTTTCATTCCTAGATCACATTGGAAGCTGATTCCTTCATCTCCTTTGAAAGAATTTACCAGCTTATTCCTCATCTGCAGCTTCCTAAAGTGATCCCTAGACTCTCATCAGCCCACCCAGCAATTACTGGAGACAAGAAGCACCCTACAAAAACTGTGACAGAACAAAATCATTTCACAGTGATTTATTAGGCATGCAACCATTAATGACTTTGCAAGCATGGAAAGCAAGATGGAGGGGCAGAGCGCGAGCCAACACTAGCTGTCAGAACATCATTGTCATCTATCGGGTTAGAAATATTTAAGCCATCTGATGTTTCAGCCTGGCATCCCGACATAACAACAGGCCTGGAAACAGCAATAAATTTGCACATTGAGGAGTCTGTTCAAAATCACAGAGGTTGACAAAGAAATGGGAGAAAGTGTGCAGAGATGTTTGTGTGACATTGACAATAAAGGATCATGATCTCCAAGAGCATCCTTCTAGGCCATCAACTCTGCTGTCAGGGCTGAAGTACCAGAGGCAACAACCACTTCACTGGAATGAAAGACATTTTTATATTCATTTGCAGATGCTACTTTTGTCCTTATTGTGAAAAAACGTCTTTGTTCTTTTGAATAAAAAAATCACCTTGTGATGTATTTGGGAAAAATCCAAGGAAGTGCCAAGGTTCTGCAGTTTCCACCTGCTGGGAGCAGCAAGTGCTTGGCACTTGCCATGCTGAAGCTCTTGAGACAGGTTCTGCCCTCAGTTGCGCAAGTGTAAATACAACGTAACTTCACTGGCACTGACTGAATTATCCCAGATGAAATTCAAAGTAAACAAGAGCAGAATCTCTCTTTTTTTTTTGAAGCAACATGGGATTATAATGGTAACATTAACATTAGAACAGATGAATTTTGCAAGATGACAAAAGAACATGCTGATCTCACTGCTGTGAGCTCCTACTCAGCAGACAATTGTGTCCTGTCTTAGAACAGAGTTTTTAAAATGTTCAAAGCAATGTGCAAGCATTAACTTCTAATGGCTTAAAAAGGAATTTTATAACGCTAATGTCTTCGTATTACAGATGTGATGCATCTAGAGACAAAGGTTTCTATTCAAATCTGCGGCAGCTTTCAAAGATATTTGGACCAGAAATTTCCATTGAGGCATCTCTAATTTCAAGACTTCAGAACACACTGCTGGGAAAGACGGAGGTTGATATGACCTCTACTTTACAAGGGCTCCTGCAATTATATTATGGTCCATCTAAATTACTAGTTTGTTAGTCAGTTGTGTATTTGCAAAAAAAACAACAAACAAACAAAACAAAAAGTTGTTCAATTAGTCCAGCAATTTAGCAAATACTTTCTTGCCAAGCTAACAGAATACAGTGGCCCCCAGTTTACCCTGCCAAGCTAACAGAATACAGTGGCCCCTACTTTACTCTTGGCTACTGAACGACAAGTTGAGAACAGCTAGGAAACCCACCTGGCAGGAACTTAGTGGTCCACCACTATCCCCAGAAGCAAGGGTTGGGCACCCCCCACTTGTGCCAAAGGAAACTGAGCACAGAAAGAAGGTGAAAATAGAGTGCTCCCAGACTTTTTCTATCGTGTCTTGTTCTTGGCTGAGAAAGACATACCTGAGAAATGCCCTGGAGTGTTGCAAGACACAAACCCAACTTTCTTGAATTGATCCATTTTTTCCCACTGTCACGGGCAAACCCAAATAATAAAAATATGTTGGAGAGGGAAGAAAAGCATACAGCTTTCTTCACTGACATGTCTATTATTCCACAATCCTCTAACCTAACTGTAGCATATTTTGCATTATTCACCTTTTTTTTTTCACAATATTTGTCATTACTTTTTCAGTCAGCATTTCTATGTGATTAATAAATATGTTTTAGGATAGCCCGCATCACAACAGTACCTTTCTGTCCCACTGCTTTCTCATTCAGAATTGACTCCTCTCTCCCCTCCTACTCAGACCTTGTTAGTCCTTCTCTTGTTCCTAATTTGAAGATCTCAATGAGCAAGAATTACATGTCTCAGCAATAAACATGATCTCACAGCAAAACAAAGAAGAGGATGAACAAAATTAAAATTACTGTCTGGTGAAAGCTCCCTTGACAACTACAGCTACACTGACAGGCGCCACTGAAATAATAGGAATGATGCTTCAAAACAACAGCCAAGAAAACGTTATGAAAGAGAAAAAAAAACAGTCTAAATGGATCTTTTCAAATGCAGATTCCACTGTCAAATGAGGAGAATGAGAAAAATGTTCTTTCTTATAGCACAGTCGTATTTAAACTCTGCCAGATAGCAGAAAACCACCAAAAATGTGAGTACAACCTGAAAGATCCTGGGCCCAATAGTCCATTTCAGGAATGCTAGAATGATGCAGAATGGAACAGAAGGATCATATTGTGGGGATGGAGAGGAGGGATGGAAGGTGTTATCTCATTACCAAATTTTGAATTGCTTCCAGCTCGGTGAACAATAAAACTCATGTCAACTTCAGTGCAGTATCAGGCATTTGCAGGCTTGTGTCTGAGCAACTACCACTACCTGGGTGACAAACTGCATAGCAAAGAAGCCAAGAGATTAACGAACATGAAAAATTACGGCCACTACTAATGATGTTCCATCCAAGAGAGAACTAAGCCAACACTCATGAAGAAAGGTTGTCTATGGGCTTAGGCAGGCAATTAGGAAAAAGCATTAGCCGCCTTCTGTCAATAATGCTTAAGTGCGAACAAGTTACTTAGGCACTTTTTCCACCTTAGCTTCACAACCATAAAATGGAGAGAACTGCTATAAGTACTGGTGTGGTCAGAGTTATCTGATGGTCAGAAGGTATTTCAAAAGCACCAGATGGATCCTGTAAAATCCTGCACCAACCACAGCATCTCCCAAACTACCTATGGCTCTTCAGCTGGCAGAAAATGCAGCTTCTTGGAGCAGAGGTGGAGATCCAGCTGCACCGAAGCTCCTGGCTAGACTGAGTCAGAGGTGGGGGGCTATGGAAAGAGGTGGCAGAGGCAATGCAGCAGGCAGAGTGGAAGGCAATAAGGTGCAGAGGGTGAGTGGTGCTTCGGTGTGGTACAGTTTATTTTCTTGGTATTTTACATCCCTATTGTGAAGTACTACTGGTAACATGGCAAAGATTATTGCCTAAAAACTCCAGTCACAAACGCACAGGCAACACCCATGTTAGCAGAAACAGACCCTTCTCTCCTCGTACTGAATGCACTCAGAGCTCCAGAAGTTTGGCTTAGGCTCCTGGGCTTGCATTCCTCTCCAGAGAAAAACGAAATCTGCAGAAGAGCCATGTATTTCTCCTCCATTTTATTCCACACACTCAAGACACCTAATAAATTTGCTTTGACTTCTTATTCTTCCCTAGAACAAAGGAAAAACTTAGAACCAGAAATATCTTTTTGCTCCCTGGTGGTGTGGCAGAGACACGTGTAGGACTGTTTCCCACTTTCATATAATGAGATTAAAAAAAAAAACAAAACCAGATTGCACAGAAAAATATACAGGGACTCTGCCACTTCTTGCCAGAAGCACTGAAACCAAAAGCACATTGTGAGTGAGAATAAAAACCTAAATAGTTACATAGATTATAAGAACATCCTAACAGTAAAGAAAAAACAATAATCAAAGTTTTGAAAGGCATGTAAACTCTGAAGACAGAGCCAGCCAGCCTTTTAGTACTCACTGGGAATAGCGAAACTTTCGGGAATAGCGAAACTTTCAGTCTGAGGTTATTCTGTATCTATATATTAGTTTCTTGCACGTTTCCTTATAGCGTGAATATACAAACCAAACCAGAGTCAGGGAGCAGACTGCATGGCTCACTAGTCTGTTCCACCATAGCAATACAACTGTCCCTGCTCTTTCGGCAATAAACAGACTGCTTGTGTCCAAATCTGAGCGAGCTCTGGCTTCCCCAGCCCTGGGAAATTCAGATGTGGATTAGTCTTGAGAGAGGGAAGAGTCAGATTAGCCACTCCGATTCAGCCACAAGGCAGGGACAGTTCCCAGAGCCAAACCTGGGGATGCTGAGACCAGCGTTTGGGGGTGAACAGACCTTTCGCGAAGCCGTACCGCGAGCCTGCGTGTGAACTGGACGAGACACACTGAACCAACCCCCGTGCGGGGCAGAGGAGCAGCGCTGCGGCCGGAGTCATCCTCACTCCTCCGTGCCACGGACAGCGCACGCTGAGCCCCCAGCACTGCACGGGGGGCAGAGACCAGGGCAGCCCCCCATGCTCCACACCCCCCCAGATGTGGAGCACTTGCCTGGGGCAGGGGCTGCACCCCCCAGCCCAGCACCCCCCGAACTCCAGACGGCAGCGGCAGGACCCACCTCCCCCTGCCCCTCGCCGCGCCCCATGTCAGCGCAAAACGGGCCCCAGCGCCCCGCCACGCCAGCTGCCGAGGGGGAGGAAGGGCAAGGAGCCACTTACGGGGATGTGCACTCGCAGCATGAGTTTCTTCTGGCTGGAGCTTTTCTTGCTGCTGCTGCTGGAGGCATCTTTCTTCTTGTCCATGGCAGTGCTTCCCATCCCGTCACCCAGGCGTGGTGCTGGGCGATGGATCTGGAGAGGGAGGCTCCTCTTCCACCTCTCCCCACTGTCCCACCGGCCGCAGTTACTCCAGGCTCCTTATTTTCTTTTTTCTTTTCTTTTTTTTTTTTTTAAATGGCCTTAGGAAATGGGGGGGGGGGGGGGGGAGAGCAAGGGGAGGATGGGAGCAGCAGAGGGAAGGGGAGGAGTTTCTCCAGCTCCGGCCTTTAATCCCGGCAGCGAGGTGTCAGGGGGGACCTTCTCAAGAGGATGAGATGCCCTTACAGACGCTGCTTGCTTTCTCACTCTTCCGCCCTTTCAAAAATATCCGGAGCATCCTGGGGGGGTGAGAAAGTTTCCTTCCCCTCGCCCAGCCCGGCCGCACTCTCCCCGAAAGAGAGAGAGGGGAAAAAAAACCAAACGCAACCCCCAAACCACCCGAACGCCACCCAGACCCGAAAAGGGGAAGGCGCCCGGGCGAGGCTGCCGGCGGCCGCGGGGGGCCGGGCCGGGCGGCGGAGCGACCGCGGATGTTCGGCGGCGGGGCCGGCCCCGCGCCCCGCGGGGAGCCCGGCCGGGGCGGGAGGAGCTGCCCGGGCGCTGCCGCAAGCGAGGAAGCGCACGGCACGGCACGGCACGGCTTTGCCCCGCGGCCCGGCCGCCTCCCGCTCGGCCCGGGCCGCCCTGCCGGCCCCTTTGGCGGGGGGAGAGGAGCGGGGGCCGCGCCCGCATCCCCCGGGCTGCCGCAGCACGGCGGCGGGCGAAAAAGCCGGGCTTCGCCTCGCCAAACAAGGCGCAAGGGCGGCGCGGCTCCTTTCCCTCCCGACCTGACGGGCTGCTTCCTCACCTCCCTGCCCCCAGGACTTCTCCCGGTCGTGCCCTGCAGCGGGGTTCTCTCCCCGCAGGCAGCCCCTTCCCACCCCCCGGCCCCGCCGCGCTCCCGGGCCGGCAGCGCCCTTGCGCAACCCCGCGTCGCCCAGCCCGCCCCGGCGGCTGCAGCGGCCCCGCGGGACGGCACCGGCACCGGCACCGAGCACCGGGAACCGGGCACCGGGCACCGAGCACCGGGCACCGGGCACCGGCACCGGGCACCGAGCATCGAGCACCGGGCACCGGGCACCGAGCACCGGGCACCGAGCATCGAGCACCGGGAACCGGGCACCGAGCACCGGGCACCGGGCTCCCGCCCCCGCCGCGCTCCCGGCCGCAGAGCCGCCGGGCTGCCCTGCCCCTCGCTGCCGGGGCGCCTCTTCCAAGGCCAGGAGCGCCCCAGCCCGCTCCACGACACAGGTTTTTCCGCCCCCTCCCTCCAAAAAGCCTCCAAACGCGAAGGCAAATTCAGCCGAGCAATAAAAAAGAGGCCGATCGCAGCCCGCGGGGAAAGGCTGTTGGCGGTAGGGAGTCACCCGAAAATGGGGAGCTTGCAGAACCCCTTCACCTGTGGCTGCGCCGGGGGCGGGCGTTGGGGAGCGCGCTGCACAGAGCAGCACCGTGCCCGTGCCACCCCGGCTGCCAGGCGGGCTTCAGGGCTGAGGTTTTTGGCCAGCAAAGAGAAAGAGATGTCTTTGCCTTAAAACAGCGAGTGGTTTTCGTACGCATGGAAACAAACATACATTCTGGATCCAAAGACGAGTTTGTGTTTTCGAAGTGACTCTTCTTCCCTTCACAGTCTCTGCACCGTTGTACGTTGTCTGAATTTGGCAATCAGACCAAGCCCGTTACAGCCACAGACCTTTGATCGCACCATTTAGACGCGCACTGTCACGGGGTTCCAAGCCGTGCGTGTACGTATTCACAGAGTCTACACCATGATTACCTCTAACAAATCTTACGGGATTCTATACAACAATGATTTATAAGCATTGAAGGGAGAAGGGGAAGTGTTTTCCATGAAATGTTACCTTCTGAAAAAATAGAGGATTGTGATGGCTATCTTGAAGAAATACAAGAATTCAGATTTATTTCCCTCCTTACGGAAGTCTCAGGATTTAACAGATGCAAAGCTAGGTCAGGTATAGTCTGTAGCCACTTTTCTAAAACCATACAGAATCAAATAAAAATATGAACCGTCTTCTTTAATGTCATATATAACTGTCCTATAGGTTCCTACAGGATGTCACGGAAGAAAACAGACCCAGAAATGAGACCACAGGGGTTAACAACTTTGTCACCTGATCAGACAGGGATATTAAGGGCACATGGACCGAGGAAGCAGAATTCCCCCTGACAGTAAATGGTGCCTGGGGCAGCCTGGCAGCCCCCCCCCCCAAAAAGAGGAGCGGTTCTGTGACACCCGCTTTCCCCCAACATTTATATAAACTCTTCTGCCAACGAAGTGGTGCTGCGAAGGGATATGGGAACAACGACTGACCCCTTGAATCAACAAGTGAGAAAATCACTAATAAACCTGTCTACCAAAAAACTGGCATGACATTTTTCATTGCTAGTATGGTCTTGAAAGTTAAAAAAATAAGGAAAAAAAAGGTAGAATCCATTCCATTATTTATGCAGAATTGTTTCCTACAATAATATCACTTATTTTCCACATTTAGCGTTTTAAATCTAAATTCATTCCTTTTCTTCTTGTAGATTATTTATATGAATAATGGTGGATAATGTAAAATAAGCTTCAGGAAGTAACATAAAGGCAGTATGACCAAACTCCTAAACCTAAAAACCCCCATGAATCAGCCTCCCCCTGATGTTATTGCCTTAAGCATATTTATAACTTTAATAATACCGCAATGTGGGGTTATTTTTATTTTTCTCCTTTGATCCTTTAAGATCTCCAATATGACCTTTGGTCCTCCCGTCATATTTTTAAACTTTTCATTGCAGCTCTGAGGATTAGAGACACATTTATTAAAAAAAAACCCCACAAAGCCAAAATCCTCTTACAGCTGCTAGACTTCAGGAGCTTGACTCCCCATAAAATGAAGTGTTAATAAGACCCTGCTATACAATAAAGGAATTGCCAATTATTTCAGACAGTAAGGCATCACGTTTTTATCCTTCTGGTTTTTTGTCTTTTGGGGACAAATGCAGCCATCATACAAACAAGCAACATCGCAAATACTTTTAGAGTTAAAATTATTTTTTCCACATTAAATCCTGTCAATCTGACTACTAACAGCCGTGTTTTCAGAGGCGTGCAAGCATCTAAATTACTAATTTCACAGACAAACGGGTACCAAAATACTTTTGAGAATATCACCCTAAGTACTTCGAGGTTTCATGCACCCTCGGGGGGGGCAGCAGGAGAGGATCCCAAACCCACCAGCCTCATTTTGCCTCTCCCTCATACCACCCAAGTGCTCCCCGTCACCAAGCCATACGTGTAACTCGGCAGAAGCAGCACGTGCATTTTGGACTACACCCCATCCCAGGACTTGCCCTAGTTATTCCTTAAACACAGGTTGAGTCAATTTTTCCATGATAAATTCCCAGAGTACATTCCTAAGTTTATAAAATAGCCATAAAACTTTGCTTTGGGCCTTGGTTGTATCAGCTGTAGTTGCCATAAGTAAAATAATATGTCACCAGCTAACTTTTGTGCTGATATTTCGCATGCAATATGTAGAGATTTTTTTAAGACTTTAAATTTAAGTGAAAAAGTGTGTATAAAAAAAGTGATGCAGGGGGAGAATTATGTGAGTTGCTGGTGGTTTTTAAATCTTTATTAAAACCAGCATTTTTTGCTAATTCTTTAAAGTTTGTTTTTAGTCATATTGCCAAGCACTTATATATTTTATTACAGAAAAAAACCTATCTATGAAAATAACTATTGTTTTTTCTCTTCAGACTACATATATTAATCTTTCTGTGAGCATTTCAGGTAGATTTTTCACACATGCAATGTGTAAGTATTTTGGAGCCACTAAAACCTGCAAGTCCCATTTTCGAGGACTAAATTTCCCTCTATAAATAACGCCTATATCACACCAGGATAAATACTGGAATTTCTCAGATCAACCACAGTATTTCTTATGTATGTATATAAGTATATTCCTACTTGGGACTCTCAAACCTTTTTAAAATGTTTCCAGGATTTAAAGACAAATACTTGAAAATCAATATATTCTGAAATCTGGATGCCCAAGAATTTGTCTGGCTGTTACTGGCATCCGGTATCCCAGAACCTACTGTGCTTCATTCATCACAGCTGTTTTTCTCTTTATTTTCTTCTTAGGCTAACCTTTGTCCACATTGATCTCTCCACTTCCTCTACTGCCTGTCCCTTTCTGCTCTGCTTCATATTCTACCTCTTGTTCTCATCCTTCCATTTTTGTTCTCCATCTTTCTCTGTTCTCCAGTTTGCTGCTCACTTTCATAAGCATGCGTAAAGTTGATGGTTCAGTTTCTGTTCAACACATTTAATAGATTGAGTTCGACCCTGCTGCATAGGGCTCCTTAACTTAATCAACAGTACAATGTAATTAACACAAAGCAGTATCAGGATGCAGTAGTCCCTGCACAAGTCTTTTCTGTAGAGGCCAGAGAGGGGGGACACCCCTACAATCTGTCTGCCCCTACTCACACTCACACTCTCACCTGCTACATGCTGACACTCAGCACAGCGCAGGGAGCAGTTTTCAAGTCAGGTGCAATACAGTCAATGTGAGGAAATACCTGTAGACAGCTAAATTGCATTGTTTGCAGCAAAACTGCAATTAAAATGGTCTTCTGTGGGGAAATTTGCAGGGGAAATTGCAAGCCTGTCAGGAAAGCCAAACTGGCTGAAGTAAGGTGAGATAATGAGGTTAATGAGAGAGGAACTTCTGGGCCCCAGAAGGTCCCCAGGAACATAAGAGCAGCAGCAAAGACTGACAAATGTTTATGCTGAAGGAGAGGTGGTGTGATCAGGTGGCTGTGCTTCCTCTCGAGGCTGTCAGACGCCTTCTGGTACACGCGTGGTTACTGACATGAGTTCTCTCATCACCTGAAGCCCTGCAGCACACGGTGCTGTTTTAAAGCTGTGTGCTCTGGTTGAGCCATTCCACCCTATGGCTCTCTCCCTCTTGCTCACACCGTTTCTGCTGGTGTGCTGGTCACTCCAGAGCCACTGCACTGATGCACCCACTGAGTCAGCGATATGTCTTCTCAACCGGACCATAATGAGGAGGAGAGGAAGTGAGAGAGGAGCAGTTTCACAGGAACTTTCTAGGCTGTTTCTCTAATTTAATCTGACTGCTAATTTCTCTCCAAACAGCCAAAGGCAGGGGCAGTTTTTTGAGTTTTCTTTCCTTGTGTCAGTTACAGATCTTGTGCAGCTTGACAATGGATCCTGCATATCAAAAATTTTCAGAAGCCTTCATTTGAAATGAGTAGAATTATAGAATCATAGAATGCTGTGAGTTGGAAGGGACCTTTAGAGGTCATCCAGCCCAACCCCCCTGCAGTGAGCAGGGACAGCTTTAACTCGATCAGGGTGCTCAGAGCCCCGTCCAACCTGACCCTGAATGTTTCTAGGGATGGGGCCTCCACTGCCTCTCTGGGCAACCTGTTCCAGAGCTTCACTACCCTCATTGTAAAAAATTCCTTTCTTATGTCTAGTCTAAATCTATTCTTCTTTAGTTTAAATCCATTATTCCTTGTCCTGTCACAACAGGCATTGCTAAAAAGATTGCCCCCATCTTCCTATAGGTCCCCTTTAAGTACTGAAAGGCTGCAATAAGGTCTCCTTGCAGCCTTCTCTTCTCCAGGCTGAACAACCCCAACTCTCTCAGCCTGGCCTCGTAGGAGAGGTGCTCCAGCCCTCGCATCATTTTGGTGGCCTCCTCTGGACCCGCTCCAGCAGGTCCATGTCCTTCTTGTGCTGAGGGCCCCACAGCTGGACGCAGGGCTCCAGGTGAGGTCTCACCAGAGCAGAGCAGAGGGGCAGAATCACCTCCCTCGACCTGCTGGCCACGCTGCTTTTGATGCAGTCCAGGATACGGTTGGCTTTCTATGCTGCAAGCGCACATTGCTGGCTCATGTCCAGCTTTTCATCCACGAGTACCCCCAAGTCCTTCTCCACAGGGCTGCTCTCAATCCCTTCATCCCCCAGCCTGTATTGATATCAGGGGTTGCCCCATCCCAGGTGCAGGACCTTGCACTTGGCCTTGTTGAACCTCATAAGGTCCACACAGGCCCACCTCTCCACCTTGTCCAGGTCCCTTTGGGTGACATCTCGTCCTTCTGGCTAGTAGGCCCATGAAACGGATTAATTTGGTAGGTAGAGAGCCATACCATGGTAGGCATGAGCACTGGTGCAAGGATTGGCAGGAGGCTCCCTGTTTTTTGCCAGATGCAATGCTTGCCTCATTATCTCCCATCTTCACGGCCCCAGAGCCATAGTTCTCCTGCAGTTGCCCACATACTCCATAGTACTTGTACCACAAGAACAGATGCAACCACAGTAAATCAGATGGGTGCATGATGACGTCACCTGAAGCATGCCGTGTGGTTCACGTTAGTGCCAGCACTGTACTGTAGGCTATGGTGACAGGTAAGTCCAGATTCTCATTTGCATCACTATAGTCTAAGACTAAAATAAGAATAATACTCTCAGTGTCATCTCTGCATAGAAAGTAAGTGTCTGGGAGACCTGATTAGGTACAAACATGAAAAACACATTTTCTTTTTTGAACCATGACAGCTTGATAAAAGACCTTGAAGCCGATTTTTCAAGGTTCACACAACCTCTGCTGGTTCTGAGAGCCTGGAGAGCCTTGCAATGATCAAAGTACCTTCTGAGATAAATAATAGCTTTTTTAATATTGGTTTCTATATACAAAAAAATTTCAATTAACTGGAATTATGCTGTTCAGCCTCCAGTTTTCTTAGTAGTAAAGAATCACAGAAGAAATGGACAAAGCCCTGTAAAGCATCTAATTTCCTCCTTACTGATACAGGAAAATTTCCTTTGTGTTTTCTATTGATTGTGATTCAGACTTTCTGGCTGCTAGCCAGACACAATACTTAGTGCTTTTGATTTGCATATATAGGGCTACAAGTTAGACAGATAACCTCAATCAAAATCTAATATAACAGATTATATGCAAAACCAGTGGAAAGATACTCGTTTCCAATATTGCACGATTTTTGTCAGTCCTGCAAATGAACACATAGTAGTACAAATAGGCTTCAAGAGGAGTCTGCTTTTCATTTTCTTTTCCAACCATATGCATAATGCAGTACATTAGCTGAAAGAGCGTTTAAAGGAGGCAGAGGCATAGTTCTACCAGATATGTGTGGGCACAAGAACAAAAAGTGTTTTCAGCAGTAAAAGTCTGGAAATACTTCCCAGTGAACTGGGAAGAATTCAGAGAGCTGAAGAACCACAAATGCACTTTCTGTGAGCCTTCTCTGTGTGATAATCTCAGAATTTCTTCCTTGGCATAGAGTGTGTTGGGCCTCAGACAGTACAGTAGGCAGTAACAACGCTTTCCTTCTGGAGTAAAGTGGGTGAGACTGCCCCAAAACATCAGCCTGTTACTGCTTGGTGCTGCAGATGTAAAAAGAGGTGAGGTTTCCAAAAGCAATCATAAGCAGTCGATTCCAGGATGGTCTGTAAGATCTCAAAGAAAAGAATTGTTGCGTGTTTAGCTTCAGATTTATTATGCTGCAAAGTATTGGTGGCAAGGTGTCCCGGAACATAGCTGTAGCAGTGTTCCTCCACTTGACCTCCACCCAAGGCCAGTGGCTAGGCTCTGTTTAGGGAAAGCAAAATTGCACTTACCAAGAGTATTTCCTGCATAAAACAATTCAAACATGTTTTCTCACATGGTACTAAGTCATAACAGCAGAGCACCAGAAATCACATTATGTGTGGAGAACCAATGAAGGTGATCATTTATGGATGAGACAGAGGAATGAACAAAAAAGGAAGAAACCCCAGAATGATATGAAACCTCATCTGCACAATGGCTTCCAGAGGATCAGAATACACACTGAGACTTTGTTTGTCTTGCCTTGACAGCTTGGCAGGACCTATGGATATCACATGCGCACAAGATCCAAACATCAGAAAAGCATGAGAGGTGAATGACAACTTCTCCTTGTTTTCATAAATAAATTGTATTTCTCTTGTACTAAGAGCACAGTCTTTCCAAATTAGTCTGCTTGCAACAATGCCAACACATTATTCAATCCCTGACTAGCTATTCTGTTTAATTGAGGTGCTGCCGAAATTGTTTTTCTGCGTCTCCATGTGTGATGAGCACAGGCAAGCATGATGAGCAGGTGCAAAGTGTGCATTGATGCAGATCAAAGATGCCATCTCCCCAGAACAAAAGGTGACATGTTGGAAAGGCTGCTCAGAAATAGTACTTTCATCTACACTAGCAAACCAAAGAGCGTCAGGGCACGGGCCTGAGCACTGTCCTGTGACTGTCCATGTTAAATTTTTCACACAGTCTCTGCAGAGTTTTGGCTCAGGCCAACTACAAGTCTCCAAGACACTGCCAAAGCATGGTTCAGGAATTAACACCGGTCAGGGATCATTCCCAGTAGGAAGCTTGGACATGGCTGCTCTGTCTCAGAGATAAGAGTTTTACTACAAGCCTTGCTGTACCACTTGGGCAAGAAAACCATCTGAGGTCTGCATCCTGGACCTGTGCCAAGAGGATGGATAGGTTAGATCCTGGCTTCCTTGCATTCCTGGGCTCTCTGCAAACAAAACTGAAGTTGCTCCTCAGTCTTTTCAAGGCCTATCAGCAGACCAATTCCATAGGAAGAGACAAACACAATGTCCTACTATACTACTACTGTTTTCACCAGAAAATGAGAGATACAAGGAGGAATGCTCTTCACATTGTGCTGAGGTGTATAATGCTGAAGGTAGCAAGGGTCATAACTATTAGCAAATCATTCTGACACTTGAATGGCAATGGATATATCCAGTTAAAGACTGCAGATTGTGCATTACCGTAGCAAAGACGGAATTCCAAAAGAAGCATGTACTTAAAATGTAGCAAGCGCAGATTTAACACATTTCATTTTTCCATTCAGTCTGAGAATCTAAAGCCAGGAGGATAGTTTTAAATCTCTCCAACAGTGTTAGAAAATGGCAAAATGTCAGTAAGGGAAGATTTATGGTAATATAGTTCTATGTCAGGAAGAACTTTTGTTTTGAAATATCTCAAAATAACTGTAACATTTTTCTTAAGATGATGGTCTAAAACCTTATCAGAAGACTTTTAGAAGCAACAAATGTCTAGAGATGACCCTAGAATATAAAGATGCTCCCCACCCTGGATCCAAAGAGCTCTCAACAGATGCTAGTGCGATTCATATTAATTTTTTCTTGATTAAAATTTCGATTATGTCTTATTATGCAAGTACTTGGACTTCAGAGTCTTAAATGAAAAATGAAAAGCTAACACTAGAAATGCATATAAGCTCAGTAGATACATTTAGGATAAAAAGTGAGTTAAAGAAAAGGAATGGCTCAAGGAGAAATTCTAGGTATCAGAAATAGAAGACAAAACCAAAAAAAATCATTAATTGATTGTGTTCTGTCACTGATGAAGAGGTTACATTTGTAACGTTCCTAGGTAGGGCATGAAATAACATATGAAAGGCACAAGGTACAGTTAACGTGAATCCTCAGAGGTATGCTGGCCATGCAATCAGAGTCATTTCTACTGAATGTCCCCCATAAAATGAAAAGAAAACCAACAAGGAAAAGAAATAGTGCTTACCTTTGTAACTGGTAACTGATAGGTCCCCATTAAGGCCAACCAAATTACTTTCCACAGAAAGCAGTCAGTCTTCCCAGCTCTCTGGCTACTCAGCGCTGCAGGGAGAGCACAGAGAACAACAGTCTTGAATTTATGTTATTTTAAGTCAGATTGACTTCTCCATTTGTGCTTTTTACTCCTTATTCAGCAACCAGCTTACAGAGTCAAACAGAAGCAACCAGCAGGAATATCTCTTGTTTTAGTGAATGAGGACACGGTCAGAAGCTCACACAAAGCACTGGGAAAGTGTGGAAGACAACAGGAAGTATCAATACAGTGCAACTGCCTGCAGGAATCATGAAGGGATGGGATACAAAAGGTCCGCTTGGAAAAAACAGGTCTCATCCACTTCTACAGACCAAGTCAGTCACACTTCCAAGGGTGAGCGACAGGGTCAGGTGCTGGGGAAAAAAACTGGCCAAGACTCAAAGCAGAAAGCTTTCCCAGATGGAATATGTGACAGACAGCTGCCAACCAGACTGAAAGAAAGGCAGCTTCTTAGTAAAAATCTTGCGAAATAGCACGCAAAGAGTAATAATAAAGTCTTAAAATGCCCTGATGCTACCCTGAGAGATCCCCACCTACAGACTAAGAGCAAACCTGAGAAGGGGGAGATGCTTGAGCCATAATGTAGAGGCAAAGATCATCAGGTGTTTATTTAGCAGGAGAACTGGTGGAAAGTTAAATGGCTGAAAGGACTGTAGCACCCCCTTAGCATCACTAATACGGGACACTTGCATGGGGTGACATTACTGGACTGAGGCCAAGCAAAGGGCCATGTCTCCTCTTCCAGTGCCTTTCCCCATTCACAGAGCAGCTAGAACTAGCAATGCTTAATATCATGAACTACTAAAATCCTGCAACAAAGCAGAGCTCCTAGTGTGAAAAGGTGGTACTGCTGTATGACAGAAGACTAAAATCAGCCAACACTTGTAGGAGAGGAACAGAACCTACATACTGGAGGAGAATGAATAGCAGGAGGAAGATCGAAACAAGAAGATTAAAATCCTGTATCCGGTGAGATGCAAACAACTTCTGCATCTGTTTCTGCAAGCATTGCTGCAAGCTTCCCAGATGACAGGAAATGTATAACCTGGAACTTATGGTCTTCTTTTTAAATATAAATTTATTTTCTTTTATTTCCTGGTATACATAAAAATGTGGGTGGGAAATGTGGGAGAGTCTCTAAGCTGAGTGAAATATGTTCATTATGTCCCAGCATTACTGTGGTCCACACAAGACCCATTTCCATGGGGAGATGATCATGAGGTGGGGGGGTCCCAAGAGTCTCGGTGCTCCACTCCAGTGTGTCCTGCTAAGGAGTTATGGGACCACAACAGCGTGGGTGAAAGGAGGGAGAGCGCAGTCATTCTCCTGTCAGATTTCTTCCTGCCCATCAACACTGTTCCTGATGGCATGAGGCTGATCAGGTGGAAGGTGTTTTTTTATTGCACAGTAGTAAGCTCTACCAAGCATTATTCTGTTATCTGAACTGATAGTAGGTTTATCAGTTATTCAGAATTATCAGAATTATGAATATCTGCACTGGTATTTAATATCTAGGAGATTATAATGGCAAGCATTTTGTACCTGGGAACTCCAAATCAGAACTGTAACACATCCATATTTTGACTAGCATATACTACGAGTAATTCAATATTGTATAACTAATTAAGAATATAGGAGAACCATCCATATGTAAAAATCACCATAAACAGGTCTAATTTTATATTAAAGGCAATGCCGAAGTAAAGATACAGAATTGCTACTATGCAGACATAAGCACATGTGCCTATGTGGCATATATATCTCAAACCAGTCTCAAGCATTCCATACAAAATTGGCCCCAAGGTAACTATATTTTCTAGTGAGGAAAAAGTGTTGATAGTTTTTGCTGGAAGCAGGCCATTAATTACCAAAGTTGGGGATAATCCTGCAATCTTATCATAATGGAAGTTTTGGTTTTGTCAGGACTTCAGGATCCATATTAAACAAATATTATCTCACTGCCAAAATAAAATGCAAAATACTTGGTACAATGTGTTCGATTTAATGGAATATTCAGATGCCACCCTTAGGCACTTGATAGAATTTACTTTTTGGTATTTGGACTAACAATTACACTATTCTTAAGGTTTGTTATCATTCAACTCAGCAGCAAGACTTGACTCCTGGGAGTGGAAACTCGGACATTTCCTTTTAAGCTATTTGGAGATGAAGGGACAACTTTTCCCATTCATCTCTTCGGAATCTGACAGTAATCCCTTAGCAAAAGGCTTAGTCCTACCAGAACACAGACGTCCCATGAAATTAGGGCAACTTCAGGAAAAATATTTTTAGTGCGTTCTACTCATTAGCACTAAAAGAGAAGCTGAGGAAACCCCAATACCCAAAGAAGTATATATAAAAGTTCACACAATTATTTATCACTCACTCACACAAAAAATTACAGCTTCAACGGTAATGTTGAGTGAAGGATACCATTTTCTTATCATAAAAAATTTCTTACTTATCATAAAAAATTATGTCTCCCATTAATTCTTTTCACAGTAAAGCTGCTTCATTATTTATCTTCTGGGTAAGCAATTACTAACAAAGTTGATCCTGAGTAGTACATGCTGTTTTTCTCTTTAATATCTACTATGAGAGACCGATATTTCAAGTTGCAAAAGCCAAATTAAAACAAACCTCCAAAACTGAAGAATTGTTCTAAGCAAATAAAAAGCTCTTGATGTCAAAGCATCACTGGGCAGGAGGAAATATGTATTTTCTCCTCAAAGAAAACTGGAGAGCACTGGAATTAAAGATTTATAAGCTCTTTCAAAAAGCATCAGTCTGACTGAAAGTGTTCTTAGCTCCAACTCAAATCAATTAAGCTGAAATCTAAAGTTGACACAAGAACAAATGTAAAAAAAAAAAAGGCATGTATACATGATTTAGTCCAGGAATTAGAAGTCTCTTGTATATAAGACCAAGCAAGTTGTGGAATGGATTTTCAATGAGAAACTGGGGCAAACCCACCCCCCTACCCCCGCAAGATATTAATCAAAGGGATTATATACAATGTGATGTGGGTAACAACATGTGACTGCAATAGGCTCCCACACAGGTTGTAAACATTAATCTCAGAATTAGGCCCAGAAAGGTGTGACTACCAAAAGGTTAATGTCAGATTCACAGCTGGATACCACAACTGAGTCTGCCCTGCCATTATATTGTTCAAATATAGCCCCCAGCTTACCTCTTACTCAGAGAAAAAAAAATGTAACCCTAAAATCTTGGTGCTCTCAAGCTAGAAAGCCTCTGTTGAAAGCACCACAGATTAGCTCATCTATCAAGCTCATTTTGAGTTATAAACTGAAATTAAAGAATTTACTCATTTGAGTGAAAGACCATTACTCCCTTAGAATAATGTGGATAGAAGCTAAACTATTCAAATGCTCCAAGTCCTCTGAAGTTTTCCCAGAATATATGTGCTTGCCCAGAAGGAAAGTTGAGTTGCCCCAAAATGCCCTGGGAAAGGATAAGAGTGATTCATTTTACCATAGACCTACAGATGGTGAGAGAGTTCTGAACATTATGAGACTCCTTCAGAGGTCCTGGCATCTCCTGGAAGTACCATTAAGCCAAAGAAGGTATGGCACCGCCATGAGCGTGGCAATTCAAAATGACTTCTCAACCAGATATCAGTTAGCCTGGTAAAGATTACTGTAAGGAAAGTAAATCTTTTTGTAATAGCTCACAGTATTTTACGGAGGAAATAGTCCTGTGGTATGAAATCTGTGGAAGTGAAATACTTGCAGGGCACAAAGCAATTCTAGTTGGAGGAAAAGGAGTACAATCAGTCAGTAACGAAAAAAGCATACAAGTTAAGGAAGGCAAACAAGGGCGGAGGCCAAATCAGTTCTCAGCTGCCACTGGACATGAGAGTCTACACGCCCTCTGCCGCTAGTATTGACACAGGAATGTATTGTCCTCTTTGTCCCCCCAAAACACTGCATGTCACTGAGAGCTTCTCCTCCAAGTCAAACCTCACGGTTAAGCTTCAGTTTTATAGTGGTTTGCAGACACGGTTGTGTAAATGCCGAGCAGCTCGTGGAGCCCTCAGAAACTTCCTGAAATCAAATGCTGAACTTGTGAGTAACACAAAAACACAAACTAGTCTTTTCATGTGCCTTTATCACATCAGATCTGCAGCTTTTTTTGTAGCCTTACAATGTGCCAAAGTAAACCTATTTTTCATGCATTACCATTAACCTATAAAATCTACATTTTCTCTTTCATTAGACAGAAGAGTTTTGGAGCCCTTGATAACCATTGCTCAACATTTTAAAATGTGCCTATTTAAACTTGGTATGAGTACTCTGCAGATTTTTTTTTTTTTGGTGTCCCTCCAAAGTGTTTGCATGCTTTCTGCAAAGAAAATAAATAGAACAAATATTATGGCACCACAAGCTGGTAAATTATTAGCCTTTGCATACCCAGATCACGGCCTTTCTTTACAAGGACACATGTTAATATATAATAGAAGTGTATTTCAGTTCTTTTTTAATTGATTTTTCAGATGCATATTGCAATCTTATAAGGTCAGCTGGAAAGTAAGTTGACCAAAGAGAGGCCTTTCAGAAAAATGAGCCACTAGCCGCACATAATGAGAAATACAACTGGAGCTAAACATACGAAAATTATTTTTGTTTTGTAGCAGTCCCAGGCCGGCATTCAACATGCGCCCACCAGCCTCACTTAAGTCTGGATGAACTGTCAATAATGGTCTAAACTGTGATTCTAACACTTCTCAGATCAGAGAGATGTAATAAATGTAGTGGGCCAAATTTACAACCCCCTCTTTTCTGGGCTACTGGTGCCCCCCCCAGCTGTCACTATCCCTGTGAAGATGTGATTGCTATTTAATGTAAAATCATCATTTTGAGGATGTAGAAATGGTAAGTGGGGAAGCAGCAAACAAGTTTAATCTGATTTTGTGCATAGGAAATGAGGTGGCAGGAACCCGAAATGGCCAGGCAAAGTAACACAGCAATCAAATTTTTTGTGGCTGCGTTCAGACAGAACTAGGAAAATGTGAGAGGGAAGGTTTTATTCTGAGATGGATTAAGGCAAGTCAGAGGGTTGTGAATGAAATATTCCTAACATATAGTCACAGACAAAAATGACCAGAGAAAAAAATAGGCAGAAAATTAGAGATCAGTAGCGAGAGAATAGCAAACTGACTCATGCAGCCTGAAGACAAAGACTGAGCCAAAGAACCAGAGACAAAAAGTAGTCTGGACTCACCTGTCTCATTGGGGGACTTTTGATAAGATAAAGACAACCGTATCAGAACAGTCCAGTTCAACCTTCAACAAACCGCCTGAACTTTGTAGTCTTGTATCAGATACGGGCAGTTTTAATGCAAGGAGGACTGTATTACATGTCATCATACTGTGCTGAGACCACGTTTATTCTGTACCAAGTTCAAAGTCTTACAGAGGTAAAAACACCTGAAAAAGGTATGTGGTGTAAAGGTATGTGGACTGTACACTCCTATACACAACCCTGCACACAAAACCAAAGAACTCCTGAGTGGTACATTCAGTATATCTAGTGGCTAAACTCTCCCATCTCTTTGCTAAGGAGAGGTGTGAGGGGCTCAGGAGGAAAAAGGCCCCTGTAACTAAGAGTTCCTGAAACTGTTGTTCTAGAAACTCCACTTCTCAGTTTTGCCATCCATTTATCTTCAATCATCATATTTAAATTGCTAAAAATGAGCTAATTTCAGCTGCATTTTCAAATGGAATTATAACAATTATTTATTATTTATGAATTGCACATTATATATTTATAAGTTATGATTTGCAAAATTTAGCACCCTGTCTGAAGGGACCTGTAAAGGAAAAAAAAAACCAAAACCAATTCAAAACTGAAGCCAGGAATGTGTTCTAATCAAAGTGTACAACAGAAAAATTAATTAGGCACTTTAAAGAGTGTAGTGTACAGAAAAGACCTGATCTGCTTCATTAACAAGAGCCTGAGCATCCTGCCATAAGAGATAAGAAGGGAAAGTGTTACCAGGGGCAGGTCACAAGACAGTCTGCTTTAGGCTAGAGCAGCTGTTCCAGGAGACTCTGAGTAACCTCTTCATCACTAGAACATGAGAGATGTAACTCTAAAGTTTTCTAGATGAACCAAGACTGATACAGACAGCAGAAACTAATCAGTCTGTCAGCCTCTTACCGGATGAAATGTTGGAGCAGCTACGAAAGGCCTTTATTGCCAAATATGATCTTAGTGACCCATCTTGTATCTTTTTGTAATTTTCTCCACTATTGAAAATCTTGTGTTCTTAAGTATTGTTTTACCCCTATATCTTCTCTAGTGGTAAAGCAGATTCTACACATCTAACATATGACTACAGCACTGCTTTCAGCATCATGAATGTATTACTTGGCGGGTGAATGGCAAACTCCTGCAATACTCATCGCACACCACTTGTGGGACTCCCACAAGTCACAAGGGGAATCTACCACCTGAGCTGCAAGGTCTGAGCCACAGGCAGACAGCACAAGTTCCTGGGGTGACAAGCAACACTCGCTTAGCAAATTTTAGTCCAAGTCTCTTTGGCAAGCAGTGAAGTAATGCAGGGTTGGAGATTTAGGGTCACCACTACAATGCTATTTTTTAAGCTGACAATCTAAATTACGTCTCAACTTACACTGATGAGATTCTCTAATGTTACATATCTCGTGTAATATGCTAGTGAGATGCAGATGGACCTAGTTAGATCCAGAAGCTTGACAAGAAAACCAAAAAGGGTTTGGAACTGTCCAGATAAATCTAGAACAGAAGCCTGAATGCAGCAAAAGCTTTTCTGTTTCTGTCTTGGGGTTTAAAGTGTGTTCATCTGCAGTTTGGGATGGGTCCACATGCTTTATGAGTTTGTTTTTCATTTTGTTGCATCAGAAAAAATCCATATATAAACCTGGAAACCTGAGATACCTAAGTTTCTTTTAGCAGTTATGGACTTTAACCTGGCCATACAATGCATGCGTACATGCTATTGAAGAGTAAAGTTTCTGTCTCTTAACAGCTGTGAGGAAAACCTCGATCAGTACAGACAGATGGGTGTGCAAGGAACCTGGAATAAGAATTCTAAGACCTCTATATTAGCTCAAATGCCTCCTAATGGCAATCTGAAGACTGACATGGTTAAGTAAGTTAATCATTAACTTACTAATAGGCTTATCAATCATATTTTTGTTCATTATTGTTTGCATAAGAAAACAAAGGCAGGTCAAGACTTACACACAAATGGTACTCCAAATTGGGTGATGTATCTGCTATTGTACCACATTTCCTATCTTCCAGTCAGGAAGAAAGTGAACTGGAAAAATAACTGAGACGTCCACTGTCAGTTTTCTTACAAGCAGTTAGAGGATGTCTACTGCCACATCATTTCAGACCTGCATTGCAAGAGTACCATGTGCTCACAGTTTTAAGTAAATGGGAGCTACAGCAGGTCAGGTTATATCTTCTTGCCCCCTGTCCTCAGCATGGACCCAATCCCACATCGTTCATTCACCATCACTGACATTAGCGGTCTGAGGCAAGAACAAAGAAGGCAACAGACTCCTCCCACATGGGAATTTTGCCCAAGAGAAATCTTACGGAGGTTAAGTTCTGTGCCACTGTTTTCTCATTTGTAACCCAGGGCTTATGTCTTCCCTATTTTGAAGGGCTGTGGAATGATAAAGGGTTTAACACATATAACATGCTACACATCCATGAAACATTCTCTGTGAGCCTAACAGAATCGGACAAAAATGTTTTAAAAAGCCATAGCTGGAAAAGCAAAGCTGTCTTTTCCTTCTGTTCTGAGTCAGCTTTGGCAGGAAGGGATATACTGCAGAAAGCACACAATAATTCTGCTTTCAAATATGGAAGAGAGCAAGAACTGTGTTACAAGAATATTGCATTATAAAAGGATGATCTGAGAAAGCAAACGTCATGAGGTTTACACAAATATCACTGACCTTACAGTTTCTCCTGGTTTTGTTCAGGCTCTCTCCTGGACAGCACGTAGGACACCAATGATCTAGTATCTGCAAAGAGATAAGCATTTAATTCCGGGTAAACACTTTTGTCTATGGAGAAACCCATTGCAGTCAGTGGAGCTCACCGTGTACACAAAAAAGCATGGTAACTGTAGTCCAGCTACAGCATTAGACTTTTGGATCCTGACTTTCAGAACTGTTCAGCACATTACAGTGCTCCAAAAGCACCTGTAGCAGCTAGGGACAGACAGCTAAATAATTTTAAATCAGGCCCCTCTGGCTTAAACTTTGCATGACAGGGAAATGTGTATTACCATTACTCTAAGGGAATTTCTCTCTTCTGCCTGCTTTTGCCAATAACGTTGGCTAGTGAAGACTTCTGTGTAAAGGAAAAAAATACCCCACAGCCTATCCTCTTGCTTCCAACCCCTCATCCCTAGAACATGCAGTTTTAAAGCAACCTTTTGTGCAATACACAAAATAAAACAGCTGGCTGCCCAGAAGGCCTCACCCAAGACAAAACAGTAACAGTCCTTCAGTTAATCTATCTCCCTGGCTCAACCAGATGCCAAGGAATCCAGAGCCTCCCAGACTTCTGGGAAGCAAGCAAATATCCTATAATGCCGTAGGTCAAACCATCTAATGCTTCTTTGATGTCTCTGATGCATAGCTGTTAGGGAACTGCAAGTCCTCAGACTGATGCCTATTGCTGATACGCTGGTGGCAGCACTAGCTGGCAGGATGCTGTCACTGCTAGGGTTGTGCTATTCCTCTTTACACAACAAAATTAAATCACCTCCCAGATTGCATTCCAGAAAAGGACAGGTAGCTGAAATTGACCCTTTGTAAAAAAGGGTGGGGGAATAAAAAAAGGCAAACAGGAATGTGTGTGTACTTTGTCAAGGTTTTTTTTTGTTTGTTTAGCTAAATACTTTTGGTGTGTTGGAAGCAAGAAAATAGCCTTGGGCTAATACCTGCAGATTAAAATGTGAAGTTGATCACTATCAAAAATACTTTGTGACCTAAAATGAAGCTCTGAGTAACCATCACAAGTGGCAATAAGCAAAGTGAAGAATTAAACTTCTTTAAACCATCACAGTGACTTTGTCAGACGTAATACCCAAAACTTAAGTTCCACTTCAACTCTGACAGCTTAGTTTTCACTTTGCATGGTCTGGCTTTCTTCACAGGAATGGATTTCACTGTTACATGATGTGATCTGATGGCAGTGTACCAGCAATGCTCCCCACATTTCTCTGCTGTTAGCAGCAACTACTGTCTGGCCATTTCAGTCCTGTGTTTCAGTTATTTGTATGGATCTCTATTACTAGAAAATCAGAAAAATCACACAAACTTACTTCCCATCACTCCTTATCTCTCTTTCCTGTAAGTCAAGAACATCTTATTCCCATTGAAGAGCTGAGGAATGGAGACACAGTGAGAAGTGATTTGTATATGACAGTTGGTGGTCTAAGAAGAAACAGCATACATCTACAGAAATCCTAGTTGGATGCCAAACCAGATGACCACATTTGAACCAAATCAAACTAAATTAAATAAAGGCTTTCTGCAGCACTCAGCACAATGTTATTTATGCCTTTAAACAGCATATCTGTTTCCCAGATCTTCCGGTCCAATTATTTAAAGGCTTGGTCCAACAGAGATAGCATACAGAATCTGACTGTCAAAAGATCTGCTGCCAGCTGCAGTCACCTGCAGAGACTGGGAAGAAAGACATGTCTGATGATAGCATCAAGACTTTGGCTGAGACTGGTAAGCTTCATAAAACTGTCATTGTTTGAAAAGTGATGTCTGTTCCTTCTGCATCATGATGGAACCAGCAATGATCCATCCCTTGGATTTTACCCAAGGAAAGGCCAAAGAGAAATGTGAAAAACAAAGGAAATGAGCAGACCGCTGTTGCATGCCTCTGCCCCCAACCACAACCCACACGAGCTCAGTTTGTTGTTTTGGCAGGAGAGCAGGCACTGAATAAGCAAGAAGAGCTGAAACTGGCAGAACAGTCAGAAAAGTATTTAGAGTTGTTTATGTATGAATGATTGCAGGGTGGGAAGGGCAGACATCTTCTATTTGGATAGATCAGGTAAAGCCCTGGGGGCAGCGCTGAAAACAGAGCCCTTTGCAATCAGATGAGTAACATGACCCTGGAGTGCTTTCTCTTTTCCCTCTGTGCACACTCCAAGTTAGAGTCTAGCTTTGCCATGGAGTCCAATTGAACATTGCAGTCGCAGGCATTTGTTAAATCCTGCTATAGCCCAGAGGATGCCTACTGCTTTAATCCTCTTTATTAACAACTCCCAAATTTTCTGTGTTGTAGCCAAGGTTCGCTTGCTGACTCTCAGTCTCAAGAGGCCTTAGAATATTTATATGGTATATTTACCTCCCTCTGATTTCATTACAGTAGTGATACCTGGCACTTCTATACAACCTCCTATAAAGGAGGGACGGGTCCATCACTAGTTATATAGGTGTGACACCACCAGCTGTGCTTAATTGCACTCAAATTCTGAGTAGTAAACAGGGAGCCAGTCTAAATGCAATGCCCGTTTTGCACAGCTAATAACCTGACTGGGAAACTGCTATTATTTGAAACGTTCACCATTGCCTCTATTGTGAGGATTATAACCTTTGTAAACACAGCCACTGTGGGGCAGCAATACATAAGCATTCATCAATGCACACAGAAGTTTAAGCGTGCTTTGCATCTCCCAGGGTCCTGATGAGGCTGGCAAGTGGTGTTACTGCCTGCAGACATGGGGGCTGACACAAAGGTGAAGCGGTTAACACCTTTTGCTGGAAGCATATTTCCCCAACCAGGGTGACTTAGTGACTTGGGAACCATTACAGTTTTTGAAGGTAATGTTAGATAAGGCAGCACCAAAACTACTTTACATAGTTTATATGTCTATTCTGAGAGATGTTGTCAACAACTCATAGCTTGAGGATGTTTGAACTTCACTTGCACATGGTGCCAAATTATATGTTCTCAGGAGGATCACGCCTACATGCAAACAGGCAAGTTGCTATTTGCTTTTGCCATTTTCCCAGAGGAAATGATGGTGCCAGACAAGTGTGAGCAGACCAACCTCATCTGGTATGTCTGGCTTTGTGGTTTGCAACTCTGGAAGTAGAAATGATGAGCACTGCCACTAAACTTGGTGTAATTGCCCAGGGACGCAGAAGGGTGACTCTAATCCAGGAGAGCATGAGATCCCCCTACCAGATCGAGTCTCCAGGCTCAGACACACATGAACTTTCTAAATCTGAATCAAAGTTTTGTCAGAATTTCTCACTGTTCCTCATTGTCCTGGATTCCTAGAGTGTTTGCACTCAGCCTAACTGTAGATTTAGCACAGAGATAAAGAATGGAGATTATAACTGATACTAGCTTGATGATGAAGAGGTAACTATTGGAGATCATAACCATCACTTAGAGACAGAAGTAAACTAAAACAATACAGAAGCTATTTTTTTCCAAGTTGGGATTCTTGCCATCAAAATGAAGACGAGGAGACCACTAAAACTGGTTTGGGTAAAACACAGAAAATTCTACCTACCTACTTGCTAAAGCCAGGAAATCAGACGTTACAGTCACTCTTGAGGATTAATTTTGAACCAGATTTCTGACATTAAGTACTACCGAGCCTCTGTGTACTGTGACAGCCTTTCTCTTGTCTTGCATTAATTATTTGACAGACCAAGATTTTCTGAGTTTAAATATATTCAATAATGATTATCAGTTTTATTTAATGTAAGTTGGTTACTGACAAGAAAATGATTAATCAATTTTAGTTTCCAGCTTGTCTTTGTAATTCATGATGCAAGAATTTTCTAAACCTTTCTTTGCCCTCTAAACATAAATCACAAAATTTGCACTTCTTGCTAGATTTCCGCATGAATTGTTTTACCATGTCAAATAAGCAGATGAAATAGATTCACTTAATGAGCTTGGATAAGAGGGGGAACAAAAGAAGAAGAAAAAATAAAACCAAACCTCACAATAACTGAAACTGGCTGTTTTGATTTTCTTTCTGTAGGTGCCAAGATATGAGAAGTAAGGCACTGAGAAGATATCTTTAGATAAGCCCCCCAGAGGTAAGACTTAACAATTCTAAAGTTAAATCAGTGCTACAGACTACACTATAAAGAGAGCTAGCTTTAAGTGTATAAGCCTGAATGTCAGAGACAGCCTGGACTTGACAGTACAGAGCTCTCTGCAGGTTAATTGATCCTCTTTCTTTGCAGGGTGAAGACACAACCTGCGACAGTGAAGAAGCTACCTGCCTCCTCGTTCAGAGCAGCATGACTTCTAAAGACCATATAGTTCTAACTATTAAAATTAGCAGGGTAATAAAACCAAAACACTAAATAAAAAAACACTAGAAGATATTTCACTTTGTCTCTTTTTTTTAAATTATTTTTTCATTTGAGTCTTGTAGGATAAGCCATCATTTTATGTTATGTATCAATTAGCAGCAAGAGCTGCCCTGTTCCTGACTTTTTCTGAGTTTTCTCCCAGGTTGACATGACAGACGGATGCTACACCAGGCAAGAATCATGTTCAGACTTTGGTAGAGAAGGCACCACAAAGGGCTCAAGAGCTACATATATCTAGCTTTTATGCTACCCACCATTGGCTTTCTAATAGGACATTAAAAAATATTGCTAATCTCTGACTTCTTTTTCCTTAATCTTCTCTGTGGGGCATTACAGGACAGAGAGAACTGAAGTTTTGTGTTTGGGTTTTGTTTTGGTCAGGTTTAGGGGGTAAAATTTTTTTAATGTAAGTACACACTCATATAAAATATTTGTACTTGGAAAGAAAGTTTTTGAAGCTTTTAGCTAAAAAGTCTTTCTTTTCTTGTGTAGTCAGTAAATACCTAACACGCATGGAAAAAGATGATTTTTTTGTTGTTGTTTTGACTAGTATGGAAAGTTGCAAAGCATTAAAGATGACTAACTTTCAATTTTGGAAAGGAAGAATATATGTAATGTTGCTAATGAACCAGCTTTGCATCGCCCTTTGAAAGGTAAAATAATTGCAAAACTTGATAGGACTGTACATGACTGGCTACAAGAAGAGCACATTTGTTTTAACTTCCAGTTGAAATAGGTAAGTTAGAAAGGCAATAGTCCTAGGAAGATCCAGTGCCTTTATGACAACTTCCAAACACTCTAATCAGTTTTTTAAATCACTAAATTGTACATCGAAACATGTGGTGCAGTGAACTTCTGCCAAAGAAAGTGGTAATAAAACTGACTGGGAGATACATTTACCTAAATCTGTCCAGGCTATTCAACAAACTGCTTACCCAGTGTACTGTTGTGGGGACCCACCTAGTGAAAGCATGAAGAATTGCACCAAACCAGAAAATGGGAAAAAAAAGGAATATTGAGCCAAGGAGACAAATAATCGCACAATATAATTTAGAAGCTTCCAAGTGGTGAAACATGTGGCAAGACGAGAGAGACTGCAAATTCCAGCCAACCTACAATCACCATCTGGTATTACTTTGCAACTCTCAGATAACTTGGTTCCATAATATGGTACAGCAGAAGCTTGCATTTAGCAGAATGGAGAATATATTTTGGGTTAACTGAAATTGGTACAGTGCCAGAACACATATTTGGGACTTCTACTCAGTTTTACCAGCCTGAGCACTAACAAAAACAGCAGCTGGTCTCTGTAAAATCAGAACAATGGCTTTATTAAAAAACACTAGAAGATAGTTCACGTTGTCTCTTTTTTAAATTATTTTTTAATTTGACTCTTGTAGGATGAGCCATCGTTTTACATATGTGTCAAATTTTCAAGGTTTTATTCCTCTGACCACAAGGGCTGGAGGATTTCACTACAATGAAAGCTGAAATTCTTACCTTATTTCTTTTGGCAACAAAGGCTAGAACACCACCACTAGGATTGTTTGGTTTACAACAAATTTTTACGTAAGGAAGTGCTGCAAATTTTGTTACAACCAATATAAATCTGTTCAAAGGGATTTTTCCCTCATTTCCCGGTCCTCACTTATCTAATCCACAAGAGAACCAAAACTTTCATAAGTAATACATCTCCAATATATGTAGACATTAAAACCAGACACCTGACTAAACCACTGGTATTTTCTCTTAATGGCACAAGATGATATGCTCTTTTTTCCATCACAAGGACATACAAAAGGGGTAGAGATTTGGTATTAATTTAGTATTGAAAATAGCTTGTAATACTCTTTTTCTGCCTGAATGAAGCAGCAAACATCTTTTGTTTTGCCATCTGAAAATCTTCCAAAACAAAGTTGCAAATACTAAATATCCAGTTACAAATAGCTATGTTATAGTGTAGGAATTCCCCCCCAACTCTTAGTATCACTTGCTTTTGATTTTGCTCTTTTCTATAAATTTTTAGGTCCACATGGTTTATGTGACTTTATTTCTAGAAAAGTCCTGGATAACCAGAACCACTTACTAGCATCTAGAACTGCCACTTAACTTTGGAGAAAAGCCATACGAATTTAAAGGCAGGAACAGAATTCTAGTTTATCTATCCTAATCACAATTTTCTTCTTCTCTCTTTCTTGACAAGACTATTCCAAGAAAATCCTGACTCTTCTAAATCCTCCTCCTGCCAACCAGCCTAATCTCAGACCTTGAAAATATTTTATTTCCACTTTTTTATCTCCTTATCTTTTTCAAGATACTACTAAACTTATTAGCATTTCTCTAACAAGTGATACTTTACATAAAGTTCTACCTGAAAACTAGGGCTCCTGTAAGAGTGTCTCCTAGTAGTCAGAGTACTGCTACTTGGGACACAGGGACTATCCTCATGGTTCTGGACTACACAGAAACATGAAGGCACACAGGCCGTACTTGCCTTCCGCCTGCACAACCCCTGCTGTCTCTGGAAGAAAGGGAAGCAGGCTATTAGGCATTACTATTAGTAATAGTAATAGTAATAGTAATAGGCATTACTGTTAGAGCACTGGTTCTTTGGAGTAGTGATTTTTGACCCCAGTAATAGGAACCGAAAGCCTTGCTACCTAAGGCCTTCCTCTCTGGCTCGGCACCTTCTATTCCTTCCTTCCCCATTGCTGAAATAGTTCCTTTTCTCCTGTCCCCTCCCTGCTTCTCCTTCCTCTTCTCAGCAGCCCCAAATAAGTAGAAATTGCTGGAGGAAGATGACGGGGTATATTGTTGCTTGTCATGACTGGAGTTGAGACACATGACTGAAAGGGCAGGTTTTGGGTTCCCATAACCCTTACAGTGCTGTGGAAGAGACATCTGGGTGAAGAAGAAAACTCCTTTCTCTGTGGTTCTCCAAAGCCTCTCCAAGCCTCCCTTCCATCTATAGTCTCCACAAAATGCTGCTGACCCCTTCCCCACCTGGATCCCCATCCAGCATCCTCCAAGTCCTGCTACTGAAGATGTTACCTAAAACTGAGAAGCTTACAGCTAATTCTGCTTATTGTAAATGGCAGTTAGATCCTAAATGACATTGCTACCAATCCCTCTTCTGCAACTTTGCAGCTTTCCGTAGCTTCCTTTTACACTTCCTTATCCTCTGTCAATACTTCGGGTGTTTTATCCTGCTCTGACCATGTACAATGTCTCAACAGAAAGAAACAGCTGAGGTTAATAACACCAGGGGGCATCTCACGACTTGTACAGAATGTTATGCCATCCCCTTGTACAGCACAATGTCTATCCAGGACAGATTTTAGCAGTATTTATCTTCCATTTTCACCATTTTCCTTAGGCAGTATACTTCTTTCACAGCTTGACATTTTCAGATAGTGCAATAATGGTTTCCTCCAGTCGTTCATTAAATTACCTACTAATCCTTCCCTCAAATCATTAACACAAAGGTCATGTTGTTTGTATTAGGGTTTTCTAATAGGCCCCAAAATTATCTCGAGCTTTTTAATCATACAGATTTTTTTTTTCATGCTAAAATAAGGAGTAAATTTACAAGTAACTGCACAGCTCTTGGGTACTTATTTTCTATTTGTTTTCATCATTTATTGAAATCAAGTTTATGACATTTCCAAAACTTACATTTTAGAAACACTGCTTTTGATAGCCTACCCTAACACATTTCTCTGGTAAGCCACGAGTTAGTAATGCAAGAAAGAGTATGTTGCTGATGGGGATTTTTATGTTTGTTTTGCTTTGGATTTGCCTACAAATCCTAAGAGAGGTCAGGTGTCCTTGTTTGTAGTGATACATAATTGCCCAATGAGAAACTGTGTTTGGCCACAAGTGCTTCTAATCTAAATAGATAAAACACAGGCAGGTTGTTGGGGTAAGAATTTTATCAACATACTGTATATAACACATGAAGACATCAAGCAATAAACCCAGCCTTATGGATGGGACCTTGAGGGACAGCCATGACTCTTAATTCTTGTCCTCTTAGCTGTAAGCATATAATTCCTCTTCAGTTTCTCACATATGCATAACAAGATAGGAAACACTTGTACACTTCACATATTCTCCTTTGAAAAAAACAATACAAAGATGAGGTATCTGCTAATATATCTCAGGCCTCTGAAAGAGAAGAATGATTTAGAGTAGAGGTTTCTAAATGGTTGTCTGGTTGTTCATGATGATTTGAAAGTTGTGAAATTTTTTTAGGATGGGTCACAGAAACAGCAGATCAGAATGACAAACTGGAGACGGGCGTGGAAGAAGAAGGGGTGCAAGCCCTGTGATTCTACAATAGATAGTGAAGTTGCTACAGAGAAGCAGGAACTGCCCCCAGTTGGTATGAATCAGCATAATTTTGTAAAACCAATGGCAAAAATAGAGCTAAAATGAAACTATGAATATTACTGGATAAGCATCCTTTGCTTGTTACACACACTTCCTTTTTATGCTTTTCTCAGTGCTAGGAAAGTGAAAACCCCATCCTTGAGAATGCAGAAAATGAAACTGTAGTATGAAAAAACAATAAAATAAAGGCTCAGCACCCTGTTGCGTACAACAGGTATGGGGCTAGAGGCTGATGTATCTTTTGATGAAAGATACTGGGAAGATTATACCCGCTATGAGAAAGAATTATCAAAAGATACCTGTACAACAGAAGTGCCACAACTCAGGCTTGGAGCCTTTGTCTCAGTTTGAACTCGATCTAACCTCTGCTTACGTGACATAACTAAAGGTTTTGATTTCCATGCTTCAGGAAGTCTGAATCTTTCTCACATACTTCCCTATGAAAATTACCTTTCAGATGTTTTCATCAAAACAGGAAGACAGAGTGATGCAACAGAATGAGCACTGAAGGACTCGGTTCTATTTTTCTCTCTGCCACTGCTCTGTTGGATGACCTGGAACAAACAACTTCATCTTTCTGTGCTTTAACTTCCACATCTGTAAAAAGAAGATAATGAGACTGACCTCCTCTGCAAATAAACTTTCTTCCTCCTCTTAACAGGCAGTAGAAACAAATATGGAAGGAAACTCTTGGTAGGGTTCTAATATAATTCATTGGGGAAAAGCCAATTCAATGATGAGATTTCTGGGGTTTACGGGATTGTTTTCATTCTCAAAACTTTGCAAAACAGTCCAAAGTGGAAAAGAAATCAGCCCAGGCTGGCCCAGACCCCAAGCCTGTGAAGTGATCTGAGCACAGTTGAGCAACACTGGACAAAACGTTTAGCTAATTACCTCCCTTCACAGATTCCAAGGAATGTTTTATTTCAATAAAAAGAAATGACAGAAAATGTAACATCTCTCTCCCAGATCTTAAGAGTGAGAACTTCTGAATACCAAAAACAGATGGAATTTTGTCAGCAACACTTCAAAACTAAAACACAACTTTTCCACAGTTCTGGAGAGACACTACAGAAAATATCAGAAGAGAGGTGTTAAGAAGTACAGAAAAATAACACAGACCGGGCTGAAAATTGAAGGAAAAAAGTTGAACAGAATTGAACAGAGCACGACAATACTATTCTTCTGTGTATGCTCAGTGCTGCAATTCCTTGCTGAGACAAAACAAGGCAAGATTCTTAGATCTGTGAATTATCCCAAGCACTGTCTGTCACTAACACAACTGGCTTTTTCCTCATGCTCCTGCAGATTTCAGGGACACATTACATCTGCTCATCATTCCACCCCACAACTTCTTAATTGCTTCATTAGCATGGGTTAATGGTAATATATTTAGCTGGTTGGTAGATCTTATCTGTCTCCCATCTACAGGAGAAGGGAGAGGGCCTGCCCATTTTATCACATTAGGTTTGTTCTTGTCTCTGTCTTGTCTTGAACAGCAGGATATTTCAGAGATACAGATGATCTGTTAACAGCAGCAACGTTAGGAGGGAGTCTCTGTTATTTATTGTACTATCGAGGCATTCTGTCAGTGAACATCAAATGGGAACACTGCTGCAGGAGCACAACTGGTGACCAATGCAGTTTTAAGAGCATAAATGCTCCTTCATAGCTTGTTTTAAGATAGCCAAAAAACAAAGTCAGAGATTGCTGACTTGTTTTGTTAAAACTTACATTGGCCCAAGAGGACAGCATTAGTGTTAAAAGCTTTGTTTTTCCAACTAGAAAATATAAATAATTTAAAGTGCAAGAGACTGAGGAAAAAAACTGATTCTGCTTTCCAAAACTCATCTAGTTATCATCTGGCTGTCCTAGTTACTTTTCTTTCTAATTTCTTTGGCCTGAATCTTAGCCCAAATTATTCTTAGGCAAGTTCTGCTACTCTAACAAGACCGAACTGGTCCGATTCACAGAAGGGTGTAAAGCCTGTCACCAACCACATTAGTTTTGATTTACCTTTGTGAAAAAAATCCCTTTCAGTTACAGGACCTAATGGCTTAAGAATTTGTTATTCTGGTGGCTTCACCAGCAGTATCTGCGGTGGCCCCAGAACTCTTGGCCATCAGGTATCTTGCAGGCTTAGGGAGTTATGAAACTGTGTTCAAAGTGTTGCTACACATCAATGCACCTTTATACAATGCACCAGGAATCTAAACCTTCACACAATCGTCATTATCAATAAATCCGAGTACCTTAAGAAAGTTTTTCATACATAATCTCCTGTATTCTTCCCCTAAATCAATGCCAGCTGAATCAACTCAGTGGTCTGACTAGCTAAGGAAACTTGAGGAAATAGCATTAAAAAGCTAAGCAACATGCCCTCTGGTACAGCCCAGCAAAACCTAGAAATTCTGACACCTAGACTGAAGTGTCCCCATGCAGATGTCTTCATCTGAATAGAAGTTCCTCCTAAAGTCAATAGAGGACTACTCAGTACAGGTAATGAAGCTGAGAGCTATTCTGCTGTTCAAAATACACTGATATATCTACCTTAAGGTGATGTGAACAGCTTGCTGTATCAAGTACGAGCAGGGTTCAGCTTGCTAACCGTAGGTGTTTAGATGGTCTGAGATGTCAGAGCCTCCTACATGAGACCTCAGATATGACAGGCTTTTTAGGAGACCCGCTTCTTCTTGGAGCAGGAGACCAGGTAGAAAACTCCACAATGCCTAAAATGGCATTTGATGCCCACATTTATGTAACTAAATCCCACATTAGTTCTCTGCTGAGTATAAAGGGAGCTTAGACATCTGGTTCACATGGAGACACCTACACACTGAAACCCAAAGTAGGTCTCTTAATCTGCTGGCTGAATCCACCCCTTAACTTGGAGATTTCCTGAGCTGGCAGCTGCGTTAGCATTATGCTTAAGAGGCCTCAATGAACATTTTTTCCATTTCCATTTCTAATCCGCTCATAAGCACATTTATACTTTTGGTCTCTACAATACACTTGCAGCAATTTACAACTGTAACTCAAGAAAAAAACATACTTTCTTTTGTTTCTTTTAAATTTACTGCCTGGAAATTTCACTCAGGACACCAAAATCTTGTGCTATATGAAGCACAGAATTCACTTTCTCTATGACAAGAGATTTTTATGCCATTATCACATTCCTTCATAGTCCTTTCCCAAGTTAAACCATTTGAGTGTTCGGGTTTTTTTTTTTAAGGACGCAATTCCACACTTCTGATCAGCTTGTTGCTATTCTCTGTACCTTTCTTGGTACTTTAGGGACAATTCCACACAATATTCAAGATGTACAAGCCCTTTGGGTTTTACAACAGTATCCCATCTTATTCTTTATTCCCGTCCTAATGTACCTAACATACTTTTTGCCTTTTCACCTACTACAAAGCACAGAACTGATGTTTTCAATAGACTAGCCACAACAGCTCCATGGATTCTTTCCTGAGTGCTCCTAATGAATTTAAGGGTATGTGGGATGAACTTGTTCTACAGGCTTTTTCCTCAGTGGTGGATAACAGTCTCTCTCTTACATTCAGACATCTATTTTGGCAAAGCTGTTTAGAATATAATCTCTTTGAGATCTCTGCCCACTGTCAAATTTGATTAGTATGACCCAAGATTTCAAAAGCATTTGAGAAGAGGGACCAGATCAGATAAACCCCTGTTGTGAGTTGTCATTCAACTTTCTTTCTTTTGGAAAGCAGGCAAAAAAACATGTTAAGTGATACGCAGCAAAAGTAACAGTAGGAAGGAAAAGTCCAAGAGCAACCAGATAAACGTTCTGTGTCCTCAGATACTTCAAATAAACTGTCCAGCCTTCACAAGGGCTTGTTTAGTCCATTCAAAACCATAATCACATAGAAACTCTACTAGGGGATGTGCAGACTCTGACTTCAGTCATGGACAGCCCATAGGCAAACTATGATACAAGGAAACCACTGAAACAAATGTAAGTTCTCCCAGTTACTGAAAGAACAGTTGGAGTTTCCTCCAGTCTTCTCTACCACAGCTGGTCAACAAGCTCTACATGTTAGCTGGAGAAATTGGTTGTGAACTATTTGGATTTAGAAAAATAATATACATGAATTCTGTTTGGGTTTGGGGATAATTTGCCTCCTTTTTCACAAACTAGAAGAGCCAATCTAAGAAATGAGACAGGACTTAAAGAATATCCTTTGTAGCTCAGTGTCCCTTTCTCTTGTGTCATTTCTGTGTCCAAGATGTGTCAACAAAAGGGAGATTTAATAAATGAAATTGTAGTGCTTGAGTACCCATGGATCCCACATTCTGACCACAACCCATACTGACAGAGGATTACTTTGGGTTACAACTTCTTGCCAGCACTTCTATATGAGTTCTTGTCCCTTGCTGTGAGCACATAGCAAGTGGGTCAATTAGTTAACACTAACGGATTATGATAGAGTATCTTAAGCAGTTGGGCTGGGCAGATTATCATTATCAGGGATTTTGAGAAATGAAACATGTCTCAAAGACCTTACACTAAATGATGCTAAAAAGTAGCAGTTTATTAATTCTGTCAATAAAATGATAATTGAAGCACCAGAGAAACTCTTTTCAGTAAGAACTAAAATAGCTATTTGGTTAGATTAAATACCTGGGATTACAAGGTAGGCAAGAACTGGCCAAATTAGACAGACTTCAAGGATAATGGTTCTGCAGAAAGCAGATAGCTTATGTGCTGAGGTTGCTTTTACCTAAAAGAGCTTTCACACACACCTCCAGTCCTCAGGCTAAATTATTATGAGAGAGATCAAAGCTGCATATTAGCCATTATGAAACAGGAATTATGAAAAGCTGGCTGATGGGGATGCTGACTATGTGGCTATCTCATTTAACTGCACACATTACTTTCATCTTGGATCCCTGCTGCATCCTTGTCATTGCCTACTAACCTCTCCACAGACTGTCACTCCTTTTTCTCTCACTGCAGATTCTGATTATATATTGCCTTTTTGCCCTCTGTACTTCAATGCTGCAGCTACAGCTTTTGGACAAGTTCTGTGTTCTACTCTATTTGTTGTTATTATAAAGCACCTTGTCATAATCTCTGGGCACCAAGGGCAATATCCACCAAAGAATGGGCTTGGGTGTGTCAACCCTGTTTAATTTCCACTTTACTAAAATAAAATCTGCCATCTTCAAAGTGTCACTCAGCAGCTCAAGTTCTGTACCTGGGTATACATTAAAAAGCTCCCAGTCCTGACTATGCTGAGCAAATCTGACACTTAGTTCATTCTTAAACCTCACCAGGGTTTACACACCCAACGTGCCTTCCAGTTTCACTCCCCCTCCTGGAAGGACACCCGTCAAGTCAGGTCCGGCACAAAGATGGATCAGTGGTGAGGCTACCCCATCACCCTTTTGTCTAGTAAGTCAGTGGTTAGATCACTTACTCTGGGTATGAAGGATCTGAGGATTCAACACGCCTCTCCACCTGTGAGGATGTCAACTCTTGTCGCTATAGATGCACATTAACTGCCAAGCTCAGGTTATTTTAGGGTAGTTGTGGTTGATTTCCCTCAGCTATCTGTGCCTTCCCACTGAAGAAGCCAGTCCCCCCCATTCCAGCTACTCAAACTACACGGTGAGGAAGACATTGCTCGTTGGCCCAGACATCCACCGTCAGCCTGACCTACACCTCTTTCCCCCCCTTCAGAGTCCTCGCACGAGGATTTCCGGGGCCGTTTAAGTCCATAAAGCCCAAAGCAGACACCTCCATGAGGGACTGGAAAGGGCTTTAGTCTTCAGAGAGAGCTACAAGGGAACTCCTTGGAAGGCTCGGGGCTAGCCCCCGGCGGGACGGGCAGATGCACGGCAACTCTGAGGGTGACAGGGGGGTTGGAAGCAGCACATCCACAGCTCTCCAGCCCTGAATCCCCCCAGCTTCCCGGCCAGGCAGGTGCAGCCCCACCGCCCTCCCCTCAGCGATCGCCATCTTCTCCGCCCGCCCCGGCCCCGCCTGTCATGGCGGCCCCGCCTGTCATGGCGGCCGCGCCCCAGCCTCACGTGACGGCGCCGGCCGGGGGGGGGAGGCGCGAGCGGTCACGTGGCGCCGCCGCCGCGCGCCAGCGGTGCGCGCTGCCGCCGAGGGCCCGGGGCGCGCGGAGCGGGAGGCAGCAGCCGCCGCCGCCCCCGCCGCGGTGAGTGCGGGGCCGCCCCCGCCGCTCCGGTGTGCTGGGTGCGTGGCGGCTCCGGGGCTGTGAGGGACAGGGTCGGTGGTGGCGGCGGCCGTGTGAGGGGAGGCGGCCCCGGCGGGGGAACCGGCGCCGGCGTGAGGGGCGGCCCCGAGGGGTGAGGGGGTCGGCGGCGGCGTGAGGGGTAGCTCCGGGGGGGTGAGGGGCCGGGACCGGTGGCGGTGTGCGGGGCAGCCCCGGGGGGCGAGGGACGGGGTCGGGCCGCCCCCGGCCGTTTTCCCGCCCGCCCTGAGGGACGCGGCGGAGCCTGTCCCGGGGGCAGCGACTCCTGCGTCCTCCCGCCCCTGCCCGGGGCCGGCCTCGGGCTCGGGTTTCCCCTTTCTGGCCAAGATGAGCGGGGCGGGCTGAGGGCTTGGCTGGTGGCGGGCTGAGCCGGCGGCACGGCGGGGGCCGGGAGCTTCACCTGGCCGGCGGCACTGCCCGGGGAGGCACGGCGGGGCCGGGGCGGGTTGTGCTGCCCGGGACGGAAGACAGGGTGATTATTATTTCTTCAGTCTTGAAATGCACGTGAAGGAGCAGCAGCAGAAGCCCGCCTGCAGGTAGACTGAACTATGCCAGTGTCAGCCCGAACTGCGGGAGCTGTGCCTGCTCGTTTTGCCGCCGCTGCTGCTTTCATTGATTCGTTTGCAGGGCGAGGGCAGGCGCTGCTTTCTGCAGGGCCGTTTGACCCTGTGGTGTATTAAAGCCTTCTTGTCTTTACGACTGAGAAATTTATTTTTAAACCGTTTCTCCTTTTTTGTTCCTGTAGTTTTCAGGATATACTTTGCAACGTTGAGCCTCCCTTTTCATCTTAGCGCATATGTGTTATTCTACGTGGCTGGTCTGCAGCCCTTCTAGTCAGTTCCCATCGCCATGTGGGTGGGTGGTTTTTTTTTTTTTGTGTGTGTGTGTTAAAGTTTATAAGGAAATCTGCAACAGAAGATGCTGATAGCAAACTAACTGTCTCAAAGTTACTTGCAAAGGCACAAGGGCACAAGAAAGGTTCTCTGGTCCCTTGTTTGTGTGAAAACGGACTGAGCTGAGTAAGTAACCTTTCCAGATAGCTGCTTCACCTTCGCTTCTTAATAGGTGTCAGCCTTAAGACTGCCATTGAGACTAATTAAAACACTAATGCTGTCTAGTACAGCATCTCTGCCAAACTGGTATCCTGACTTCTTTTCAATGCCAGTTGCAGGGCAGCTGCAGTAGATCTTACAGAATTTTATTGTATAACTAGATATAAAGTGCAGCCCCTACTCTTCGAAAGAAAAAAAAAATAAATCTCATGACCTGGCTTTGCTGCTCTGTAAACAATCTGTGCTTTATCTGTTTGGTCTAGAGTATTTGGAGTATTGCTTTCTGTTTGAAGGAATGGTGAAATCTCTTAATGCCAGTACAGCAATTATGCAGGTGGGCAGGATCATCAGCACTCTGCCAATATGCTTTTTTTTTTTTTTTTCCCCCCCTGGAAAATGTATTTCAACTTAAGATCAAATCTCCTCTGTCCTTACTTAGGAAGAGTAGTCTGTAAGTGACATTAAATATCCTTGAATACTTTCTGATCTAGCATCTGCTTTTTTTTTTTTTATGTGGATCTCATCTTAATAGGAAACTGCTCACAGACATCTCTGATTAGCTTAAGCTGATCCAAGTACAGCCTGTGCCCAGGAAAGGATGGTACCACCCTCTCCCTGACAGTATATTTCTGCCCTGTGACCCTGTGGAGAAATGTGAAATACTCCAGCTGGGATTCCTAGACCTCATTTTAGAACAGCATAAAGGTCCAGGTGGTTCCAGATAAGAGGCTTTTGATTAACAAGCAATTGGCCTCCCCCAGTATAACTGTCTCTGAAGAACTGCATGCCTTCTGCATAAGCTTTTCCTCATCTCTGGGTAAGATAAGCTCCTGCAGAGTTTTAGGAGCTCTTCTGCAGCAGGGAAGGAAAGAAATAACACTGCAGCTCTAATGAGCCTTCATCTCTCAGCCTCAGATGAGGAAGCCAGCAGGCTATGTGACATGTGTTCTGGTTTAAGAGAATCTGACTGCAGATGTCAGGGCCTGTTGCCTGTCTTCTGCTATCTAATCACTTTGTGTCAGAGGGTGTAAACCAATACTCCATTAGGCATAGGAGTAAAATGGAAAGAGTTCCTGATAAGCTGCTGTGTGACAGTAGTTTATGAGAATGGGTGAATCTGTTCATCATTTTCATAGTGTCGTAGAATAACAGTAGATGTGATGCGAGCTTTTTAGGAGGAAGACAGTCCTGAAACAGAATGGTAAGGCAAACAAATATGAATTATTAGTAATTTGAAAATTTGTCTATACAAAATATGCTTCTGGATAGTACATGCTAGAGAAACAAAAGTTTTAATGGTGGCTATAGGGCATGTGTGTTGAGCAGGGCAGACTGTGGGTCAGATGGATGAGATTAGGACATGAGCAGACAGTAAAAATGGGGATTTCAGCTCTTCCAACAAGAAAGAATAGGGTAATGTGAGGGTAAAAAAAACCAAAGGGAGGATAGTTCTTACTTTAGGTACGTTACCTTGGAAGGTACTGTGAAGAGGTTGTGGTCTGAGCAGCTGGCAGGCTGAGTTTGGCAGTGTGGGAGCTGTATGTTGATTACTAAAGCAGAGAAGTAAGGGGAGACTTCCAGCTGAAGGGAAAAGGTAAAATTTTGAAAAAATATAATCATTCCTTCCTGTGACAGTTCAGTCTGACTTCCTAAACAGTACCATCTGTCTGGGTAGGCAATACTACAGTTACAGGTATCCCTGAAATCGAGTAATTTTCTTCAGTACCATTCATTTTGGAGAGGTGCTGTAATACTGTTAATTGGTCTTGAAGAGCAAATGTATTATCACATATTTCAAGTGCAGAAATTATTTTTTCTTTCTCAAAAAATATTACAGAGGTGAAGTCTGTTTCAATCCCTGTTACAGTGTGGGAGGTAGATAAACTGTCTTGATTCTTATCTAGGGTTTCTTTTCAAAACATATGGTTGCTTATGGAGATGAATGCATCTGCTGTTGCAGCTACTGTGTTAATGTATAAAGTACTGTCAGTACAAAGGCCTCGGCTGTTAAACCAGTGTTTAGCAGCATGAGTAAATGCATTTGTTCAGCTCAACAAAGTTAACAGTATCCACCACATCCTTCAGCTGTGCTCTAGCATGTTTCTCATGTGAGTCAGCATTGTTTAATAATTAGTGTAAATACTTTATTTGAAAACTCTGTAAAAACTAGAAACACACTGCAACAAAAAGGGGGGAAATTAGGAAGCTGATGATACTGTTTCAATCAAAAGGTGACTTCAAGTATACTAAGTTTCAGATACTTTGTTATATGAACTCCTGAACCCCTTCACTGAGATGTGATAATATGCTAAGCCTGTAGGTTAAACAACTGGTGGTGTTACCAAAATGTAGAGTATGTACTGAAGTGGGAGTGATGTGCTGTATCTCAGCCCTTTCTTGTGCAGTCTAGGGTTTTTGCTGCCAGATACTTTGTGTGTCTGAAACTGGAATACAGTGCTCAGGGGTGAATCAACTATTCCACTGTTTACCCTAGTTTGAAACCCGTAATGCAGGGAACCTCAGGACTTCCTACTGCCTGCTTTATGCTTTGTAGTACAAGCAAGAAATAGGTGTGCAGGTAGGGAGGACTCCAGACCCCACCACCCCATACTGCTGACAGGTAGGTACTTTGAAGTCTTTGATGGCTCTAAATTCAGTTTGGGGCAGGTGAGTGAGCTGTTATGGTTTTCTCTCTCGTGGCAGTAGTGGCATTGCAAGTTCTGCGTTTCTGAGATTGAAGGTTTGCCATGACTGGTGAGTTATACCTTATTGGCTGTTCGCGTGCATGCTCTAACCCTTCTTGCCATGGAGCAAGCTACCTTGACAAAAATCATTTCTCTTGCTGTGCAAGAGGGAAGGAGTATGTCCATCAAGTAATGTTGCAGAGTGGCTGGTGGGAGGTAACTGCTTGCCTGCAATAACTTTTTGTCATTCCTAAGACTTCAACTATGAGACACTGCACCATTTAAGAAGTTGAATTTTAAATTGAAAGGTAAGCTAATAAACTTGCAGAGCCATGCTAAAAAGAAGGTACTTCAGTAAATGATTGCTATGTGCCAAACTGATTTAAGCAAATACTTAATGAATGTTAGGAGCATGTTCATAGAGGTGGTCTTTCCAGTTTATGTAAAACTGTCCAAGTACTGCTTGGCTAAATGACAGAGATTTTCTTGTGCAGACAAGGATTAAATTAGATGCTTTAAACCTTGGAGGTGGCCTTATTAAAACAGAGATCCTTTTTCAGGAAGCACAAAACTATCCTGTTTTGATACACAAATTAATCTTCTTAGGTATTTTGACTATTTTGCCAATTCCTGAAGTGTAACATCAGTAATAAATGATATCACTATCTCTGTTGATGCCTCTCATATTTGTTAGTGAATTTGCTTTCTAGAAGTCCTTGCTTTAGTTTTCTGTTTCCTGGAATACCTTAATTTTGTCAGTTAACATGAATTCTTATCTCTTGAGTCAGCAGATGCTGAGACTTATTGCCTGTGAAGCAAGAGAAGACTAAGTTTTGGGTTGCACGCTAACCTTCTGTGCTAGCAGTGTGTTGGAAAGTATGGCTCCTAGTGAAGCGGGAAAATACATTTTTGATCTGCTATTCATTCTGTTGCAACATCCTTGATTTCAACATCAAAATCCTGAGTATGTTTTCCCATTAGAAACATTGGCAATAGATAAGTAAAAGAAAAGTGACCAATGGGATGGAAAAGGAGTGGTGCACAACTCTTTCCTCAAAGGGATTTCTTTGGAGAAGGTGCGAACTGAGTCTGTAAGATCATGTAGAAAGGGAATGAAAGACAGAAAACTAATTTTTGGCATAACTTGCAGAATTTTGCTCTCCCTATAGACAGTGTAAAATCTCTATGCTGGTTATTTATCGTTCTAATCCAACAGTTAATGTCCACAATTTTTTTTTTTTTCCAGAAGCATGCTAATAGAAGGTCTTTTTACTTACATGTTTGGAAACTCCATACCCTATTGTCAAATACAATATTTGCCAAGATAAGCTTGTATTAAATTGATAGCTTAGTTTAGATGTATGAGTGAAAGTGTTTTCATTGACTCCATCTGCAGGTATGGTTGTACCAGCAATAGTACCTCTTTGTTAGTATTACTGTATTGTGTTGAGGAAGGGAAGAAGAAAGAATGTTTCCTATACAAGAGTTTGCTAGCACAGTTTAGAAATAGGCTTGCTAGGGGAGCAGAAGGAATGAGTTATTGCTGCTCTAACCTAGAGCTCTGCTTGATATTTGTATCCTCTTTGGTTATTGTGGCCTCAGAACCTTTGATGTATTTGCCTTAACACATCATTCAGTTTTTATAGGTGGGAGCTGAGACCGTGAGTTGCTGAGGAACTCATCAAAATCTGTAGCAGAGCAAATAGTTCAACCCGAATGTCCCACAGGTCAATCTGATAACTATACAGGTGTCCTGGTTCAGTCAGTGAGTTGAAGTGAGAACATGTAGCAGGTGTCTATCCTTAGGATTCCTCTCTTATATTTATGGCTGGAGACATTAGTGAGAAAATGGGAGAAGTAGAGAGAAACCTGTGCACAGAAATTACTTTAAACTTCTGTTGAGAAAATTGATCCAAAAGCAAGAAGATTGCAGCATGCTTTGGTCTTTCTGAGGAAGAGTTCCTCACTGGGAAAAATGAAAGTCCCATGCCTCTGCTGTCCCAAGTGGCATGGATACTGTGGACTCTGTGCTAACGCTTGGAGTGAAAAACTCCAAGTGACCTTTGTTTCTGGATATGAGACATGCAAACGGACATTGAATTCAATTCAGCGCCTGCTTTTAGTATTTCTTTCAGTTCTAGTTTTTTTAACAATGGCCATCCACCCGGGAAAACTCAGTTAGGACATGATGTATTGAGGAAATCTCTTAAGATAGTGGCATCTCTTAAAAGTATGCAGAAACATAACAGGAGTTAAGAATTCGAGCAGTTTAGAATGAGTTAAATATTTTTCCTGTCAGAGGCAGTTTGCAGATTTAAACTGTAACTTGTTTTAACCTCACTCACATTTCTGGTGCTACGTTTCATCTCTTTTATTTTAAACAAATAATGCCTATGTATACTAATATCAGTTACTCAAGCTCCATAAAGGTGTTTGATTCTGGGCTAACCAAACTGAGTTGCAAGGGCGGACTGCAGTGCTACAGCAAGTAGCTGACAGGCTCATGTTACCTTACGGTGGCAATTTCCGACATCTCACTGTAAGTGAACATAACATGTCTGGGATCCAAATGTGGCACTTCTAATGTATTTTTATGTTCAAGTTCCTGCATATTCAAAAGGAAAACCCTGCAGAAAAAGATAAATGAAGTAACCTTGTATGATTTGTGGGGAGTAAGCTTGGAGGTCTATGAATTCTGTAATCTGATGCTGTAGGATAAGATGCAATGTAACCATTCTCATTATCAGCATTACAGAGTTTAGAATTCTGTAGTTCTACTAGTAACTTAATTGCAGCAGCTTTGCATTTTATACAAGTTCAAGTATAGTCTTTTGAAGTTTCTAGTCTTGAGTTCACAAATGTGTTTAGTGTATTTTTTTGTATACAGCTGTTGATTTTAGTACCAGGTTCTGCACAAGTGGATGGTGGATATCTGCTTAGAGCTAACTGTGGAACTGGGATTTGCAGAAAAACTTGTGCAAAATGCAGTGTCCATGGTCAGTAGTCACAGGTTTAAAATTGAGACTGGTCAACCCCAGTTTTCACTGTCCCACTCACAAGTACTTCAGTGAGGTCTGTTAGGTTGCCAAATTTGCTGCCAGCTTTTTTGGCAGGAGGGCTGTACAAGTGAAGTCTGATTTTGGTTTTTTTTTTTTTTTTTTTTTTAAATTGGAAAATGTGCTTTCACTTTGCTTGTAAAAGACTAGAAAAAAGCCCAAAGCACTTTTGATGAAATTTAATTTTAAAATTAAAATGAACAGAAAGCATACCTAGAAAATTTCAGTTGAAATGTGGAAATTTTATAAAATTACTAGTGATTTGGAAAATGAGGAGTAAAGGAATTTTTAGAATTGAAATTTGTATACAAACTTAATGATAGTTTTCTCTTGCATTACTATGGTCTAATCCATTGATATGATGATGAAGAATGCCTTAGGAATACACTGATTGATTATGCTTCTCTAGTGAGTGGCAGTAAAATGACCAGTCTTGTTTATGTTTCCAAATGCATGAATCCATATGGATCATGCATCAGCTGGCGGGGGGGGGAACCAATCCCAAACAAATAGAAAAATAGATCGGTGCTCTTGGGGCAGTGTATGGCAGTCAAATGCAAAATAGCCTTGCAGCATTCATGTCCGAAGACCCATCCAAATTAGCCTGTTGCCACAGAGAAGCCTGTGTTTGTTACCCCATTCCCAGTTAGGGCTTGCAAGCAGTACTCAGCAACAAAGTGTTAAGTTTCAGGCTCAGTGTTTTATTGTTCACTGAGAATGAAGACACCAACTGGATTTGACTGCTACTGCAGTAAATGTGTTTTCAGTACGTAACCTTGCACTGCTTCTTTAGTGCCGACTCTTCTGGAAAAAGGTGAGTGTTCTTCTGTTCAGCTGTTCATGTAGAAGTGTGCCATTATTTTGCACGCATCTGTATTTTTACTGTTATTTTGGTGAGCTTTGCAGACATAAAATGCAAGGAACAGCTAAGTAGATTTTAAACATTTAGAAAAGGTATTAAGCAGCTTACTTGTGTGTAGTTGACCTTGTAAGTTCTCTTACATTTTGCATTTGTATGAATAGCTGGAAGGTTGTTAAACTAATATTTAGATACATGGATCTTTAATGTGAGAGAGATGCTTTGAAAAAGAAGTTGTCAGTGTGGGTTTTTTAATCTTGCTGTTTTCTAAGCTGTATGTGAAGAAGGAAGGACTGTATTACAAAATGCATGCGTCTTTCTTTGGAGATGGTACACAAATGTTCGGGCTTCCTTGAGAGCTGGTTTTGCTAATGAAACGAATATCTCACTGTTTCAACTGGAAGAAAGTATTTATTAGCAACGAAAAGGAAGAAGATATTTTTAGGACTCCATGAATGGCATGACATGTATTTATATGCCAGATGACTTAAAGTAACATCCAGCCAAGCAGCCCTATGGTGCAACGTTTTTTAGGGGGATAGATAAGAAAATGCTATGCATATAATTGTGCTTTCGGAAACCGGTAGCTTTTTTGGGGGGAACGAGGACACTGCAGCAACATGAAACTGTCTATTGTATAGCACTTATTTACTCTGTATTGAGCATTAGGAATTTGGTAAGCTCATGTTTCTAATCCAAGTGTACTTGCTTTCTCTAATCAGACTGGACTATTATGTTCCTTTTCTTGATGCAATGTTGTATCACTGGTTGTAACTAAAATGGGTATTCTTTTCTGTTGCTTGTTAACATGAGATCCTGACTCTTATGAAACCTTTTCTTTCCAAAACTTGCAACTGCTTTTTCCATTAAAACTGTATCCTTAAATGAGAGCCCTTGTGAAACACTCTCGCTCCTTAGAGAGGAGGAGCATGTGGGGAGAAAGGTATCCTTTATCAGCAAGGAAAAAAAAAATCTAGTATATTTTGTTGTTGACAAAGAAGTGAAAGATATTACTGCAGAAGATACTTTTAATGGAGCATTTGAAACAGAGGTGGGTAAAGAAAGAACTTCACACTTTTATTACAGAAATGCTAAAGTGTTTGCATTCACTCTGGTACAGCAGCCTGCTAAGTAAAGCTTTTTTACTGGAGTTGAGAGATTCCAAAAAGCTTGATAAGCAAAGTTATGTTCCTAGAGGAGGCGTTTTAATATATAATCCACAGATTTAAAAATGATCGTATGCAATATTGAGACATCTCTGGTTAAAGTCCAAAAAACTGAATTACAAATGAGTATATAAGTGAGTCATTTGACAGTGGTAAAATAGTGAGGGGTGAGAACCTAAAGACATAAAGAAGATGAATTCTAAAATCCTTCCTAAAACACTTTATGCTTTTCAGATTTAGTGTACTCATAGTAATAGTTTCTTAGGTCTTCAACAATTCATGCAACTCATCTATCTATGTGCCTTTATCTATAAAGTATAATGAACGTTATTTGTATTTTAAGATTATTTATCTATGAAGTGTTGAACAAAATTTGTATTCATTCCAGGAGGATTTATTTTAGGTGGTATGACATGGATTTGTATAGCTGTACTGAAATGACTAAACTGTTGGCTCTTGAAGCTTTTGCAGTTGCATTTAGAAGTGACTTACAGAAGCTAATTAAAAATAGATCTTAGCCTGTCATCTCATTAAAATGAATGGGAACAGTGATCTTATGCAAGAGGACAGCCTGTGGTCCACAGTATATTTCTTTGAATGAGGGTTGCTGTGACTGGAGTTATATTAGTCCTTTTTAACTCTCTCATTCTCCTACCTTGCACCCCATGAAATAGCCTCATTCTGTTTTTTTGATAACATCCCTGTAGGTAGCAGCAGGCTGCTATTAGGTGTCGTCCCCCCCCAAGCTGTCTCTTCTGCAGGCTGAAGAAGCCCAGCATCCTCAGCTTCTCCTCACTGGGCAAGTGTTCCAGCCCGTGACCATCTTGGTCGCCTTCCACTGTACTCACTCCAGTTTATTGATGTCTGTCTTGCACTGGCAAATCCCAAACTGGGTACAGTACTCTGCCTGTGGCCTTATGAATGCTGCGTGGGCTGGTGTAATTGCATCCTTTGGTCAGCTGGCTGGGCTCCTGTTGACAAGCCCGTAAGCTGTTGTTGCTGCAAGGGCATGCTGCTGGCTCCTGTTTAACTGCACCTCCCAGGTCCTTTTCTGCAGAGCTGTTCCCGTGGCTGTCAGTGGCCAGGGATTTTGTCTGTCCCAGGTGCAGGACTTAACATTTGTCCTTGCTGAATGTCAAGGTAGGTTCCTGTAGGCCCAACCTGTCTTTACATGAGTAGTTGCCTGCCTATGTTGTGTCAAAAACAGCCACTTAATTTGTAAAGTACAATGACCCATCCCTTCTGTAAGGTCAACAATTAATGGTTGTTTTTAATTAAAAACAAACTGGCAGGTAGATCCAATTTAGTGCTAAAACAATGCAGTAGGAGGGTTTTTTTATGAGGAGTTAAATTGTGTTGGCGCTTAGATTCTGGAGCACGTGAAACACTAAGCTTTTATTTAGAAATATCTGACTTTTGTTCTGAATGTATGTTCAATGGATGTGTGTTGGAGTTTGAAACAAAAGCTGCCTAAGGTGTCCCTTTTTCATCTTGTTAGTCTATTAACTGTGACTCTCCCTTAAGACTGGTTGCAATGTAAGGGATGCCTGGGAAAAAAATAATTCGTATGATAGTGCAGAAGCTACTGTGAATGGCATCTCTGTTTGTGTGATGACTGTATTATTGAAGTACTACTGCTTCCTAATCTGGCCTCTGTTCATCGTACTGTTAATGCTGTTGTTTGCTAGTGATTCAACAAGAAGATAGGAAAGCCTGTTCATGCTGATGCTTGTTTTGGAAGAGGAGTGATGGTAGCCATAACATCTTGGAGGCCGAGAAATATGTAAAGAGTTAAGGCTATTAAAAGAGCAGAATTGCATTTGTAAGTAGTGTTACTTTATCATCTTGGTTTTTTTCCCCCCAAAACAAATAATAAAATAAAAATTAGAAGCTTCTACAGAAAGTCATGCAGCAAATTATCCTAATACTCTGTAGAAAGATAAAATTAGCTTAATGATTTTTTTTTGCTAGAATGCTCTTAAAAAATGAAGATTATACACATCTGTTCCTTCCCTTAATATAGGTCCAAAATACACAGGCAGTCTTGCAGAAAACCTGGGCAGTATGAGTTGTATCTCTGTCTTCGTTTTCTTGACTACTTTTTTTTTTTAAGAAAAAAAGCTGTTCTTGGAAAAACTACAAGCAGACTTTAAGGTTTTCTCAAATAATTTTTACTCCTATTTCAAAAATCTTGAGGTTAATCTGATCCTCTGTTTGACCTCTGACAAACATGAGTTTTGGCACAGTAATGAAATGTCTAGTCATACGGTGTGTTTACTAAACTCTTGAGGTTAATCCAAGCAGATGTCAGTGTTTAAGCAGTGGCTGGTCATAGAGCCTGTAACTGCTTTTGCTCTTTAAGCCAAAATATTGTGACATGGGGTTGGCATTTTTTTTCATTAAAAATATTGAAGGCTAACACATTGGGCCAGTGTTAGAGCTGCACAGGTTACTAATTACAAACTCTCCCAGGCTGTCTGGGGGAACAGTGTTGTATCATTGTTGGGCCAATTATTAAATGAGTGTAAATGTTACTAGGTTTGATGTATGAAATGAATGTCATGCTGGTGTTGTAAGGATGCTAAGAAGCTGGTGCGACATGGAAAGCAGTATTGCACAGTAATTCCTGAAGCTTGAGTCTGGCAGGTGGAGTCCTGGAGATTTTTTTTTTTCAGCTTTGCAATTGATTGACTTTCAGAGACTTTTAGTAAGTTACTTATATTTAACTTTTATAGTTCTCTTAAAAAAAAAAAAAATCAATGATTTACTACTTGTGCAAGGAACTGAGACTTCTTTACTGGAATTCATGGAAATTAGAGAGGAATATTTTACTCTTGGCATTTCTGGCATTTGGGTCTGCAGACTCAGTTCCAAGGCTCTGCCAAAGTCTGAAAACTATCAGGGAATAAATAAATCAAAACAGAGCACAAGAGAGAGACAGAAAGGCAGAATATTTGGTTAGAAATTCTCAGGATATTTGGTTAGAAATTCTCAGAATACCGTGCCTTTCACTCCTGATCTCTTCTGAGCTGATGCCAACAGGGGCAGCTTCTAAGGTAATTTTTTTCCTTTCTTGGTCACCCCAGTTGTGTCCAAAATGGATTGTAGTTTCCTCACGTAGGAGATGCTGCCACCTTAAATGATTTATGTTTGTCATGTTGAAGTATCTCTGGATTCCTAAGTATACCGATGCAAACCCCACGTATTGCTAGGATGTTGATGTGAATGAATGCCTGTAAAATACTTCAAGGTGTTATCATTTATTATTTGTTGTGAAAGCTCCTCTCAAGGGAGATGAAATGTCTTCTGTTCATTCTGGATGTTCTTCACCACATGCGTTTTGGGGAAAGACAATTGTTTGAGGTATTTTGGAAACTTACTTTTGGTAGCTGTGTTGCTTTTCATAGATGAAGGGGAAAAACATGATAGGCCCTTAAAGCCTAGTCTAAATTACCAGCAAAATCTGTGTGGAACTGTATTATGTAACAATTCTTCTTGATATGTTTAAATCATAGATTTTTTTTGTTTGTTTGTTAATGGCAATTAGTATTTTTGTTTGCATTTGAATAAATAAATAGAAATGAGTTTTAACTGTAGTGTCCAAATAGCAATTTAGTGGTGACTGGACTCAGTGTTACTGTATTTATTGCATAGGCAAAAATTATTCTTATGAGCCCATTGACATTGTTACCTGGATAATGCAATTCTGCTTTTTTGATTTAAGTTGTTTCAATCTAACTGTTCCAACCTGCTAGCTCTGCTTCCATTAGCAGAGCTTTAGAGCTGTTGAGTTAAAAATATATATAATCTGTTTTTCTCATGCAGCATGTATCAGGGCTGAGAAAGATAGTAATACTTTGGATTTGAAAGACATATCCTTTGCATCTCCTGTATATTCAGGAACAGCTTGTCTCCACTTAAAAAAAAAAAGTGAGGAAAAAAGGGGGAGAAAAAAAAAGAAAAAGAATGGTTTGGCTTTGTTTAAGTTTCAAAATCCTGCTTGGAGAAATCAACTGGGCAAGGATGGATGTTTAAGACAATCATCAGGGTATTGTGACCATGCATATGCAGTCAGAGACAGTTGGGTAAATTGGCAAAGCGTGTTTCATAGAAGCCTTCACAGAACTGGAGAGCAAAGGAGTCTGGACAGGGTACGGCTTGTATTCACTGTAGCTACATGGCTTGCAGAAGAAAGTCATGGATAGGGAGGTGGGTGAGGTAAGAATGGAGGGACAAGTGGCTGCCTCTGAACTGAGTGCTTCCTCCTGGGTCTTTGTGACCAGCTGAAGTGTTCTCTCCTCCTTCCCTCTGGTGTGTATTAAAGTGGTTATTTTTCTGTTGCATGCTGAAGTGAGTGGAGGGATACTTGGTTTTGGTATATTGAGGAGAGGCAGAGATGTATTGATGTGATTATACTTTGTATGCGTAAAAGTATAGGGCTGGAAAGGTTCTTGTGGTTCCTCAGGGAAGGTCCCAAGCAGGACTGGCATTGCTTAGGACTTGAAAACCTACTGTGGCCTCTTCACTAAAACACATCTGTAAGAAGTCATGGTCAACCTAAAACTGTCTAAAACTGGAGTGTGCAGCTCTGACGCAGATTATGACTTCTGTGGCTGCTTAAATGGTAGAAGTGGTTGAAATCCATAGGACAGTGGTTGTGTAAATGCATATGTCTTGGTAAATAAAGTAAACTAATAAGCCTCAATGTGCTTTTCATAGGCAGGGTTTAAATTTTTTCCATTCTGCCTTCAAAAGTGTTGTGGCTTAACCCCAGCCAGCAACCAAGCACCACACAGCTGCTTGCTCCACCCTGCCACGGTGGGATGGGGGAGAGAATAAAAAAAAAAAAAAAAGTAAAACCCATGGGTTGAGATAAAGGCAGTTTAATAGGACAGCAGAGGAAGAGAAATAGTAGTAATAATAATAATGATAAAAGAATATACAAAGCAAGTGATGCACAGTGCAATTGCTCACCACCCGCTGACCAATGCCCAGCTGGTCTCCAAGCAGCGATTGCTGCCCCCGGGCCAGCTCCCTCCAGTTTCTATACTGAGCATGGCCCCATATGGTATGGAATAGCCCTTGGGTCAGCTGGGGTCAGCTCTCCCAGCTGTGCCCCCTCCTAGCTCCTTGTGCACCCCCAGCCTGCTCACTGGTGGGGTGGGAGGCAGAAAAGGCCTTGACTTTGTGTAAGCACTGCTCAGCAGTAACTAGAATAACCCTGTATTATCAACACTGTTTCCAGCACGAATCTGAAGCATAGCCCCAGACTAGCTACTGTGGAGAAAATTAACTCTACCCCAGCCAAAACAAGCACAAAAAGTGTCTAACAAAACATTTGGTATTTAAAGAAAATAAATAGTGAGTCTGTATTTTCCTGCCAAATGTATTACCAAATGTCTTGGTTGAATAGCAAGCTACTGAAAGGGGCTACTTTTCTGCATTGTGGAGGTTCTGTCATTTGGTTTAAATGCAGTATTTCAACCTTTGTATCCTTGTACAAAACTGCAAAACAGCGAAGGAGGGGAAAAGAAGGTAAAACTTCTGCTCTAGCAAGGAGCATGTGGAAATAATATCACGCTCAGGTTTGCATTTCTTGCCTTTGTAGGAGTAGCCAAGTGTGTGCTTTCAGCCTGGTCAGAGGGTTTTCTGGAGATGGAAGGAATGTACAGCAATCTTTTCACTCTGGTGATCACTAATTTATCCCTTCCTCTTTAACCTGCCTATGCCTGATGTCGGTCACAGCAAACTTTAGTGTGGCTGGAAGTGCCACAGCAGCAAGGTGGAGCTCTGAGCTGTAAAAGAGATGCAAGAAGCTGGGGAAATACTTGGTGCATGATGAATTCTGCTCTGTGTGCCTGTCTTCCTACTTCTACCTGAGAAAGGAAGGCTTATCTTTGGTTTTCCTGTGCAAGCTGCAGTGTATATGTAGCCTTAAACAGCTCTGAAATGAAAAGGTTCCTTCTCTGTTACAGTAATTTTTATCTTATTAGAACAATTCTGTTCCACAATGTAAGTGCATATGCCATGATGTTAGGGTTGTGCGTCTGTGTTACCATAGTGAATGGAAAAACAACTCTAGCAGGTTTTGAGGAGCAGTATATTAGGCTTGGACAAGTCTTACAGCAGATGACCTCCTTGTGGCTGTAAGAAAAAAGCCTGGCAAGCACCCAGATCTTCCTTTATGGATAAGTATTAATTGTCTGCAAGACTGTCTGGCAAGAAGAATTATTAGATAAACAGTTTTATCCTGTAATTACAATCTTGCTCCTTTGCAGCCTTGTGTGCTTTTTCTGAGCCTAGATTTGCCTTGCTATGATCATTGACCATTGTTCATACAGGGAATAAGGCATTGGGGATGGGTAGTCTGTACCTCTCCAACTGGTAAACCCATTCTGCTGTGAGGATGAGGGATTTTTAAATCATTTCTGCCCCCAGAGCATTTGTTGCCTGACTAATTTCATGGCCCTGCAGTTAAGCAGCGAGATTTCTGTGTGAGTGTTAGAGAAAGAGCCTGCTTCACAGAGCGTACAATTCATCTGTATGCACAGGGTCAGTATGAGATTTAAACCCTTTTTAAGACCTTTTTAAGCTCCTTGGGCTTAACTGCTGTGTAGATTGTTGCCTTGCAGAAGTGAGGGAGTTTGACATGGTAAGAATAATGGGTAAATTATTTTTGAGGAGGTTTGGGTTTTTTGCTTTATTTTACTCTGTGGATATTTTATTTTTGGAAGGGAGACAATGATCTGCTGCAGTCTGGGAAATGTGAACTTGAATTTTGACATGTATTCTTTTTGGATGCAAGTCACTTAGGACTCAGAATTACATTGCCAAAATAAGTGGGATCTTTATAGGTTTCTTTGGGATCATGAACGCCTTCTACCTCGGTTTAGTAGTTTTCCATATTGGGAAGGGAATGATCTGTTTGTATTCATAAATGTTACTGTGGTTTGTTCTTTACCAGCCTGACCTGAAGACTTCTGGTAGTTTCTGACTTCTTGAGAAGTCTGAAAAACACATTAGCATAAACCCTTGACTCCTAGCCCAATATTTTATTTTCTTAAAACAAATGTTTTGCTAATTAAAAGGTGATTTCCTGACATTTTGTTACTATGCAAAGAATTTGTTGTGGCTAGATAATGATGAGAGAAATCTAATTCTTTGAGTTAGTGCTTTTCTCAGTTTTGGGAACTGAGCTGTATAGTTGGGGGGGCAGGGAGGTTGGAGCCTTTTTTAGATTTGAGAAACTCCAGAAAGTTTACCTGATTCTCCTGGGCTATAAATAAAATATTATCACCAGCTTCATATGCTTCACTTCAGGGATTTCCTTGAGATAGTAACTTTCAATATAGCTTGGGGAAATTGTGTTAGTGGATGGGTGCCTAAAGTAAAACTCTGGGCTGGGTTGCTTGCTTCCAGCTCTAGGTGGGCATTTACTCCAGGGAGTATGGAAGCTCTTCTGGAGTCTGCAGAGGCCTGCAGGAACCCAGTAAATTACCTTGGAGCTTTTTGTTCTTCCGTATCCCATACCTATTTCCTTTCTTTCTGTGGAGAAGAGTATCTGTAAATGTGACTATCTTGGTGCTATGTGTTGTTAAATTGCACCCCATGATTTCTGGAACTTCTGAGCTGCTCATGATGGCTGTTCTTAAATTTGGGACAAGGAGCACTGAACAATGTAGCTTTTTGAGTCTGTGTTCTCTCATTCCATGCTTTAGGATAGGAACTGAACTTCAGTAATGGACATGTCTGGATGTACTCTTGGGCAGCTGGCTCAAGGTGGGCCTGCTTGAGCAAGGGGGTTGGACAAGGTGACCTCCAGAGGTCCATCCCAACCTCAACCATTCTGTGATTCTGTGATGAATTAATTCCCTGTGTGTAGTATATTTAGTTAAGTGGTGATATGTTTAAATGAACACAGGTATACAAGGAATGTACTGTTGTGGAAGAGAGATAATTATATAACTATTATGAGGAAAAATGAATCATTTTTACATTTAATTGTGATGTGTCACTGGGCTCTTAGTGGTTGTTTGCTTCATGTTTTAAAGCAGTAGTATCTACGCAGAATGTGCAAACTGGTCATGTTTATTTGTTGAATGGGAAAGTGAAAAGGGATTTAATTCTTAAAGTTTAAGTTCCAAAAATCATTTAATGGAAGAGCAAGCTAATGTTTAGACCTGATGAGGTAACAGGCATCGCTCTCTAAATGTGTGTTTTCACTCTCTTTCAGGTAATTGAGAATGGGTCCTCAATGATGCTAAGTCTACAATGGGAAGTGTCACACTTCGCTATTTCTGCTATGGGTGCCTTTTCACATCCGTGACCTGGACACTTCTGCTCTTTGTTTATTTCAACTTCAGTGAAGAGAACCAATCCTTCAAGAATGTGCCCGTCAAGGGGCTGGAACCTCAGAGGCCATTTCCAAAAAAATTCTACCCCCGTTTTACGCGGGGTCCTGTTCATATACCTGAATTGCAACAGAAAGAGAATAAGATAGGAAATCCTCTTGGAAATCATGTCCAGGACCCAGTTAAGGGGGAGGTAGAATTCTCTCCTGAAATGGGTAAGTGGTTTTCAGTACTGGTGGCAAAATTATTAAAACAGTAGAAGAAATGAGATATTAAGGTTGGTTTGTTTGTTTGTTTAAAGGATTGCAGGGTAAATTGTGTAATGAAGTAGTTTCGTTTGTTAAAATGCAGGTGGTACTAGTGGCTCTCTTCATTAGGAATTACTTCAAATTTATTCTGTTGTGTTTAATCCAAAATATACTGTTCTTAACATTACAGCTGTGCTATTGAGGAGGACTGGATTATAGTAAGGTGTCTACCCTTGATGTAGTTTTTGCTTTTGGAAGGTTCAGCGTATGCTAGTTTCGTGTCTTACTCCTATGTTGACTGGGCTCAAATACATGAACTTTTATTAGCCACTGAGAAACTCTACTCATATGCAGTAATCCCAAATAGCTTGATAACAATAGACAATGAAGAGGATCCATTGATTTGTAGAATATCCTTGGAGTATGAAATCATCTACAAAAAATGTGTGTGGGACAAATTACAATGAAAGATTTATTGAGATGGTAGTGGTTAGGGCCAAATCCTGCTTACTTTGTACCAACAAAGGTCTGTGTGTTTTGTTGGAGCATATTTCATCAATGAGATGATTTGGGTTTGCCTTCCAAACTGAAATGCTTTGTATATTTAACTGCTTACAGCTTAGTGTTCGCTGTTGTGTTCCGATATGTAAATGGAAGCACGTTGCATACTGGCCTGCGAACTTGCTTTTGTTCTGGAGGCATATGTTAAGTGTTGTGGTATCAGTGTCTGCTGCTTTGGGAATTATGGCATAGTACCTTCATAGCCAGGAGTTTAATATTCATCTGATTGAAGTCCTCTGTAATTACTTTGGATGAATGCTGGTTCACCAGCTTCAAGAGTTTATAGAACTTTACCAAACTTCAGTTTCCGAGTTGATCATTAGACCTGTGTGAATATGTAGGAAAAATGCCAATTCACGTTGCCCCGCGGCATTGCAAATATTTATCAGTTCACTGCAAAAAGCATGAGAGCCAAGTGAGGTGAAGGCCAGTCCAGAGGTGGCCATTTCTTTCCAGCTATTCAGTACTGGCCAGGAAAGAAATTGGACCTTTATAACTGAGAAGTCCCTTGATCTTCAAACCAAGTGACTGGTTGGGTTGGTGAAAGCCAAGGGGAATTACGATGCCAGGATAAATTCTACATGAATCATCAGGAGACCGCTGTCTGTCTGTTAGAATTAGATCAGGTGCTGCAGGAAAGGGCTTCATGTCTATCTAGGGTAGGGCAGTGATAAACACGCAAAGAAAAAAAAAATGAAAGCGTGTTTGGCATATGATAGCCAAAACCAAACTGTCATCTGGTTGGACAGTCTATCTTTTTTTTTTTTTTTTATCTGGGAGAGCCACATAACACTGCTGAAGTAAAGCTTAAACTGGTGTTTCGATTGCAAAGCCCTTATTTTCCAAGGGCCTTTATCTGCTGTTTGGACTGAAATCTTTCAGGCCTTTTGCATCCATTTTGGACATTGTTCTTCATGAGAATGTTTTAAAAATATTAGCATTCCTTCTTGTCTATATTCAGAAGGTCAGGAAAAAGTGGTTGGTTATGGATGGACTGTAGAATGAAACATTTGGTATGTGGTTCTTAAGCTTGTGCTTTGCATAAAGGAAATGTTTTAAGTTGTCCCAGTGGCACAGTGTTACTGTGACGCTGATTATTCACAAATGATTGAGCTGGGTGTCTGAACTGACAAGCTGGAAACCTTACTTTGGAAATGCATGTGGCTCAAAGGAGGACTGAATTACTGTTTTAGACCTGTGGTGCTGGAAGAGTGTCACTGCCACTGTGAACAGACCTCATTCCTGTCCCTGTGATGCAACTTACACACAGTGGGAACGCTCATCCGTGAGCACTGTAGCATGAGTCACCACAAGGCACGCTGTGGGTGCATCCCACGTCTTTTCCAGATACCACTACCCGGCACTTCCCACTTGGTCCTGCACAAATGTCAAAGCATCTACTCTTGAGGTGTTTGACAGTGCAGCTGCATTGCCATTGCTGTACTCGAGACTAAAAGCGACAGGGTGGGAAATGTAAATGGTCAGAATGTGGATGGACAGAATTCCCTCTAGAAGGTCATCTTATACCTATAGGTAGACTTTGTTGCTGAAACACAACAGGTAGTGATACATCTGTGCTCTGAAGGCCAACCAGGACTATTTGTTTGAAAAGGAAGAAAGCTTCAAAACTTTTTTAATGAACTTTTCTTCTGTTTTTTAACCCATCTCATTTTCTCTGGGCTTGAGCTCAGCTGGCTTTTGCATAGCTGTTGAAAACTGGAGAACATGAGGTATGGAGAGAGGCTGAGAAGATTTGGTTTATTCTGCCTTAGAGAGAAGGCTAAGGGGTGAGATTTTATTGCTGTCAACAGCAACTAAATGGGAGGCTGTAGGGAAGACGGAGCCAGACTCTTTCCAGGGGTGCATGGGATTATGATAAGAAATTAAAGCAAAGAGGAGATTTCTATTAGATAAGAGGAAAAACATTTTCGGTGCGATAGTGGTCAAATGCTTGAACAGAGACATGAAGAGGTTGTAGAATCTCCATCCCTGGAGATACTGAAGGCTTTCAAAACTTAACTGGGCAAGTTCTGAGCAACTTGATCTAGTTGGACCTGCTCTGAGCAGGGGATTAGACCACATGTCCCTTCCAACCTAAATTAGTCTGTGATCCTATGAAACGTACTATCCTGGATGTACGGTAGCATGTGCATGAGGAATGCCCTTGTTAATTATTTTCTGCAGATTTTGAACCATATGGAGATGATGGGCAGCGTGGAAGGAGATAAATTACATGAACCTTGCTCACTTTTTGTACTGAAATTTCAGTGAATTGCCTCCATAACTTGATAACAGCTGGAGAGGACATATGCATCTCATCCTGTGCAGCCAGCTGAACAGAGACAATAAAAAGTCATTGCTCTGTTACCTGAATTGTTGCAGGAGTGTGTAGCAGACACAGCTGGTGGCTACCACTTTCCCCTGTCTCCCTCCTTTTTTTTCTATAGAAATGTCAAGTGAAGCACCATCATGTTTTGTTTCTATTCACACTGGTGAGTATATGGCTCAGTGAGAGAGAAACCCATGGTACTGAGTCAAGGCAGGCAGGATGGCACTGAGGATTTCAACCTTGGCCTCTAGCAGTTTACTTATTTATACCAGCAGTTGCTGCCTCTGCCATGCTCAGCAACAGTTGGTGCTTCTGCTGTCACATAATCAATAGAGAAACATCTAGCTCTGTTGCTATTTCACTTGCTGTCCAAGTCCCAGGTGATATAAACAAGAAGTTTACAGTTTTTTCATAGCTATTTTTATGTTACTGCAGACTTGAGAAAACTGCATGAAATTGCAGCTGCTATTGTGAGGAGTTTTCTACCGCTGTAAATGTATTTTCTCTCTCAAAATTCCCATTACAGACCCTTCATCTGTATGGATAGGTGCTGATGCAGTGTGTGCCTAAGTCTATCCTCTGTTGCTTGTTTGATGTTGGTTTTTAGGTGGTGCTAAGAATTAGAGGCCATTTAAGTGAAGGGAATGTGTCTGGTAAGGCAATAAACACAATGGAGCCATCAGTCTTTGGAGAATGATTTCATTTTATTATAGCTGCAAGGGCTACTCGTAAGTACTACCTATTTGGGGGAGGTAACAAAAATAGTTGCACAAAAATACGCTTTCCAAAACCAGAGAGATTTTTGAAGAATATAATGGGGTTTAGGGGAGGTTAAAGCATACGCTTCAATCCTTGATTGCTTCCAAAGGATATTTTTGAGCCTGTTAACTGATCTTGGCATGTTTGTTTTGCAGGAATGATTTTTAATGAAGAAGATCAGGAAGTGAGAGATTTGGGCTATCAGAAGCATGCTTTCAATATGCTTATCAGTAATCGACTGGGATACCACAGGGAGGTGCCTGATACAAGAGATGCGAAGTATGTACTAATTTTGTGTTGCTGAAGGCAGATTTTCAGGTATTTAAACAGGAGTGCTTGAGGTTAGGATTTTTATTCTTTGGTCTCTTCTGTCTTTTTTGACTGAATATTGTTTCTGGAGATGTAATTTTTTGCCAGCTGGAAAAGGTATGTGATAGGTAAAGCCCCACAGAAACCAGGCTTCATGAAAAAAGAAAGACTGCTACTCCCTGAAAATAAAGTTTTTTTTCCTGATTCTTAATTCACTTCAAGAATGCTTAATGAAGAATCGGATTGGATATACATTTATTCAAACTTTTATCATAATAATTTAATTTTTGTGAGTAGTAGGATTGGCAGACAGCTATTTTGATAGAAACAAGATTCTGAAAACAATACTGTAAATAAAAGTCAATGTGGAAAAGACCTAGGAATCCAACTTTCTTTCCCACAATACTAAGATTACATGTCCTATGTCTCTTTCATCTTGCTAGCTGTGTACTCAGTTACTTAAAGCATGCTACAGTATTTTTATTTTTTTGAAGCTTCATTTTGAGATACTCAGTACTGTGACTACCAGAAGAGATGCCATAGTTCTGTTTGGTACCTTTGAAAGATGGACGTTAAATGTTCCAGTGCCCAAGTTAATGAGAGACTTTCACCTTATGTACTATTTCACATTTGTTGTAAGCCTACGGAGGATAAGACAGAAGAATGACTGATGACAAAGGCTCTCTGTTTCAAGTTAAAGTTCTTGCTTGGTATCTGGATTGCAGTGCTCTGAGTACTTTCTGCTAAAAAGCAGCTTTTTTTTCTATAATCTGCCTGATGCATATGGGGGGAAAAACCACCACTGTAACAACAACAAAAAAACCCAACATTGAATTGAAAAATAAATAAACCTGCATCTGTTTTTTCTAGTGGTTTCTCTGGTGTGGGTAAACTTAATGAATCGTACTTGCTGAAATGTCTTTCCCAAGAGCTAAGTTCATTCCAAGTCAGTGAAGACGAAAACTTCTGGGTTTTCGTTTATAGTTTCTTATTTTTATTGGATTCCCTCATGCCTGGCATCTTCAAATGGCATTAATCTGTGATACTGTGCCCTGTTAGAAGTACGGACAAAACTTGAAAATAAGGAGAAAGAATGAATGATCTTCTGCTTTGAGGGGATTCAGCTTGCAGATCAAGATGCTTAAACTTAGCTGCATGTTAGTCAGTTGTCTCTGATTTTATTATAATTAGCAGAGATCCAGTCAATGCAGTTAATGGAGCATGCAGAGCTCTTCAGCTGACAACATGCACTTGTCAGCCTTAGGGTGAGCTGAACACTATCTGTACTCCACTGACAGCAGTGACTAAACTTAAACACCTTAATCTGCAGGCTGAATCCCAACCTTGGTTGTCTAAATAGGTATTTAGCACCATTGGAGGTATTCTGGAATATACAACCTAGTCTCCAGCAGCTGGCCAATGAAATTGTGGGGTTTTTGTAGGCCTCATGTCTTATTTGCCATTCCTGTATGCATCTGAGCTACCCGAGGGTACCAGACAGTGTTTTGACAGCTGAAACAAGCCCTTAGTGTTTTCTCGTGTTTATGTCTTGAAGATCTGTGATTCTCACTCCCACCCCAATCCATTGTATTTTCTGTTTTCTAAGTAGCAGCAATGTTAGTTTTAAGTCTGTGTTATGTGGAGAGTAACTTACTATGCTGAGCCCTGCTACAGGTGTTATACACCTGGGCTCTTTGTTCAAGTTAGGGGTTCTTCCTACACATTTAATGTTTGCTTGTTATTTATAAAGTTTCACTAGTGACCTAGCCCTATGGAAATCCCACTGAAAATGAAGTGATAACTACTATATTTCTGTTTGCAGATGTAGAGAGAAGTCCTACCCTTCTGATCTGCCAGCTGCCAGTGTTGTTATCTGTTTCTACAATGAAGCGCTTTCTGCCCTGCTTCGCACTGTACATAGTGTCCTGGATCGCACTCCTGCACACCTTCTTCATGAAATAATTTTGGTGGATGACAACAGTGAATTGGGTGAGAGAACCTTTCAGTAATGTTTTGGTCAGTGCTTACACTTCTTGACCTTCCTGTCTCTAACTGTGCTTTATTGACTGGTCAAAATAAAAACGTGGAAGCCATCATGCAAAACCAATTCGTACTGCAGTCCATCTCCAAAAAGTGCCAGCCAGTACAGATGCATGATATTCTAAGAAGCCCAGGATGACATCCGCTTTGACACTGGTGCCATTTTACTGATGAGCTTTGTATCATAGAGACTTGAACATTCAAAACCAGGTTTTGAAGCTAATAATGAGGAGTGTGTATTGTGGAGGGGGTGATTAAGCACTTGTTTATAGTTAACTGGTTTTAACAGTTCCTTGCTCGGGCTGCTCTGGTGTTCAGAGCAGATTACGCTGATCTTTCCGCAAACTTTTTGTGGGCCATTACTAACTGTGAATGCATCTGAAAGGAATTGAATGCACATAGTCTCAGCTGCGGTCTTGCAAATAAGTTGATGTGGCACTATGGAAACAGTGTGTCAGGTTTTTTTTTGTACTAGCTCAGGATTTCAGACTGGTGGCGTGCTGGGATCGGGGCTCAGCCTTTGCTGGGAGGACTCTGCGTGGCTCTTGCACAGCCTCTTGTGGCCACCCTAGGAGTAGCTGTCCCTGGCTCTTGGTGGAGCAGCCTGTACTCCCTCAGTCTGGGAGGGGCCCTAGAGGCATAAAACTTGGAGTATTGCTTTACTGTTGTTGAAAGATTGATCCTTCGGCATTTTTTTCTCAAATGATGGACAAGGCAAAGACAGAGACACAATTCAAGCGTTTTGGCACGTCTAAAGCGAAATGTCTGTTGAGGAATGTGTTAACGTAGCAGTACTTGCAAGCAGGACTGTGCAAGTTCCCTGCTTGCCTCTATACAAGTCCACAACTTTTTGCATTTTTTAAATGATTTTTAGATTATATTTTTTTTTAGTACGTATAATTAGCTCCCTTGGTGTCATCGTTTGGTTTCTGGGTTAAGGTCTCCCTTGCTCTAAGTGACTGATTAGAGATGTATAATGTAGGATGAGATTCTCTGGTTATGCAGCTAGTTTATTTCTCTGATCAAATGTTAAGATACAGGAGAGAACGAAGATCAAACACTGTCCCCTCACTGATAAGAATGGGTAATTTTAAAAGCTTGGTTTGTGTTTTGGAAGCAATATGCACTCTTTGCTACAAAGTCCCTTATACAATTTGTTGTTTTAAAGTTTTGTAACCTTTGTATTCAGAACTAAGCTTACTTCAAAACTCAGTCTTTTGAATACAATAATGCATTTTGTTGATTAATGGATGTGTTTAGGCAGTAATACTGTCACTCTTCTGGTCTGTTGCTAATTCCAAGGCCAAATTAGGTTCAAAACATTCAAGTAGCTACATTTGCCTTTTTTGGCTTCAAGTGAACATGTTTTGAAGACAAAGGTAGGAGGAGATATTGTTTATACAGAGAATTACTGCTCTCAATGATGGTACTACTGATGTTTGCACTGCTGCTTAATTTTAACGGATGGAATTTTACAGCTGAAGAAGAGCGAAGCTGGTTTAGTGGCTGAGGAAATTAACAAAGACTTTGGCTGTGCCATGGATCTCATGTGAGCTTGGGCAAATTGCTTCATCTCTATGCCTCTGATTTTTTTTTTTATTTTTTAAATTCATTTTTACTGCCTTCCATACTTCCTGAAATGCTGTCTTAGATGAAATTCTGCCTATTTCTTCAGCTTTAAATATAAAAGCTCTGCTGCACGTCAGTGGTGTTGTGCAAAGCTTGGGTCTTTGCATCTAGTTTTGCTTCAAAAAGCTTCTTACACTCAATCATCAACAGTCTTACTAGCAAAGCAGGCATTTCCATGGCTCAGCTGAGCCTACTGTTATAATTTGCTTTCCCTTTGCTGCAAGGCAGGATTTCTTTTTCAAGTCCATCTTTCTCCCCAATTTAGGCTTTACCTGTTATGGAACAGCCTACAGGGTATGATGAGGACTGTTACTGGAGGCATTCTTCTACACAGAAAAAGAGATTGAAGAACAGAAAAGTAGCAAATTGTCTGCAACTCAGTACTTTGAAATAATAACACCCCTGACTCCCATCCTAGATTTCTCTTGTTTGGAGGAGCCTTTGTTAGATATGGAGCTAGATATGGAGCAAGACAATGGCAAAAGTAATTTCTGGAGACTGTCTACTGGCTAAAAGGGAGCAATTCTCTCCTTGGAACAAAATTTCTCAGGTAGGCTGTATTGAAGCAATTTTTTGGGTTATGTCAGAAGAAATCTGTCTTCCCAGTGGACGTGAAGCTGACACACAAAAACCCATCAACAACAAAAACACCAAAAGGTGTCTGAGAGTAAACTGCCTATTGAGAATGGTCCATGATATGTGCAGTCCCAGGCCATGGCTGGGCACAGTTTTCAGCAGAATGCTAGTTTGGGTCAAAACGGTACTCTGAGACCATGTTAGCCATTAGGTGCTACTGGCTCTTACGTTCTGCTGCTCAAGTCCGTGTTGTGGTTCCAGTTTAGCTACCAGTATGGACATGACCTCTTCTCCCCCACCCCCCCCCCCACCCCCCCCCCCCCCGCTGTTTTCAGAAGTTTGCACATGCCATTGCATATGCAAAACTATTTCTGCTTGTATGTCCTTTCATGCAGCCTTATCTGCCCTAAGTGCCAAGTTTGGTAACTGACCTTTTCTGCTTTGTGCTAGCCCTTTGTTTTCTGCAGTTGTATGCTGTCTTTCTTTTGCTATGATACATCAGGTGAAGAATGATTCAAGTGCTAGTTTATTTTAGATTTGCAAATCCTTCTGTCCTGCTTATTTGGGTATCTCATTTGGGTAGCATCCTCAAGATGACTTTATTTCATCAACTTTCTAGGAGACTTTCTCCAAAAGAATCTTTCATATTGTCTCTGGCATATGATGTCACATTCAAGACCAGGGGAGAGAATTCCTGTGACCCAAATGAATCCTGTCTGCATCTCTCCAGAGACTTTTATTTGTCGTGGAATATTCTCTAGCCATATTTGCTCTGTGGTACCTTCTCATTCTTGATCCACGATGCTGCCTTGTGGTGCAAAGGCCTCAGTCAATCTTAACATTTGGAGTTGCTTCTGGGAATCTCCTTTTCAGTCTTCCTGCCTGAAAGTTCTTGTACTCCCTGAAGGTTGCAGCTCTGGCTTCCACACATATTCCTTTGGCATTTAATCTTATTGTTAACAGCAACTTTAATGTTTGAACTGACATTCATCAGAATAATATTTATTCCAGCATATCCTCTGTTGAAAGTCTGTCTGGCTCTCTATTCCAAGGTTCTCTATGAAGCCTCAGCTGGCTTTTTGTTTTTCTTCCTCATTTTATATTCCTCTTTATTTCTCCATAAGCTTATAAAGTTACATTTTTCCATTAATTCAGTCTTCATGTGTCCTGCTTTAATGTTAGAAACCACTGTCCTTGGGTGGAAAAAGTATTGTTACTCTTAACATCGCCATTGATGTTAGTTAAGTTACAGTAGTGCCTATAGACTTCAGTGAACTTTGCTCTCCTTCAAAAGTACATGCTTGCCAGCAGTCTTTGATCCTTTTGGATTTTAGAAAAGCAACCACCTGTGAGTGAGCTGTAATGCTTTGTATCTGCTATTGTGTCGGCTAAGCAGGTACAGATAATGAAAGGTGTCTTCATGCTTCTTTTTAAGGTGTTTGTTTTAGTGTATGGAACATAGTAATTCACTTGCCTGTGTGAAAAGGCTTTCATTACTTCTGCAAATGACAGTCACCATGAGAAGAATTTGGAAATGCTATTTCTTTGTACAGTGCCTTTTATTTTTTTTTTTAGCAGCAGTAATTCCTTTTAGCATAGACTCTAGTAGTTCCAGTTAACTTCAGTCGTATTGTATTAAAGGCTTTGCAAACAGAACAAAAAGATAACAATCCAGTCTCTATTCAGGGAGCAAAGGCTAGGTATAAAACCTGAGACAGTGGCAGCACATAAGGTGTTAGCGGGGAAAATGTAAGGAAGGGGAGAGAGAGAGATACATATATTTTAAAAAAAAAAAAAAGAAGCAGGAATGTGCACTGTGGAAGGCTCAGTCATATAGTCCATCACCCTTTTCAGTGCATGGTATGTAACTGCTTTGTCCGTGTGGGTTTCCACAATGCAGCAGGAAAAAGTGAAGTGGTCAGTAGGAAAAGATGAGAATAAAACAATAAAAAAAGGCCACAGGAGTTAAGAGGGCAGGTGTAGGCTGTGGGATGGCTGACTATCCTTTTGGTACTCTTGGTTTGAAGCTGTGCTGTATTGGGGTAGCTTTTTGATCAAGTTTTGGGCCCTTTTTGAGTTGAACATCTTGAGACTTTGAACAAAGCTTTCACAATTTCCATCCTGTTGTTGAACTTGTGGTTTCCTTTTTTCAGCTGACTTGAAGAAAGACCTGGGTGAATATGTTAAAACTCAGCTTCCAAAAACCACAAAATTGGTAAGAAATGAGAAGCGGGAAGGCTTGATTCGAGGAAGGATGATTGGAGCCTCTCATGCCACAGGTATACTTTCTTATTTCTCTGTCCCTTGTATACTTTGACCCTATGTTAATTGGGTGGCTTCTCTTTCTGTAGTGCAGCTCTTTCAGATGTTGAATGTTTGACCCGTGATTGCTTTAGCCCACTCTGGGGGCTCTGCATGTCATGCCATGTTCTAAGCTACACAGCTTAGCACAGGGGAAGAAAGATGTGGGATAATGCTGTCTTAGGTGAAAGACATTTTAGCAATTGTTTCAGAATATCAGTGACTTTGTTGAAATGAGTTAATTACATTGATCTTTGGCTGTTACATTAACCTATGTTGCAACAACTACACAAAGTGTCTTCAGTGATACCTGTACAATGATGGTTGGAGACCTTACCTTACATTACCTGTGTATTTAAATGTTTACATCATGCTGTTGACCGTGATCTATATAAAGCTTTCTCCAGTATTTCCTCATAGCTTTACTGAATTAGTCCTCACCTGAGACTGTTACTTAATGAGAAGCAATCAAGGAGGACTTGGTACTTGCTCATGCATAAATATAGAATAGATGTAATAAATTAACTGTTTTTATAGTTTGTAATTAACTTTAGAAAATTTTTGCTGTGCAAGAGGCATGAGATCTTTTTTCAAGTCACCCAAACAGTGACTTGGCAAATTCGGAGCCAAATTTAAGTGTTTCTTAAGCTTTGTCTGAACCATTGATTTCTATTTTTTTTTTCTTCCTAGGTAAGTTTGCTTTCAATAAAATGAGTTCATTAATTAGAACATGTCAGTGAAATAATAAAACAAAACCAGTATTTGACAAAATTTAGTGAGGCAGTGTAGAATTTTCCGTATTCCTGCCCTGAAAGAATGTTGTCTCAGGAACATCTCCCTGTGTGCTGGATATTGTGTTTACAGAATATTTTCTGCATGTTTTGTGTGAAAAATATTGCTCTAAAATGGCAATTTGCTTCCTTATCAAGGTACACTCTAATCTGGTTTCTAATTCACCCATCTAATTGTAATGTTTCTCATACAAACTTTTCTATTGTTGCAGTGGTTGTTAATTGGGATAAACTATGTTTGGTGCTTTACGTACGCTGTGTGCCTTTTACCATAATATGCTTCCTAGTTAAATTCTCTGGTCTCTGAGAAAGTATGTGCTACTTGCTCAAGTAATTTTGAGTGGCAGATAAAGTCTCTTAATTGGTGTTTACTCATTAGCATTGTAATGGCATAATCCAGAGAGAAAATTGTGCTTGCACTTTCCAAGCTGTGCTAGGATTCATTTGAGTTAGTGCAATTTTCAGTCATTTTATTGCTTTTCTGAACTGCTGGAGTCTGGTTTTTTCCCTCCTCAGTCAAATACTATCTGTTGTTAATGGGTGACTCATTATATTTGTATGTTTCTAAGTTGTTTTCTTGAAAGCTCTTTCCCATCTCTTCCACGTTATTCTAGTGTTACATAAATTTTATGTTGTGTCATAAAAAAACTTTTTAGACCAACTGAGCCTGAAGGTCTCTGGTGGATCAAACTGTCCTCTCCGACCATGGTGGATAATCCCCATGTAAACTGATGGGACTGAAGTCTTGCTTGGCCTAGTACTGGTGGATTTGGCTATGCCCATTTAGGGCATTCACTCTCCTTTTAAACTGGTATGAATCCACAGTCACTCTAGAGCTAATGAAATGGGGAAATGCTCTATGTTACTTTATATTCGGGAACTGAAATGTTGTGGCCTGTGTCATGGATGAATGCAGATAGATTAATCAGAATAGCTTTGTTTAAAATCCACAGATCTTAGCTGCAGCAATAACTGGATGGATGATGAAGTGTGATATAAAGCGAGCCTAAGGTGATTGCAGTCAGTGGACAAAACCAGCTTTGTCATGGGGATAGTTCATCCAGCCCAGTATCTGTCATCTTCGGCTATCTCTGTAGTCTAACTCAGGCATGGGAGGTGCTCTGCATTAGGACAAATGCACCGCCTGACTCTGAGTGCTGGTCTGATGATGCTTCATTTTAAATACTGTAGCTCTGCTGAATCTGGGTAGAACATGTGATGACTATAAAACCCTGTCAAAGAAATGCAATTAACGGCCCACTTGAGCAATTCATAGCTAAATGTGAATAACCAGGATCTACTTTCTGCCTTTGTGACTGAACTAGTCCCTGTGGAGTCTCTGGTTTTGCCGGTGTTTCCCCTCTGTTACACAGGATGGTGAGGTTACTGCCGATACTCTGCTGCTGATATAATTGTATATGTGTTTGTGTGCTTCACGTTACCATGGATCTCTGTCTTGTGTGCTTTGGCCTCTGTAGGGAAAGTGCTGGTCTTCCTGGACAGTCACTGTGAGGTGAACGAGATGTGGTTACAACCTCTGCTGGCTCCCATCAGAGAAGATCGCAGGACTGTGGTGTGCCCTGTGATTGACATAATCAGTGCTGACACGCTGACCTACAGCTCTTCCCCAGTCGTGCGTGGAGGGTTTAACTGGGGCCTGCACTTTAAGTGGGATCTTGTTCCTTTGTCAGAACTGGAAGGACCCGAGGGAGCCACTGCCCCAATCAAGTAAGGTTCCTCCTACGTGGTGTGAAGCTCTGCGTAACATATGGATGATCAGAAGCACTTCTTGAACGTGATGGAGTGATCTGGGTGTGCAGTTTTAGAAGCAGATGCCTAACCTGTCAAATACCTGACTTGTTTATTTTACTTAGAAATAGTTTTGGTTTCTATTACCAATTTCAGTTTAATTTCTTGCATTTAATCACAAATTAGATAGGTCTGTCCTGTTAGGTCAAGAAAGCACATTTTTAGAGAATGCTTGTACAACAGCAGCTTTTGCTGAAGACAAAAGTCTTAAGGAGCTTATGCTATTCTGTATTAAATCTGTCCAATAATTTAACTTTTGAGCTATGCATTGATGTTTGTTTCCAGTCTGTTGATGTGTGTGGCTTAATGATGATTTTGATAACCGCCTTTGTGCTAGTAATAGCCTGCATATCCCACTAATACAGACTCTGTAATTTCTGTGATGAAATGCTAAAAAATTGCTAGATTGGGAAAATATGTTTTTGTGGTAATAGGAAGGTGGTTTCCTAGCTGATGGGAGAGAACGTCAGAGCATATGGTAATTTTCTATGTCAACATCAATTTTTTGCTTTAGATTTCATTTATATTTTTCCCCAAACAAGCAATTATTTTGTCATAAAGTTTCCTAAATGAACACACATGGATGTGAAAAACCATCTTTAAAATATTACTTGTCTCTTTGCACAAAGAGGCAAATGCCTAAAACTGTCTGTTGGAAGTCTGTCCATATTGTTTTTGTAGTCTGAATTGCTTGAGAGTTGTTCTGAAACAAAAGTCTTGCTAAAGCTTAACACTAGGACTTGAAGGTTACCTTTCTTAATCTTTTAACCATTGATAGCTGTCTTGCCTGTACAGAACTGGCAATATCTGGTTCCTACTGGACATGACTTATAAAATGAAATCGCTAGACACCTTTTTTTAGTAGCAGACACATATGGTTCAGACATGAAAGTAGAAGCTGTCCCAGTGTGAATCCTTCATGAGAAGGGCCGGTGCTGGTAGAGCCACGGCAAGAAGCTGATTGTGCTTTGTCTAATTGTAGGCATCCCTCTCAGTACAGAATTCAGGTTTGTAAAGTGGAAGAACTTTACCTTCTTTTCAAACTGACTCCTTGCAGAGAATGTGGTACTTCTAAAAGACTTAGAAAGTGAATCAGAAATTGGGCAGTCTCTCTCATTCTCTTTTCTTGGACTGTAAATGAAGAGCATTTCAGGCTGATGCAAGCAGCTCCAGCACAAGGTTCTCTGCTGTGGTCTGACAGCTCTGCAGTTTGTCTTTCCACGTTTACCCGTTGAAGATTTGGTCTGAGAAGCCAGGAAACTCCTTAAGTAACTTAACAGTTTGACTGACTTGTTTGGAAGGTGTCACTGTGGTGGTTTCTGAAGCTAGAAGGGAGAGGACAGACTGGGAAAATCGGAATGGGGAACCAGCATAGACCACCTTAAAATCCTTATTCTGTTCAGAACTGTTCTCACAGTTTATCTGGGCCATGCCTGAAGGTTAGTTCTTGCTGTGTTCGACACTGTTATTGCATTCCTTCAGCTCCCTTTTAGGAAAAACTCCCATGGAAAAGGCAGGGAGGGAGTCTAATCATCCAAAAAGCTTACATTTTTCTGAGTATTAAAGTGACTTTTCCTACTTAGAGGTCTCTGCCTGCTTTGAAAAAGAAGCTAGATTGCTATTTAACCTTTGAAAATGGCTTTCCATCAAATGGAAAGTCTTACGTTCTACATTTTAGAGACCTTCATAATGAAATCTTTTGATGTCAGGGATGGAAAAACTGAGAGCAACTTTTCAACCCAGGTTTTAATGACAGAAACTGTAGTAGAAAATTGTGTGAGAACAAGCAAGGAAATCCAGACTTAGGCTTGGTTTCATCACAGGTTTTTATTAACAAGGATGAGAAAAAGCATGTTCCCAGCCCATTGTATGTTCCAACTATCATATCATGTTTTAGTCTCTTTTATACTCTTTTAGGGCATCCACATAAGATAACTTTGTGATACAGTAGCAATTCAATCTAGAGACTGTACAGTGGGGATCATATACAGATCTTTGCAAAACAGAGCACCATTCTAGTAACACAGGCAAGGCAAAGAACTGGGAAACCCCAAAGAGAATATCTATGCAAATTTAAAAACTGTAAAAAACTTACCGATAAACTGATCATTGCATCAATGATGAAACAACACTGCTCCTGGTATTTAAATTCTATCTATTGAGATAGAGTAGTATTTCTTTTAGCAGCCTCCTGTCTTGTATAATTTAAATTTGGACCTTGTTTCTTGATCTAATTTAATATGGGAAAGTAATGTATACTCTGGATTCTATTCCTTCTGCAGTTCAGTTAAGCCTGGTCTGTATAATTTGCCCATGTAAGAGGGAGAAGAACACATTATTGCGTGCAAGTGTACACATTTGTGACTGTAGGGGAAATAGCTTCTAGTAAAGACAGGTCTAATTAAAGGCAGCTCCTAAGTTGCACTGTAGAAAACTTGATGGACTCCAAACTTGCGCACGTTTTTACTTTTTTTTCTTAGTAGCAAGACAGCCACTTTGTTCCTTTTTCCCTATCCTATCCCTTTTCCTCAAGTTTACTATACAAAGAAATATGGTTTGTAGGTATTGGAATCATGAAAGATCACAAACACCACTTACAGATCTTCTTTTGAAAATGTTTTGAGATGAAAGGTGTGATTTGATGATTTCTAGTGGCTACAGGATTTAAATTGTATTATGCAGGTCTAAATTTAAGCTTTAAGACTAGCTGTTTCAGCTAAAATTACTGGGTTTTCTTCTCTAAAAAAATGAGCTTCTTTCAATATTCCTTTTTAGGTCACCTACTATGGCTGGAGGCCTGTTTGCCATGGACCGTGAGTACTTCAATGAACTTGGACAATATGATAGTGGCATGGACATCTGGGGAGGAGAAAATCTGGAAATATCTTTTCGGGTAATCTAGCTTTTATGTGTATTGGAGTATGAACCTCAGTGTCTGGCTGCTTCTCTTCTCTATGTACAATTTCTTTAGCACTGGAATAGCAATTTGCATACAGAAATTGGCACTTTTATTCCCAGGAAGGATGCCTTCAGCGCACAGTAACTGCCTTTACAATGATCTTCAAGTTAAGTTTTAATAGGAAGAGTAAAGAGAATTTTGAGCTCTGTAGTTAAGTGTTTGGGGCTTTTTCTTTGTTTGGTGGAGCATTTCATAATACCTGTAGAGAAGCATAAGACAAGAATAATCATGCAAATATATGAAATGAGTTTATAAGCAATGTCTAATGAATTTTAAGTTGGTTAAAAAGATGTGTGGCTCAGCAACACTGATAACAAGTAAGCTTATTGTATGTCCTTAGACATATATGGGGCTTTTCAGACACTTCAGCCTCCTTTTTGAGGGCCTGGAAATATAAATATTTTATAACTAAAATAAGAGTCATGTAGAGGAGTCAGCTTTGTTGGGAAAATAATGAGAAGGTTGTAATCAGGAGACCCGAAAGTGATACGTCATTTGGCTTCCTACATTTTATCTCATCTTCCCTGTCAGTCCACTGAAAGAAAACCAACTTTTTGTGCTCAGTGTCATGTTTACCGCTTCACTTTTGTAAAGTGGATTCATCAACAGGTTTGACAAGAGTCTGCCTGAAAATGAGATGCTATCATAACAAATAGGTAAAGGAGATTAAAAAGTGAAGTTAACATTAAAAAAAAAAATCTCACAAACAAAAAAACCCAAACACAACCCCCAAAACTTAGAGAAATCTGGCAGATTGGATCATTAGAGAAATCAAGATTAGAGCTCAAAAATAAGAACGGGCATTTCATATATTTGAGTGACTTTAAAGGGGTAGGCATTGAATAAATAAAATCTTTCAAAACATAGTTATTAGATATAGGAGGAGGAGTGTGAGGAAATTATTGTTGTTACTGTGTTATACACAGTTTCAATAAAAAGGGCTTCGAAAAATCGGAGTATATTCGGAGAGCTTTATAAGGTCTGGAAGCTCCCTATGCCTGGGCAAGAGTTGTAAAGAACTTTAGTCTTTACCTTATCCAGGAAGAGTTTTAAAAGTGACTTGATTATAAACTGCTAATGTGAGAAGACTTTTCTGAGATTGGAGAACGCGTTAGTCCAACAAAGGCCAATAATGGTAATTTGCTGGAAGCTGAAGTTTTAAAAAGAAATTTAAAAAATAAATGGAAGTAGTGTGTAAAGGAAACCTAGATCTGGGGTGCAATGGAGCTGGATTAAGGCACCTAAATGTAGTATTTGAATGTGAACAGTATTTCTGAGTTTCCATATACTTAACAGAAATAAACAGCTGTGTAAAATAGGTGCTTATACTTAGTTGAAAAGCTCTCCATGCTCCCTTGATGATATTGACTGATCTTCATTATCTATCGTGGAAGTGTGGAATGTAATTGTCATGTAGGCAAACAGCTTTAGAAATCTTAATCTGCAAGTTGAATCCTAGCCCGTATATTTCAGTGTTTTCTAATAGGTCAGTGGAGCACAAAATTTTAGAAGATTACTATTTGTTTCATGAAAGCCATGATGTGTTATGTGGAAAGTGTGATATGACAAAAACAGTCTTTTCTAACCTGAAGGTTTATTAATTTAACTTGTCAGAAATCATGATGTGTAGGACAACATTGCTGACACCTAATTGTGTCATCATGTATAAACCTACCTAAGTATCCGTTGAAGAAGGGGAGGAGGTAGGGAGCCCTGTCAGTATATGTACAATGAGGTGTGTTCTGGTTTTGTGTGGACAGATCTGGATGTGTGGTGGTAGACTTCTGATCATCCCCTGTTCCAGGGTGGGACACATTTTTCGTAAAAGGCGTCCCTATGGCTCACCAGGGGGACAGGACACTATGGCTCATAACTCACTGAGACTGGCACATGTGTGGATGGATGGATATAAGGTAAGAGTCAATTCTAGGTCATGAAATAGTGTTATTAACTGGCTTGTTTGTCAGAGGACTGTATCACAGTGGGGTCTCAGCATCTGTAATGGGGTCTTACTTCTGTAGTCTAATTTCCTAATGTTAAATTTGATATGAATTCCTAAATTCTGTAGGATTGTCATCTGGCTTTTGAGTGCTCAAGTCTACTCCCTATTACTTCTGCTGCCTGCAGGAGATTGTTTTATGCCTTTTTAGTGAAGTGAAAATGATGAATGAGTTCTTGTAAGCTCTGCATTGCTTTGTGTCCAAATCTGTATTACATGGCAGCCATATACTACTGCTACATGCGTTCAGATAGTTTCCGTGTTGGTAAGACAGGGATTTTGCTGGTTGGTTGTTTGCTTTCTGTTTTAATTAGCAGTCTGATTCTTAGTCTGTCTTGCCCTGGAAGATCAATCAGGATTGACTTCTGGATTCAAGGGCAAGCATATTCCTTCCTTGTCTTCAGATCTTGGTACTGATGGTTTTAAGTGTAGATCAGGTTTTTGTGAAGCCTTGATCCCTGTAATAATTGAGGACATTTTGCCTTGTGAGACCATAGGATTTGCTGTGTGGCCAGCTCCTGTGGTCGCTACAATTTCTATACAAGACATATTTTATTAACTCTACATGCTGTAAATGTTTGTTTCAAATTCCGTCCTTTATCTTGATGTTCAGTCAGTTTGAGGAACCTATTAGGGGTCATTAATTTTTATCTCCATTCTCCATAATGCATTGATAGATTTGATCTATCGCTTTCTCTTTTATTGGTGTTTGGGCACAGTTGTTTTGTGATTAATGATGGCTTTCTCTGAAGCTTGGAATTGATTCTTTGTTATAATTTTCAGCTAAGACTGCTTTGTCCAACAAGGACTTGAACTGCTGATTCCAGCAGTCTCTTATCACAGACTTGTGTTCTGAACTTTTCCAGCTGTTTCTAATCTAATTCTCTGATAGTTGCCAGAGACTGTTATAATGACAGATTTATGTATGGAAGGCAAGCCTGGAAATATTTTTGGTTTTATAAGTGTAATGCAAATATTTAGGGCCAGTATCATTTACTGAAGTGATTGTATGATGGATAGTACAAAGATAAGACTTAACCTGTTTTGCAGCAAAAAGCAAATACCAATATTTAATAAATAAAATTGCATAATGGAAGGGAAACAGCAAAATTTTCATAACTGTCAAAAGCAAAATGTAAAAGTAGTAAGTTCATGTATACAATGGAAATAAATAATGCATAAGAGGTAGGATACTAAAATTTGAACTTTAACCAGGAAAGAGGCAATTGGAATAGCAGAGCTGCTTTTTTGAGGCAGACCAATTTGTGATAGTGATGTCCAGTCTATCTCCAAACTTCCTCAGAGTTGTCCAACAGTCCAATGTACTTAATGTTTCCCCTTCCTCTGCTATTAAAATAGCAGTGATACATCAACTGCATCCAAATGCTCAAAGATCTTGATAAGGACAGATGTGTAATTTGTCTTGAGATGACGCTGTCTGTCATCTGCATATCAGAGACAGCAGTAGGTAATTGAAAACTGTCAGAACCACATTATGGTAAGTAAATTCCAGATGTCTACTACAGATAATCTAACAAAATACCATAGCTCAGTGCCCTGAAAACTGACTTCTAAATAATATCTAGTAAACTAGTTAATGTGCAAATACAATGCCTTTTCTGTGCGCTCTGTAAATCTAGCTGGAATTAAAGACTCTCCAAAGGGATTCTTCTTATAGTTTTGGTAATAGTATTTATGCCACATTGTACATGAATTCCTGTTTGTCCCCATTGTCTCTGCATTAGAGTTAAACAGCACATAAGATTGAGCTGGAATCTTAATCCGTGCTTGCCTAACCAGGTACAATTCCAAGTATAATTATAAATTAGAACATGAAAAAATGATGTTGCAGGAGCCTTTTTGGAGATGTTGGAGGTGAATGGAAAAAACTGGGCTTCACAGAAAGCCGAGGTGACAGTTCTGATTCTTCATGGGAATAAATGCATGGTCCCCCTGAACTTTGCAAGATGTAGATTTATAGGTCTGTTCTGCTATGGAATTTTTTTTGTCCTGGTAACTTGTAAAGTTGGAAGGCTGGAAATTGTGGAAGACAAAATACACTTAAATCCCACAACAATGAAAACAATCAATTGGACTATGAAATCAATTTAAAGAAACCTTGGCCAGATGAGGATGATGACGATATACGCATCTGTTTCTGACCTAATGACTCTAGGATGCGTTTATTGCCAATGGAGTGTAGGGCTGATTTGTTTCCTTCTCAAGCTGGCATCTAAAAAAGGTCAGCAAATTGATGGCTGAGAAGTGTCTTCATCAAAAAAAGCCGCCTAGAAAGATTAGCTCAGAGTTAGGCAAGATAAATCTTGCCTCCTATGGCAATCTAAACCACTGGAATTTCCTAATGCCAGTTTCAGACTTAATGGTTGAAAGCACTAACCAAATGAAATAAAACTTTGGGAGTTCTACAGACAGGAAAAAGTTGGAAATCAATAATCTGAAATTCTTCTCCCCTTGCCCCCAACCTGTTTCTCTTAAATACAGGAGCAGTATTTTGCTTTGAGACCTGAGCTAAGGATGAGGAACTATGGAAATATTACCGACCGTGTAGCCTTGAGAAAAAGATTGAACTGCAAGTCATTTAAGTGGTATTTAGATAATATCTATCCTGAGATGCAAATATCTGGGCCCAATGCCAAAGCTCCACAGCCAGTTTTTATTAATAGAGCACAGAAACGACCGAAAATAATCCAGCGTGGAAGGGTAAGATAAACTTTCTTAAAAATAAAGAATTCTGGGTTTTTTTAATTATTTTGAGATTCTTTCTGAAAGATTTGCTCATGTACAAGAAAAATAATCTGTTTCCATAGAGCATAGAGTTTTAGTTTTGCAACAAGCTGTCTTGAAAAGAACAGAATTTGTGTCTTTAGACAAAGGCAAATCAGTTTCACTCTGATTTATATTTCAGCTCATCTTCAGACTAGGTACTATTCAATGAGGTTTCTTACCTCAAAGCTCTGAGTTATGAAGTTTTGATGTCTTTAGAATGTGCTTTCATGGCTGTTGGTTCTGAAGATGGATTTGGATAGAGAGAAATTTGGCCTCAAATATTCATGCTCTGTTGGTTTATGATAAGAGTACAACGCAATTCATTTCCAAACTCATTGCTTTTACTGGATAATTTTCTGCAAAGATGAGCATTTGCATCTGAGACTGATGGCTTTTCTAGTCTTGGCTGTTAGATAATGAACAAAAAATGAGTTTTGCTCCTTTTTTCTTCAAAGTAGATGTGAGAGAGAGATATTTTTACGTGTATTCATGAAGGAAATTGTGATTAAATTCATGCCTTAGCTCTGACACTGATGTTCATGAGTTTGTATGCAGGCAAAGCCAGCATACAGTTGCATCTATTCTTTCCAGTGCCAAATTAGTCTGATGTGTGCTTTTTATGCTTCCCAGAAATAATGGATAACCTCAAACCTGAGACAGCTTTCTCAAGGTCTTCTCTGTGAAAGAGAAGACCTTTGAATAGACTATTTCATGTGCACATGGATTATGATTAGCAGAGTCCCTTCTAGCTCAATAATTGGAAGCATTAAGCAGGGATGTAGTCCTCTCCACAGTCTGCAGTAGCTGTTGACAGTTGCTGGTCCTGCAAGTAGATTCAGGCTGGAGGACCTAATTTCATGCAGAACCTGTTGACATCATTAGATTTTTACTTGGAAGCAGCTATCTAGGAATACACAATTTGTGCAGTATTTTTATAATTGTATCCCAGCCAAGCTGTGAAGTTATTTATTAGGGCAAACGCGTAGTTTCCCTGAATAAAACAGATACAATGGGCAGCTTCCCCTAGTTGCTAAATGCTGTTATTCCCCTAGTCAGACCTCCCCCCACCCCCCTTGTTAAATTTAATAGCTTTCTGGTTTCATTCAGACAGAAGTTCAGCTAAGGAATTGCTGATGTGGGGGAGGATGCTGAGGGATCTGAATCCCTCAACAACACTTAAAGGGAAATCTTCCTAGCAATAATTTCCCATGGTTTAATTTGGAGAAAAACTTTGTGCACCCTTTAAGAAGGGGGAGACAAGACACGGAAAAATGCAGTCCCTTGGCTTGGTTCTCTGGGGTTCAAGAATTATACCCAGCATTGTGTGAGAGACAGCTCTGGCTCTGATGATTGTATAAACTATTTCCAGATGCCTACAAGGAACAGAATGATCAGCCAATGTCACCACTGCGTGCCAGACACTTCAGGATTTGGGATGAATCACTCCAAATCCCAGCTTATTCTCAAAAACTAATTGGGCCAGAGATAAGCGCTGGTTTGACAGCTGGGGAGAACTGTAATGATCACAAATTGTGACAGTTCTTAACGGTGTTATCAAATGCTGATCATCATGGCCAATAAAAACAAGGACAAAAATCATATAAAACTCGTGTAGCTGTATGGCTTGAAAGCCTTCTGTTGAGTTGAGGAATGATGAAAATGAGATCTCTCTTAGAAGTCTCTGGGGTGTGAGGAAATGTTACTTAGAAGGTTTTGTGTAATTTGTTTCAGATGTGTGTAGGGAACAGGAGAAACATGGTGCACTTGAGGAGGCTGTTGATGTGCCTTGGGACAGCTATTTCCAGAAATGGTGTTTAGTGAAGAACATGATTTGGTATTTGCGCTCTCTAATTTTTGCTGTCATGTCATGGAGCAGTCCTTTCTTTTATTACTGGAAGTGTCTTTTGGTTTCTAAAGATCTATAGAATAGATACAAATGCCAAGAGAGCTATGTATGTCTTCGTAATAAAATGCAGCTAGCTAATTAATCAGCCTGGCCTTGAGTTCAGGACAGCAAATTCTTTTTCCTCTACATTCAGCTCCAGATTGCAAATAACTGTTTTTAAAGCGGATGCCAAATCTGGGGCCCTGCCATCTCCCACACGCACACAGCCAGTGACTGTCAAATGCACTCCCATGCACTTGGTAGAGAGCTGGGCTCTCCTGTGAGGAAGGAAATGGCAGAGTTGTGGCCACTGCTAGAATAATTGCTTTTCTCCTTTGTGCCCTTGGCTGCGTGCGGTACTGTTCTTGATGTGCAGGCAGTGATTGCTGCCTGAATAGCCTGATTCCCACCACACTGGGGGAAGAAAAATAAGGAGGCTGAAAAGAAGTCTTCTGCTGGCCACCAGTTAGTTTGGGGTATGCATATAATTTAAACTCAGAATAGAGGTGTTTGGCTTGCTGAGTAAGTCTGTGGGGTTACATGCATCAATACCTTAATGATTCTTGGCTGTTGGAGTAGGACAACCTAGTCCTCGCTCTCTGCAGAAAATCTCTTGAGTGACTTTTAGGGTGGGCATCATTGCCCAAAGCAGGAGAGGTTGCTAACTTGCTGGGAACCTCCTTGTTTGCCTTGATGGTACATGCTTACAGTTTTGTATCCGAGGACAGGCTCCTGACGTGAATCTAGTCCCCTGATACAACATTACTCCAAATCAGACTAGGCAGTGTGTTTGAACTGGAATGAGCATTTGGGCATCTGTAAAATTTTCCCTTCTTCTCTGATCTGTCATTAAAATAACTTAGCTGATAACTGGCTTTTCAGTTACCTGAACGCTCCTGAGAATCAATTTGCAAACAGCATAAGTCTCTGAAGTTGCTTGTTTTTATGTAATTCCTTCTGATCTGGATGAGGGGATTGAGTGCACCCTCAGTAAGTTTGCAGACGACACCAAACTGGGTGGGAGTGTCGATCTGCTGGAGGGTAGGATGGCCCTGCAGAGGGACCTGGACAGGCTGGACTGATGGGCCGAGGCCAACTGTATGAGGTTCAACAAGGCCAAGTGCCGGGTCCTGCACTTCGGGCACAACAACCCCATGCAATGCTACAGGCTTGGGGAAGAGTGGCTGGAAAGCTGCGTGGCGGAAAAAGACCTGGGGATGCTGGTAGGCAGCTGGCTGAACATGAGCCAGCAGTGTGCCCAGGTGGCCAAGAAGGCCAACAGCATCCTGGCCTGTATCAGGAATGCTGTGGCCAGCAGGAGCAGGGAGGTGATTGTGCCCCTGTACTCGGTGCTGGAGAGGCCGCACCTGGAATACTGTGTCCAGTTTTGGGCCCCTCAATACAAGAAGGACATTGAGGTGCTGGAGCGTGTCCAGAGAAGGGCAACAAGGCTGGTGAAGGGTCTGGAGCACAGGCCTTATGAGGAGCGGCTGAGGGAACTGGGGTTGTTTAGCCTGGAGAAGAGGAGGCTGAGGGGAGACCTTATCGCTCTCTACAACTACCTGAAAGGAGGGTGTAGTGAGGTGGGTGTTGGTCTCTTCTCCCAAGTAGTTAGTGATAGGATGAGAGGAAATGGGCTCAAGCTGTGCCAGGGGAGGTTTAGGTTGGAAATTAGGAAAAATTTCTTTATGGAAAGGGTGGTGAAGAATTGGAACAGGCTGCCCAGAGAGGTGGTGGAGTTCCCATCCCTGGAAGTGTTCAAAAAATGGGTAGATGTGGCACTTTGGGATATGGTTTAGTCTAGTCTACCCTTGATTGGTTTAGAGTGGACTTGGTAGTGTAGCTTAATGGTTGGACTGGATGATCTTAAAGGTCTTTTCCAACCTAAACAATTCTATGATTCTATGATTCTTGAGAGGCTGTGTAATGAAACTTATGTTTAAGCTAAACTGTAGTAAAATGTAGTTTATACAGTACAGTTGATATTCCTGAGGTCATGACTACCTGGGACCTGAGACTTTCATGGAGAGTGAAGAGGGGAAAGAAACTTGACAGAGTATGGCCAGCATGTGCTGAGCCATTTTGCGTGTACTGCACTTGTATCATAAAGAGGGAAATCTTGATGTAATTAGAAAGCAAAATGGAACTATTTAATGCTGTTTTTTCTCTGAATTATCTGAAAAGCAAAATGGTATTTTAAAAGGAAAGGATTTTTTTTTTATTGTGGGTTGTTTGTGTGGGTTGGGGTTTTTTTTGTGTGTGTGAGCACACTGAGTCCTCGGGCTTCAAAAGCATTACCATATGTTCGCTTCGGTATGTGATGTTTGTTGTTTATGCTGTCCATCAAACTGTTTTCCTTTCATAGTTGTATCACCTTCAAACCAACAAATGCCTGGTCGCCCAGGGCCACCCAAGTCAGAAAGGAGGCCTGGTAGTGGTTCGGGAATGTGACTACAATGATCAAAACCAGGTATGATATTTCTAATTATATTGAATAGTGATTCACATCTTGCAAATTGCTAATATGTTTGCCTGCTGGCAAAGTGCCCTAGTATAACATCTCATCAGCAAGCAGGCTGATTTCAGAGTATCGTTCAAACAGCAAGGCTGGCTAAGGGAAACTGTGGCGCTTACTGCTCTGTACCTACTCATGCTGAGCGTTGGATATTATAATCTCCTATTCTTATGGCATGAATCTCAGTATGTGGCTGAAGACTATCCTTAAGTGGCTCCTGATGCATTCATAATCCACTGATTCACACTTCAGAATTTGTAGAAGCTCTTTCAGTCAGTTCCTCATACCAGGATTTAAGGCAGCCTTTTCCTGACCTGCTGTTCTTTGTGTAATGTACAACTAGTCCTCTGCTGCTGGAGTGGCTATAGTTTGGGGTGAATTAATGATTTGTTGTTATCTTTAAATAGAAGGAATTATAAGGAATTTAGAAAATTCTTTGACTACAGGTGAGGATTAATTGGGGATGGATGTGAAAATCTACTGAGAGTTTTTATATTACTACATGAAGCCTTTGCTATTCCACTTCAATTCTTCCAGGCAACAGAAATTCAGGACTTGGATAAACAGTCTCCAGGGTAGAGAGGTCTTCACCCTAATGCCATAAAGACTTTTACCTAGCTAAGAACTACATTGAGAACATTATGATTTAGGAGCCCATGGGACCCAAGTCTAAAAATTAGTATCTAAAGAGAAAAGTAATCAAAGACATAAAATAAATGGAACACAGGATGTAATGCAGCGTAGCTTTACTGAAGGTGGGTTGTGCTAGACTAACTTAGTACTTTACGAAATGGGCAGTAGTTTTCAGGATATGGAAACTGCAGAAGTAGATGCAGGATAATTGGTAATAGTCCCAAACAAAAAGTTGTATGCTCTGTCAACTAATGGGACTTTTTGCCTCCTACCTGTGGTCTCACCAGTTGAATGTGACACAGGGAGGCAGTGTGACAGGTGTTAGCCGGTGTCTGGATAAGTGTGGTTGGCTGTAGACACGTGGTCTCCAGCTGCCACTTAGCCAGGACCAAACAATACATCCCTGCACTTTGTCTGTGGAGTACCGAGTAATCATCTCTGTTACCAAATTCTAGGTCCCTGTTTTAAAGGTGGATGAATTTAAGCTGGAATGGGATTCAAGGTTTTCCTGTGTGATCTCTTCCATTATCTGCAAGTCAGCAAGTCTTACTGCCTGTGTGAATGTAAGGGTACCTGATTGGCACCATTGATTGTACATTTACAGTGCCAGAGGTGTTACCCTGCTTTCCAAGCCATTCAGTCTGTGAGTGAGAAAACAGCAATGACTTAGAATTATAGAATCGTTTAGGTTGGAAAAGACCCTTAAGATCATCCAGTCCAATCATTAACCTAACACTACCATGTCCACCACTAAACCAATTAAGGGTAGAGTAATAATTTTGTGTTTCCTGGCTTGGTGGGTGGATTATTTTTTAATGAAAGTAAAAACTAGGAATCATTAAGGTTGGAAAGGATCTCCAAGATCATCAGTCCAACCATCAACCCAACACCACCATGCCCATTAAACCATGTCCCAAAGTGCCATGTCTGCCCGTTTTTTGAACACAAAACTTCCAGTGGATGATGTCCACAGTAAGAACAGATGGGTCCTCACAGTTACTGTTTCCCTTCTTCCTGCAGTATTTCTGATAGTGAGCTGCCACGTGGCTGGAGGAGGAAGTCTGGTTTTTTTTCCTTATCAAAACCTTTTTCTGAATTTTTTTTTCTTTTTTTTCCCCCCTCCTGGAGACAGCAACTTCACTTAGCCTTTTGGTGTTGAGAAAGACGAATTAATGCTCAGATCATTGATCTTTGGCTTTTTTTCTCATGAATCTAGTTTACTAGTGGTAAAGTAAGCAATTAGTTCTCATTAAAAACAAACAAACAAACAAAAAAAACCCCACCAAAAACACCTGGCTGTGCTATCTTCTTTCACAGTGATTTTGTTCTTCAACCAAGTATGTTAACCAACACTATGGTTTTCTGCCATTAGACTTATTTTGTTCTCCTAATAAATCCCAAGAGTGCATTCAGCCAGCTTGCTTTCATAACCCTTTGAATAATCTTGCTATAGAGATGTGAGAACAATGTAGAGAAAGATGACACTTAATTAACAGCTTCTGCTTATAAAAATAGCAAGAAACTTTCTGAGTATTGAAAGCTTTTAACTGTCATTTATGGTAACGCTCAACCCATTGGCATTTTCAGCTGATTTTTGCTCTAGAAGCATCTGGTTTATGCCTTTGGCCTAATAAGAAAGCCTGTGCTGGGTGTGGTGAAAGGCAGGTACCCAGCTACCCTGTCCACTGGATGCCCACTGGCAGCAAGTTAAGTGTGTGTTGCTTAATACATGCAGTACAGACAGTTATTCTGGAAGATATCAATCTACACTTTGTGAGCAGTATTTTTTTTTGTCTGTTTAGTGTTTTTTTTCTGAGCCAAAGATGGTATTTTTGTAGCATTTTTGCTTTTTCATGAGTGTCTAATTGTATTTTGACGTCATGTAAGCTTTTGGCATCCTGTGGCAGTGAGTACCACAGCTTAGCTGTGCTTTCTGTGGAAATAATTTGATGCCACTTGGTGCTGATTTCATTTGATGCCAGCTATTTTTTTTCCCTGAGGAGTTATCACTGTTTATCTTTTTCCAGGCTGCTTTTGCTTTGTGAATAGATAACACCCTCCCTTGAAAAATACACACTACTGTTCAGTCGAAGGAGCAAGGTGCAGTCTACCTGGGAAAACATGCAAAGGGCTGGGAAGACAAAACTGGGCTGCCTTAAGACTTATTGATTGCAGTTCTTTTGGTTGGAAAATTATCTTCTGTATAGTCTTTTGACTGGAAAATAGTATTCTGTGTAATATAGATGATTCGTGCAAGAGCTGACCTTGAAAAGTGAGTGTGTGGAGAAACCAGACTCACTGAAGTCATGAGATTGGCCTTACAAGCAAGTCTGTTTTGCCTTTAGTTTATGCTTTGCTTTCTTCAGCCTTCATGGCTGCTAAGAAATTTCAAATTCTCATTTAACTCCTTGATTTAAAAAAAAAAAAGAGATGTTATATAACTTGCAGTTGTATCACCATTATGGGTAGTACTTTTAATTGATGTTGACTTAAATGATCATCATTAAGTAAAGTTAAAAATTACTCAAGCACATCAAACTACCCTGTTTTCTAGGACTTGACATGAAAGTGACATTCAGTTCATCTCTTTGCTATAGAAAGAAAATAAGGAAAGTGGTTCTCACAAAGGTGATGCATCTAGAAAATATTTTAAAAATTTGTGTCTTTCTCTAAGTTACAATGAAAATAGGATGTTTCATTAACTGTAACAGAAATACTCAGTCTGGGATAATACTGGGGATCGAACACAAATTTAGGAATAAGTGACAAAAATTTTGTAGTTAGAAATAGCTCAAGTAGAAGAGGTAACAGGATCTTATAGAATGAAGGTCAGTGTGGAGAGGTGTGAAGTAACAGAAGCAGCAGAAAAATTGATTGTGAATTTTGCAAATGGAAGACTAACATGGAATGAGAAATCTTGTAGCTGAAGAGTGAGTCATGTGAAGGAACTGCCAAGATTGCCAAAGAAAACATTTTCCCGAAATTCAGTACTATGTCTGACCTCTTTCTGGAAAAAAACCTGAGAATGCACAAGGTAGTGCATGCCACAAAAACTTCGGTGTTGACGGAGGATAGAAAATATTTAAGCATGTTGAAAGATCATCTTAAAAGACTGGAGATGTCTGCAAAGTGGAAGTAAGAAACTGTGGTGTCGATCTGACCCAAAACCATCATGCCAAGGTTAATCAGGTGGTGATTAGGAGACAAGGATGCTGAAGCAGGCTCTGGGCTAGATACTGCCCTAGAGGAGAAGTAGTTACTGACAAACTTGGAAAAGAAGCATCAAAGAACACTAAAAAGGAAGGTTTTTGAGTGAAGCACAATGGCCAACATAGGACTAACTAGAGGGAGTGTTTGTCATCTAACAGCTAAAAGAAGATTGGGTTTGTCATGTGGCTAATGTGTACTTGCCTTCTTCCAGACCTAAATGCTTAAAACCAAGTTCCTTTTCCAAAAAATCTCTTCTTTAAAGTCCACTGAATTATGTGGATTTTTTTTCCTACTGTTTGTTTTCAGATATGCTAAATTGACTCTTAAGCTTTACTTCCTGTGTTGTTATAACCTCTCCTCTGTGTGTTTGCTTCATTTCAATAATTTAACCTTTCTCTTACTTAGCAATATAATAAGCTTTAAAAATGTGACTGCTGCCATTCCAGCTGGGGATGGTGCTAAGGTGTCTAAGCATGTGCATCTGTGCTCTGCGCCTTTAAAAGATAACCCTTTTTAAAGGGTTTTAAAAGCCCTCTTGGAATTTCAGAAAAAGCTCTGTTAACAGGCTTTGTAGCACTTTATAAATGTAAGAATACATACTTTACAAACTGTTCAAGAGTCAGAGTCTAGAAGGATGTGCTCACACGTGCAGTTCTTGTGTAAGATCTTTCTCCCTAAACCTCTAGGTCATGGCTGTTAGTTTGCTTTTCTGATACAACACATGTCTAGAGTGAGTGTGAAGATGTGCAAGTTAAGTCTGCTGCTTTTCCATAAACTATTGAAGGAACACAGTTCTTCGGTCCCTCTAACAATTGTCATGAAACATCAGCAACACACTGAACTGTGAAACAGAAAGCATGTACCTGCTTTGGAACAACCTTCAGGAAGCCATTGGGTTTTCAGGGTAGCAGTAGCTTAAAATAATGATTATAGGCCACCAAACTTTGCTGTTTCTGATGATTTTCACAACCATGTGATGTCATTGTTATCCATAATAACAGGAGGTGAAGTACATGCAAATAGCTGTGATGATGCAAATTGCTAGGCACATCTCTTCCTCAGTGCTGAGGCAGCTTTTTTTGTGCTCTTAGGCTGAATTTTTGTCTTTTAAAGACTTGGACAGAATAATACAGTAGTGCCAATCTAAGCAACAGATTGTAACTGATGAAAGTACTGGAATGCTTCTCCTGTCGGCATGGTTCACGGCAGGGATTTTCTTTCACACAAAGGGCTGTTTCTGTAGTAGCTCTGTATTTACTGAAAATTTTCAATGCATTCCTCTAGTGCTAATGCAATGTGCAGGCCAAATAAAAGCTTATATCCACAAAGCTTTGCCAGTTGGCCAGCCATGCCTTTTGCTACACTCCACTGCACTCTGAAAGCCAAAGGGTAGGCTGATGCTTCCTGGTTTATTTGGTATCATTTTGAAATATTTATTCCCTAGGAACAGTGAGCTTCCCTTTTCTACCTACTACAGATTCTTTGATTTCCGCCCCCTGCCCCAGGTCAGGCGATAGGTTTTGTTTTAATACAGTTGTCTGGATTGACAGTGGACTCTTCTATAGGTAACTCCATTTTTCAAAAGGAAATGATAGTATGGGCCATCTTCCTAGATGATGAGGCACCACTTGAGCCCTTTCCTCACTTGAATTTCCTCTGAAGTACTTCAGCTAGCTGTTATCTATTTACATTAATTAATCTCACTGTAGGAATAATTTCATCTTTTTTTGGGGGGGGGGGGGGGGGCGGGATCAGTAACACAGCCCTGTATCTCTTTATTATGGTAAAAAATAATCCCAGAGGGTGATCACTGGGATATAGAGGTTTATGGAGGGGGTGAAGAGCATGCCTCCTTTACCAACAGTGGCAACCTGAAACGAGTTAGGAAATCCAGATATTAGTAAAAGGAGAGAGCAAAAAAAGCTCCACTATCCAGTCTTCAGCAATGTCACACTGCTGTCCTTGCAAGGAGTTAAACTGTAGTCATCACTGCAGCTGTTCATTAAGCTGCATATGAGGAGAAGCTCTGTTTCTACCCACCTGCCTATATGTAAATGAGATTAATGAAGTCATTTTGCCAATCAGTCCAGCAGAAGCTGGGTGATTTGTTGGTGTTATATGGGGGTGAAGCAAAATCCTGGAAGCCCTAGGAAGCCTCAGTCTTAAATCTGTAAATAGTCAGAACTACTTTTTGAGGGGACTAAATTAAAAATCCAGTTCTTCCTAAGCTGCACCTGCATAAAAAAGGTTTATACTAATAGAGTTTGTACTTTGGACCTCCTCCCATTTATTTTGTCCATGAGACCTACTCTAGCCCATGCTATACATGTGTCTGTGGGTGACCAGGAGGATACACACGCTGGCTTTGCTCTAGCAGTGAGAACGCTTACCCCAGATCTGTGAGTCCCATTCCACTATGGGAAAGGTGAATCAGCTACTGCAGTCTGGGTCACTAAGCATGAGCAGGACCTCTGTGCCCCTGTAGCCAAAGGTGAAGGCATCAACTGGTGGGTGGGAGACTTGGGCAGGCATCTAATCACTGCCCAACCTGAAATGCTTTGCCTTAGGGAAGATCTCTAGGTGCTCCAGGGACATCTAGGACCTCGGAAGGGTTGGTCGGCAGCTGAACGGGCCACTGCACTCCAAGACTGAAGGGGTCCTTGCACCTTTCCTCTTACCCTGTTGCCTGTGTTGAGAGGAAAAGGAGCTGCTAGAAAAAGGCCGATCCTACAGCATTCACCACATTAAATCATTTATTTCACCCAAAACTTGATCACTTTCATTATGGAGAGGGGTTTTTCCGTAACATCTGCCATTTAGAAAACTGAAACAATTCATTATCTTCTAATTGCATCCTGGTGTTTTTCTTTGACTCCAGTGAAAATGGTCAGTGATTTTTTTTTTTTTTTTTTTTTTTTTGGTTAGACCTGTGGAGCAGGTCAGCTATTAGCACGTGTCTCTGGGGGACAGCAATGAAAGGTGCTGTTTTCCTCTGTGGTGGGAGCTGGGCACAATTCTACTTTTAGAAACTGAAATCTGACAGTGAATGTTCTTCTAGGTGTTAGGAAGTAGGTGCAGGATGAAAATATCCTGCACCTGGTCTGTTACTTTTTTTTTAAATAAAATAAATTTTAAATATGTCATTTTTTTGCAGAAAATATGTAGGAGGATAACAGAAGACATCGCTCAGAATTAAAGTATAAATCCTAGGCAGGCACCTTATTGATTATACACTTTTGATATTGTGCTTGAGCCTGAACCCAAGCAAGTCATGGACAAAAAGAAAATGAGAGCAGTTTATTCTCCTTGCAGATCAGATATTAGTGGTGCTGGCTGCCAGGAGATGTTTCCTTCCTATACTGGGCTGTTGCTCCTGACAGCCTGTAACAGCAAGAGCTAAACATTGTCTTTCGAGTCTTCAGCAGCAAAGTAGTTAATAAATTTTGGAGTATGCAAAGGCTTGCAGTTATATTACAAAGAAACTCATGGGGTGGCTTTTCTCTCCTCGTGCTTGAATCTGTTAATAATCTGCAAGTTCATACTGATACTCTAGTCTGAGTTTGGAACCGTAGTGTGTCTCAAATTTGGGTCTTTTTTCCCCTTTTCTCTTACACTCTTTACACTAAACATGTAATTAGTTTGAAATTAATTTTGGCTGTCTTGTGTAAGCCTTTCTGGAGAAGTATCATACTGGATTTAACCTCCGTTGTGTGTTCTTTGCCATTATTCAGCTTTTGGTTAAAGGTCTGCTCCCTGTGTCGCTGCAGTCTTCTCTCAATTCTTACCGGTTTCATCTGTTGTTTGGATTTGGCTCCATCATTATTCTTCTTTTAATAGCTCTTCTGGCAAGTGCTGCTATTTCTCCATTCTCTCCTCCTCTTTAATCTTGCCATGCTTGCTTTCTCATGATGGGGTTTAAACAGAAATAGTAGTATGTTAGAAGGCCCAGAACACCTGAGGTTAGGGCAAATTTTAATGTAATACCTGCAGTTCCTCAAAGGAGTCCTTCACTGTATTATAATAGTCACTGTGATAATGAATGAGCTGTATGCTTTTCAATTGTGCTGTCCAACTGAGGCAGTGTCCTGAGTCACAGCTCCCTCCAGAAGGCTGGTTTTAGTTTCATCTGACAAAAAAAAAAAACAAAAAAAACCCAACCCTAAAACCCACAAAAAACTCTCACCAGAATTTGTTTTATTTGCCTGACTTTTCTGCCTGGAATTTGATATTCTATACTCTGAGTGTGAAACTCCTGCAGACTTAGTGGAAAAATAAAAGTCACACAGTGGGCATGGTTACTGCAGCACTGAGCTGTGTGACAACAAAACAGGGCTGGAAGAAGAGCGCACCAGAAGAACTTAGCATGCCTGTAGGTACAGGTGCTGCTGCTACGGCTATGAGGGGCTCAATTCCCCCTCATTCACCGAGGCAGAAGGCAGGGGGAAGGAAGTTGATGGGGGCAAGTGAAGTGGATGAGCAGGGATGCTCCTTGCGCGCACCAGCCTGGGCTCGGGTCTGGGAGCGGCAGCAGACGGAGAGACCTGGCCAGCTCTGCTGTCGCCCGCTCAGCACCCAGGGAGGTCGGGAGGTGCTGTGCAGGTGCCATGTGAATGCAGGGGCCCCGCTGTGTGTTCGGAATAGCAGTTGTTTGGTGTTTAGCCAGATGGTCTCAGTGTCTTCCCTGCACTGCAGTGTTACAGTTCTCACACACTTTCTTCTCCTTTTCCCTACCCCTTTCTAACCTAGGGTATTTTGAGGTGCACACACCAAAGTTCATCCATTTCTTTGCTTTCTGGCCCAGGGATCAGAGTCTCCCGTTGTTTGTGAGAGCTCCAGGTCCTCTGCCTAACTGATATGGCCCAGGACTTTGCAGGCCTGAAGGCACTGAGGGAGGGAGGGGGGCCCAGCAGCTCCTGCAGTTAGACCAGACTGGTGGGCCAGCTTCCCTGAACCTTCAGCTGTGTCAGGTGTGCCTTGCTCCAAAGCCAGGTTTAGGCAGCCCAGTGAGAGCTAGCAGGGTATGGGCATGAACTGCAGCAACTGAAGGTGCCTGATGGTATTTTATACCAACAATAAAAATACCTGTTTGTGCCCAAGTAGCACGTGGGAGAGGACAAGCTGACAGGTTGAGTGTGGCCTTGCTTCTTGTTAGAGGTGACGATGGTTTTCAGTCTGGCAACAGAAACTCCTGGAACATCATGTAAATTCAGGAACCCAAATGCAGGTGAAGCTGGAAATGTGAACCAGCACATGCTTGCTTTATGCATGTGGGCCCCAGAGAGGAGCTGGATTCAGTTCCCAGCACTATGTGAGCTGCTGGGATATTGTGTAGGTTCTTGAGGTCCAGATCAAGATGTTTTCATGTTGGTTCGGCCAAAACAAAGTGGGTGTGATGTGGGAGGGCTGGTCTCCCTCTAAGCACGGCACAGCTAGCAAAAGCAGTTTGGCTGGGGAGCAGAGAAGGACGTAAACCTGTTGGTTATGGAGCGTGTAGTTTCAGAATGGGAATGCTGAAGCAGTGATTTCTCTTGCTCCTTGGAGAGCAGCATGGAAAGTTGTAATAGCAGCTGGATGTCAGCAATCATCTTCTGAGTGAAGATCTCTGAGCACCAGGCCACCAGCTGCAAGGAGCAGGACCCTGGGACCAGTGCAGGGACTAACGTAGGCTACCTGGCACTGGAACTTGCACAGCTGATTTCGGTTTCTCATCATTCAGCATCTACAAGCTGACCCCAGAGGACAATATTAAGTAAATTCCTACATGTTTATGGACAAATGCAGCAGTTTCCAAGAAGATTGGAGATACCTTTTGGCCTTGCATGCCTGCCAAGCTGCTTCCGCACAGCTCTTGGGCCACTTGCTGTCACCCAGCATCCTCCTCTAGCCCCCGTGCTGGCTCCCTGCGTGGCATTGAGGCAATCTGCCAGCCCTCCTTCATGACCAAAGGATTGTCTTTGGATAAGGAGTTTTACTGCCTGGCTTAATGGCTGACTGACTTGGCTCAGAGAGTGGCTGGTCACCTGCTCGGAGATCCACCGCTTGCCTGTTGCATTATCTTGCCTAGCTGCCTGGACAGGAGGAACATATGGGGGCTGCTTAATTTTAAAAATGCTAGTACAGAGCAGGATCGCAAGCAGTCCTTTTAGTTCCTCTGCGTGGGCTGACACTGTGTGATGTTGGGAAGGCAATAAAGCACTGCAGTTGCATTTCAGTTGCTGGAAAAAAGGCAGCAAAGAGGCAGCAAGCGTTGCGAGGCGCATCTCTGACACCCAAATGCTGAAGTGCCTCCTCTGTAGCTGAACAAACAATGCAAGGCACCGGCCCTGAAACACTGGGATAAATGTCTTTCTATTTTCTCTTTCAGGTCTGGATTTACAATGAAGATCACGAGCTGATTTTAAATAATCTCCTTTGCTTGGATGTTTCGGAAACTCGCTCGTCCGATCCACCTCGTCTTATGAAATGCCATGGGTCTGGCGGCTCGCAGCAGTGGACGTTTGGGGTAAGTGGAGTGGCTGGCATATAGCACGTTGTTTGTAATTAATGTCTCAATAAATGATGTGATAATAGCACTAACAGGATATCAGGGTTGAGTTAATTGTGACCAAACCTCAGATGTACGAAGCCAACTGCGCTGTACTAGGCCCAGCCCACAGTCCAAGCAACAGGTACAAAAGTTACACAGCTTTGGTGGCTGCAGTTCAGCCTGAACACGACTTTCCTTGAGCTCTGGGACACGCAGGCATTTTCTTTTGCAACATAGGAAGGTTTCTGCAGCCCCATTTAGCCTTTTTTCTGCTCGTCACAGCCACCTGCAGCACTGTGGCTCACAGGGACGTGCCAGAGAGAACAAAATCCACCCCACAGCTCTTTGTTGTGTTGTGTTTGCAGGACTGGGAGACAGGAGCCGTCCATGTGGTGATTTCTGCTTAGTGCTTGAGAAGCGTAGGGCAGAGCTGAGGATTGAAAGAGGAGGGTTTTTGCAGTTGCTTCTGTCCTATAATAAGCATCTTGTTAGTTTAATGGCTTGGAGGCTTGAGTGGCTGTTTTCACAAAACTGAGCCAGTGCTGCATACATGTGAAATTTGGCTCCTGGATATTAACTCAGAGGCTGCCCCCTTGCATGCCCTGCGCATAGCAGTGAGTCTGTAGTACGAATGTCGCTGAAGGAGGAGGGCACGACCAGAACTGCCTCTTGTCCTTCAGCAACAGCTCTGCATAAACTGTCTTGGGTTCGTACAATGCTGCTTCTCGGCAGCACAAGTTCCTAAGTGCAGTCAAATAAGGAAGGCTGTTGCAGTCCCGGATGGTTTGGAGGTACAGGGGCAGATATCGCGTGAGCCCAGGGCTGTGCGTGTCTGACACTCGCACCAGCAGCACCACAGCTGCAAATGGTAGTGGGAGTAGTGAGCTGAAAAATTCTGCTGCTGGTAAGAGATTATTCAGGGCTCTTCAGCTTGAGTTAGCAGACAAAGATTTTACAAGACTGAGAGGACAGACAAGAGAATGGCCATTGAAATTCAATGCACTTAACTGCCAGGTGATACCTGGGATGGGGAGAAGGAATCTGGGCTTCACGTGTGGAACGTGGGCTTTGAGCGGGCCATTGCCACTGAGGCTGCGGGAGGTGGATCTGTGACGGTGTCACACTGGTGCTCATTAATGATCGACAACAAAAGAAAGCAAATCAAATATTAGGATTGATTAGGAAAGGGGAACCAAAACCCAAGAGAAGAAGGATCTGTTTCCTTCTCGCAGCTGACTAGGGTCTGGCCTTGCCCTGGTTGTTGGGACCACCACGCACAAGAGACCCATCACCCTGCACGTGGGCGCTGAGGGCAGCGGCGTTGCCAAGGCTTGGCCGGGTGCAGAGCGGGGACCTGGCTGTGCTGCGCCGTGGCCTTGCGGGCTCCCTCTTCGCTGAGCGCAGGGGAATGGGTTTGGTCATCCGCCCAGCTCATTGAGAGGCTATGGTATGAACAAAATAAGAACTGGGTCCTTGTAAGGGCGTGAGAGCCTTCGTTTCAAGGCCGGAACATGGTTATGGGCTGTGCTGTACTCTGGCTTTTACATGCGGCTGCTGTGGGTCTGGTGTGGCAGGGAGGCTGCTGGCAGGCTCGTCTGTCAGGAAGGAGCATCCCCTCCCGCTAAGCATCGGTTTCGGCGTCAGTTTGATGGTGGAATAGAACAGAAGTTTTAATAAATGAATCCTCTCTGTCTTTCTCGCTCCTCTAGAAGAACAACCGCCTCTACCAGGTCTCCGTGGGGCAGTGCATGAAGGTGGTAGATCCGCTTAGCCACAAAGGGTACGTGACCATGGCCATCTGCGATGGGTCCCTTCCTCAGCAGTGGCATTTCGAGAGCTGAGACAGCGAGGATGTGGCTGAGAAGCGTTAAGCCAAGACCCGATCCCCTTCAGCTGTGACTTTAAGTCATTCTGGAGGGCTTTGCGAGGAGCTCTTAGCTGCTACACCTGGCACAACCACGCAAGGACCCTTCAGAAATACCCTGCTACGAAGAGCTGCGTGTGTGAGAAGGCCCAGGTGCTCGCCGGTCCCTGCTCAGGTGCAGCAGTAATAGCAGCAGCCCTACTGCAGAACAACACGTAGAAGTGCAATTTATCAGCGGTTCCTCGGATTATCCTGGATTATTGAACTGTTTTTGAGTAAGAGAAATTATTAGAGCAGTGTAAATTGTGAGATTTTAGCTTTGTGGATCTTTTACATGACAGTGACGGAAAGGAATCCTCTTCAAGTATTTCATGTGCAGTATTTCATTAATTTACAGTTTTAGTATGGTTTTACTGGCCAAATTATTTTACTTTTTCTGGAAAATATTTTTATTCCCTTTTTTCTTCTGAAAATTGTCATTTGTAATATTTAAATTTAGCTCTCTGAATTTACAATTTTAGAACATTTCATGTAGTTTAAATTCTTAGCTGTCATTCGTTGCCTCATATTTAAAACAAAGTAACTATTACAAAGTCTATTTTGATGACTCATGACAGTAGCTGCATTTAAAATAAAGTATCATTTTTTTATTAATCTGTATGGCCTTACTCTTTGTAGCTGTTGGACCAGAAAGCTCCAACTAAGAGACTGATGCAAACTGATGTTCACAGAATTGGGGTCTTCCCTTGTTTTCACTCCTTCTCTTCACAGCCGGCTCTTTCTCCCTCTCTCACGTCTTGGCAGGTTCGACAGATAATTTCACTCTCTGTTTTTTTCCTCCATTTCTCTGTTTCCTTTCCCAAGTTCTTTTATTTCACTCCTTACCTTTCTTTGACTTCCCGCCTCAGCCCTGGATGCTTCTTCAGTGTGTGGAAGCTGCTGCAGAAGAGAAAAGCTGTTCTTACCCAGCGTATTTCTTCTTAGCCACGTTGGCCTTGTTTATCACGCCGCAGCGACCTGCCTTTCCCGGGAAGCGTGCAGCGCAGACGTCGGCAGCGCCAGGACAGCCTTGCCCCTTCACTTGGGCAGCAGAGAAACATTTTCCACCTGCACAGATACTCCGGCATCCAGTTATTGACACTTGGGCAGCGTGAGGCAAATAATGATCATGTTGGAGTAATTACAGACCCACATCTTCCCGCAGAGAGGAGAGATTCGCTTGTGACAGCTTGCATTTGGTCCTTCAGCCGTCTGCCCGGGCAGCCGCCCTGCGGGGAGAAGCGCAGGAGGAAGAGGATGAGCAGGTAAGAGAGGTCTCTGGCCACTGCCCGGCTTCTTGCCTCGGTCAGCAGTGGTGGGAGCAGCAAGTCACAGGCAGCGAGGAACCAGGTAAGCAGGGTTTAATTGTGAGCCAGAGCAATAGGCTGCAGTTCTTCCAGGTAAAGCCTTACAACGGGAACAATGAAGTGGGACACCGGCCAAGGTCCTTCCTACCACTCAAAGGCTCTTAAAAGCAACCCCAGCGCCCGTCAGCAGCCGTGCTTCAGCTGGGCACCTGGCTGGGCAGGCGGCCCTTGCAGGGGCACCCGGCGCCTTGGGACGGGTTCCCAAATCGCCACTGCAGGGCAGCGTGGGGCTGCCTGGCCTGTGGGCTGGGACAGCCACACACCGCGTCAGCTCACCGCCGTGTCAGCTCAGCGCTGCGTCGTCAGCTGAACCCTGTCAGCCACAGCCAGGGCGGCGTAAAACCAGCCAGGGCGGCGTAAAACCAGCCAGGGCGGCGTGCCGACAGCCCCAGAGCGGGTTTGTGCTGCGGTCCTTACACAAATCCCTGCCCCCTCGGGGGGCACCTGGGTGGCTGTCCTGTGTGGAATTAATTCCGGTCCCTGCTGGGGATGAAAGCGAGGGGCTGCAGCTTCGTTTAACCCCGACTGCTCCCGGCAGCCAGTGGGGAGCAGCGGTGGGTGCTGGTACGGCTGCTCCCAGCTCTGTGCCGGGCTTTCCTGTAGGCTGTGAAAAATTTGTTTCGGCTGTGCAGTAGCCTTGCTCTGCCTTTTTTTTCCTGTGGCCTTTATGTTGTCTTTTTAAAAAAATAATAAAAAAACCAACAAACAAACAAAGCCTCAAACAGGCAGAGCAGAAGCTGGTTTTATTTATGGTCCGAGTCTGTTGCCACAGCAAATTTCTGACCTTTTGCTCCCAGTAAGGAAATGTGGAGGCTGCTGTCAGGAACAGCTCTGCACATGTGGTCTCTAAGCCTGCAGTAACAGACAAGAGGGTAGAATTGACAGACCACCGAGTCACAGCCGGATTGTTCCTTAAACAAAGCAGATAAACATTGGCAACAAGCGCTACCCACGTTTGCGGCGCTGCGGCTTCAGCCAGAGTTGGTGGAGCTGGGCTGTGCCGTCCCATGCGGGCTGTGCCGGGCGCCCAGCCGCTGCCAGGAGCTGGGGACCGGTGCCGGTGTCCAGGAGCAGAGGGAGGCGATGGCGTTTCTGCAGTGACTGATTTTTAGCCACAGCCGCGTACGTTCGGTGCTGCAGCCGCACAGCCCAGGTCATCGCACGCAAAATGTGGACCAAGCGAGGGTTCTCAGTCTTTTCTGTGAGCACCCAGCCCTGGATGAGCTGACTGTTCCCAGCCAGCCCTGCGTGGGCTGCCCGGGGTGAGGTGCGAAGCCAGCTTTCTGCCTCTATTTGAGTGACCGCTCCCAGCTACCCTTGGGCATTCGGCTGAATAGGAAGAACAGAAGGAAAAGCCTTATTCTGAGTTCTAAGCTGTTGCAGTGCTCAGTTTGCCATTGTCATACTGAGACATTTGTAAAGAAATGGTGCCTGACACTGATTTTTAAGCCTCCGCATCAAGTATTTCCTTTGTGCCAGCGGTGACCACGGCTGGCAGCCTGGTGCTGTGCGCGGCTTTGCTCCGTGGCTCCCTTCGCCCACGTTGCCGAGGCCGGGCTGCCCTGCGCCCGCCTGTGCCAGGCCCGAGGTGGGCAGGCGGGAGCGCGGCGCCGCTCCAGCAGCCGCGCACCAGGCTGCCGGCTTGCTGCTCATGTCGATGCCTGCCCCGTGCAGATGGCTCCTCTGTCCGCCAGCAGCCAAAGTGCAGGCTAGAACTAGCACTGGAGAACAGCGCTGGCCTGGCTGCTTCCCACTTCTCTGCCATAAAGCTTGGAGCCCTTGTTTAGACTCAGCCACCTGGGGTCTGGATAGAAACGTCCCTGTCGGGCCGGTTCCTTGCAGCAGGGTCATGGTTTAACCCCACAACACCCCTTGCTCCAGCGGGAAGCGGGGGGAGAACTGGGAGAGTAAAATGAGCCCGTGCGTGGGTTGAGATAGCAGCAGGTGAAGCAAAAGCTGCGTGCGCAAGCAAAGCAAACCAAGGAATTCCCTCACTGCTTCCCATGGTCAGGCAGGCGTTCAGCCACCTCCAGGAAAGCAGCGCTCCATCGCACGGAACGGAGACTTGGGAAGGCAAAGGCCAGCACCCCGCACTGCCCCCCGGCTCCCTCCGTCCTTCTCCCCCGCTGTGTACGCCCGCCGAGCACAGTGTGGGAGAGCCCCTGCCCAGCTGGGGTCAGCCGTCCCGCCTGTGTCCCCTCCCCGCTCCTTGTGCGCCACAAATCCACCCCCAGCCCCATGGCAGCTACTGGGAAGAAAATGAGCTCCACCCCCGCCCAAAGCAGCACAGCGCCTTTCCTCTTTTTTTAGCATCTTTTGCAGGTTTTCTGGGGAAAACACGCTTGGGGGCCCGGCCTCTGGCAGCTGCTCCAGCCTCGGCCCCCCGGTGCGAAATGGCGGGCGCGGGTTGCGGCACAGAGGGGAACGCAACCGCTTCTCCCTGACGGGAGCGGACACCGAGATCCTGAAAGAACCAGAAAGCAGGCACCCCAAATGAAAACAGGAGGATGTCATTTATAGATGTAAAATATTTTTATTTGTAAATGCTGATCTTCTAAATCTGTTTCCACAAATTCCAAAACCCATAACACTCTGTATACTTCAAAAAAATTCTTTTTTTTGTGTTGTTTTTGTTTTTTTTGTTTTTTTGCCAACATTAGATACTATTATACAGAACAGAAAAACCTGTAGGACAAATACTGGTAGGATGTTGGAATATTGTACAAGAGAAGAAAAATATTCAAGAAACAATTTCATACAGCTATTTATCAAGAGAAAAATATATACAATTGATTTATTCTGTAAGATAAAAATACATCATGCCATATACATTACAAGTTCAGAACTGTATTACTGAATATACCAACAGTTTACAGTCCACTTTAATTGTGCACACAAAAAAAAAACTTCATTTTTTTTTTTTTTTTTTATATTTAGCCTGTGAAGTGTCAGTACCAGAATTTTAAGTACAAAATAAAAAGCTAACCTGGTTCAAAATGCTGATTAAATTTCTACAAGCAAACACAAAACAGTGTTTATTTTTTAAAGAAATGTAAACAAAAACAATCCATACAAACACATCTTTAAATTACATTTTCCAAAACCCTATTGCCAGAGTCCTGCAGCTGCAAGCACGTTACACCTAGCTTTTTTTCTCCTTGTTTTCCTTTTACGAAGGCTATCGTATCAGACTTAAGCTCCAACTACGTGATTCTATGCCGTTTACGTGATTTCATGGCGGCTGAACAGTCCCCTAATCTTGACTACTTTTGCCGAAGAAAAAACACCGTCCAGCCTCTGTTTGGGGTGGTTTTAGCAGTTATTCACAGTTATCACAAATTGTAAGCACAAAAAAACCTGACTGAAGAAATAGGGATGCAACAATATAATACAAATAAAATTAATCTAAATTACCCAAACATCTACAAAAGTCAGAGTTGTAATATACACGCCCTTACCAGGCTTAAGGTTTACTTAAAAAAATTCTAAGACGACCACAGTTGAGACTGCTTTAAACATAAAAAACCCCCCTCTCTCTTTAAATTGAGATTTTGGTTATTCTGTAATTGTAATCACGTGCCTGTTAATACATGAGATCATATTGTAACATCCCTATTGACATTTTATAATAAGCACCCGAACTGCTGCAGAATCTGGTAGCATTTGGTCAATAACTATTTTTATACTGTATTTTTTTTTCCCCCTCAAAATATTTACACTTTTATACAAAGTAACAGAGTTTGTTAGTCTGCAGGTAACAGCAGCAGCTTGGCTTTCTTCTAACTTTCTTTTTAAAAATAGCTTCATTCACTTATTCAATAATAAATACAAAAAGGTTCTCTTATTTTACAGAAATCAAAAACTACAATAAACTGACTCATGGAATCAAGTATTTAAACGTATTTTAGTGCAAGTTATTTTTTCCCTTAGCTCTATCCCTAAGGAAGTCGTTTCAGTACATTCCTTGTTCAGTGGTGTCTACTTTTATTTAAAATTTTTCTTTAATTAGAGGGCCTGCCCCTTTATCAAATAAGGCTGTGGCCAGCACTTTGGACTTCTCCCTTTCGCTGGTGATTTCAGTCTTACATTCATATACGCCCACCTGCACTCCCGGGTGCAGGTCAGCCCTCGGTTCTTTGCCCAAGTTAAACAGTTGCTCCTTAGTGAGCTCGAAAACAAAAGTGCTGGACCATTCTGTTAACTCAGTTCAACCTCCATGTGTCTGGAAAGTCAGCTTCAGATTTTGCCGGCTTGCTTCTGGTGCTTGTTTGGGTTTGGTTTTTTTTTTTTCCTTTTTTTTTTTTTTTCTTTTTAAATACTTGAGTAGAAATCTGTACTTCCAGAAGTGATTTTTTTTTTTTTTTTTCTCCCCTTCAAAAAGGCAACAATTTTCCGTCGACAAAATCAAAACGTGAATCACTTCTTCCTAGGGACAAGCAACCCTCAAAGACAGCAAGGAATGCATTCTAGTTCATCCACTTTCGGCAGTTTACAGCTCCACAGTGACATGGAATCTTGTGCTGGTCATCTTCAAAATCAAACTTATAGTCATAGCAAAGCTGGAAGAAAAGGCAGGAGAACGGTTATGGAAGACCCGGGCTTTACCCCAGCTCTCCCCCTACTACAGGCTAAATGGCAAAGTACGCACGAGGTTGCGCTGTGAGGAACCGGCAAGATTTAGAAGGAAGAGGGGAAGGGAAACGTCCCTCTCGCCCCCTGCCCCCGCACAAGGAGGCTGTGCTGCTGGCCGCGGAAACCGCCCGCGAACCTAGAAATGACCGCGAGTAGCAAGAGGCAAGTAAAAACAAGTGAGACCGCCCTACCTCCTCCCCTTTCTGGATTCTCCTGCTGGAGCTAATGATAATTTTGTGTCCTCTCTCAAAAGTTACCACCTCAGCCACACAGTTAGGTGCACACGAATGGTTGATATACCTATGAAAACAGAGTTTGAAGAAGGTAACCTTTGAAGAAAACGCATCCCTTGAGGCAAATTGAAACCAAACCTTAGAACGCCCTTAGCTTCAGGAGCACACTGACTTGCCAGATATAATTCTATTACTCTGTACTTGTTTCTTTACCTAGAAAACGTCAAAAAAACCAACCGTTAAAAACCAGACTCCATTCTTCCTTCATAGCTGCCATGAAATGTAATCAAAGATGAGCAAAGCTAATGAAAAAGACGACGTTACTTCAGCAGAATAGTCTGAAGACTAAATGTCCCAGCTCAGAGAATAAAAACCATCGAGAAAACCACAAAGTCGAGCCCCTCACAAAGAGCCCCAGGCCAGGGAAGGTGGATGACTGCCCCGAAGGAGGTCAGAGATCTCTCCAGAGCCACCCACCTTGCAGGACCTCCCGTCAGGGTAGCGTCGATGACGTGGTCGTTGTCAATGCGGAACATGTACACGCCGCGATTCTGAAAAACACAATCGGAAAAAAGACTCTTGGAGACTTTACGTAACCGCCCACGATTAAAACCGGAGCAGCACGGTGGGTTACCTTCTGCAGTCGGGATCAGACCTTGCCCGCTGGCACCGGGAAAGGGCGAGTCACGTACTGCCCTTACCCGCGCCGCTTTGTGAGGGAATGCACGGGTCATAAGCACGCACCTCTGGCAAATTAATATTTCCCTAATAGCTTCTGTGCTGCCTTTCATCTAGGACCTTGCAGTGGTTCCCAAATATGTATTGTTACAATAGCGCTGAGTTACAAAAGGAGGTCGCTTTACGTCTAAAGTAGTTCTCATTAAAGAGCTGAGGTGCTGACATCTCTGTCAGAGCTCCCTCTGTCCCCCGGGACACAGGATACGTATTGCTACCTGGCCAGGGCACTGCGAGATGTATTAAATATTTAAATCCTCTGATCCTTTGATAAGAAACACTGTAGACGCCTCTGGTTCTATTTTTAGCCTACTGCATTTATAGCACAGCAGCACACAGAATTCAGGGGACCGGAATTCATCAAGTAGAAGCAGCGCGTTTGATTTGTTGTATGAACGTCTGAAAGGGGAAGGGGAAAGAAACAGTGAACAAACACCACCCCTACCTGAGATTCATAAAGCTTCTCTTTCCTGTTTGCTACCTCATTCCGGATAATGGTTCCGATGTATTCAATGACCATAGTGTGCTTTTCAATGTCTCTAGCAGCATATAAGCCCAGGCCCTACAAAAAATACGTTGCCATTTAGAATTCTGTAATAAATTTACATTTACTCTGCATTGCTCACCGTGCCCCAAAACCGTTCCTGCAGAAAATCATGTGAAAAGTGAAGTGCCCAGAAAGAACGCGGCAGCGCAGGGAAGGAACTGATGCCGCAACAGCCCAGACGCAGAACCCAGCTGCACATTAAATGTTTAAGATGCAAGAAAACGTACTTGGCTGCTGTCTAGGTGAGAAAGCGTCTCTTATACCTCTGACACCTCACTGTGTAAAGATTATAAATTCACTGCAAAATAAAGCGGGCCTTACTAGAACGGAGAAACCTAACAGGAACACAACAGCACAGTTAAGTCCAGCCTGAAATAAACACCAACTGTGTTCATACGGAGCAAGATTAATGACAAAGCTTTTGCAAAACAGTCTGTGGAGCAAACCACCCCCAATATTACATAAAGCCACAAATTTCTTACGATCATGAACGCAAACAAGTACTGAGCTCTTCATGCTGCTCTCATACCACTGTACTCAGCTTGGTCTGAGCATGTCATACTTCCACTGTGTATTTGTATTTTTATTTAGTTTTACTAAGTTTTTGAGAAATATGCTTTAAAAAAAAACCCAAACTTGAAAGAAACATTTTTCCTAGATGACTGTAACAAATGAGTTTTTAAGATATTTACAATAATTAGAAAGAAATCTTACTTAAGGTAAATCTGTGGAATTGATTTGCCACATAAAAATTGCCAATTTGGGGACGAGACTTGAAGGAATGTTGCAATAACTTTACTTTCAGTTTTGTAATATAAATTTTATAGAACTATTTATACACAAATATATAAAAAGATAAAATTTATATATAAAATAGATATAAGTAAAAGTAAAATTTTTTAATATCCATTTCCTAAAACGAGAACTGACCTGAATACGAGAGCGAGCTAGATACACATTGGACTTCCATTCAGTTTTCATCTTGCGGTACTGAGAGGACTTGGAATGGACGAACTGCTTACTGTAAGGCGCATTCAGCTCTCCCGTTACTGTGCTCTGAAATGACTTCGATGTGCTGGTGCTATTCAAGGTGTGAGGCCTGTAGGAATTGGGCATATAACGGGAAAGAATACAAGAAAAACTGAAGATTTCTCTGAAAACAGCCACAAAACCCATTCAAAATTCTTTTAGACATACAGACACTGAAAGCCAGCTAGCATAGACAACAAAGCAATTCCTTCGATTTGGGCATGCACATACACAGCCAAAGACGACAGGGTTTGTAAGCAGCAGACGAAAGCACAAATAACCCTAAGCAGCCTATAAACCCTGGGCTGTACTATGTGAAATTAAAACAAAATACCTTAACACAAACCTCTTGACATGGGTACTCATTTTAGGCTCGGCACGGGCACAGCCCGTGGGGTTGATAGCAAGAGGGAGTTCCATTAAGGGGTTTCGGCCATAGCGGAAAGTGTAGTTCTCGCAGGCCTCAACCCCTGGCAGCTGCAAAACAAAACAGACAGAAAGAAAAAAAAAAACCAAGTAGTTAGATATTAATCGTGTGTAACGAAATATTTACTTTTCCACACTTCCTCCTGTTCCCCTTCTTATGCGTATAGCCAACAATTTGGGGTAATCCAGCAAGAACTGGGACGGCGAAGACTCACCGATTCGGCAATCCTGGCCACTGCAGAGACTGTCAAACCAAAGAGGTCTTCACCCTTCAAATAGCCGGGAAACAGCTGGAGCATTTCAGACTCTTTTCTAACAGAAGCAACGGGCTCCAAGATTTTATCCCACACACCTACACAACCACATGGGAAAGAATTACAGTGATCAAAAAAATAAAAGTCTATCGTACTGGTTTTCAAACAAAGGCCTGAGGATATCAGGAAGCAGAAACCAATACTGAAAAGGCATTTTGTCTTTGGTTGCATACACAAACAGGCCAGTGTTTAAAAAGCGAAGCAGGGAACCATTTGGTGAGTGGCTGTTTTGTCCTGACCAAATCCCAAACACACGCAACATTTCTACTGCACCCTTGATTCTCAGGAACTGCTCTTAGTATTCTCTTAGTATTCGCAGCATGGAAACTTCAACTCCTCTGAGAGTAACCACACACACAGATTCTCCTGAGAAAACCTGCACGAAGTAGAATTTTTTAAAAATAAACTCTATATTCTGTTTCCATCAATTGATGGCAGTCAGCTCGCAGTTGCATGCGGGCGATTCCGCCAGCAGTGTTTTGCCTGGGCTGAGCGTATCAGCGCCTGCAGCACGAAGCGGTGAAGACCCAGAGTGTTACAGGCCACGTGCACATCCACGCGCCACGTTCCTAAGACCTGCCCCATACACTTACAGTCTACTGTCTCATTCCTCACCCCACCAGAGATGATGTTACCTGCCCCAAGAACAAACGTGGTCAACTCAACTGTCTTTTTATTGCTTACTAACTTCAGCACTGCTGATTTGAAGATAATTGAGTAATGATAACATATTTAAACAAAGTTACTTTTCATGGAAGGAAACCCACGCTGGCATTCCTACTATTTTAATTCATTTTCAATACTCCATCATGGGTCTCCTCTGTGAACTTGTAAGAAGTCTTCTTATCTGCAGCTTATACAATTTCTTCAAAGGTGTCCTCAGTCTTCATAGCATGACATTAAAAATGGGCCCTGGAAACTTGCTATAAGCATTACATTAGAACAGTCTCTGCAACGTGTTATTTCAAACATCCATCATACATCTGGTAAGTATCACTAGCCACAAAACAAACAGCAAACCCACAAAAGTCATGACCTTGGTTCATAAAATTTACCTTTTGGTGTTGTGTCAGTAAGGACCAGATCTTCGTGGCCTTGCTCCACAACCTTGATGACAAACAACGGAAGCCCGTCCTTCTCCTCAATTGAACAGAGATAGCGACAGCGTCTGTTTGCGTATCTCATGCTCCAGTACAACCGGCTGGCCTCGTAACCCACGGGGAAGAGTGCTTTTGAGGAGTGGAAGGCCTGCATCTGCTGTGGCAGCAGCTGACCAACAGCATGGAAAATCAGGCTGCCCACACGGAAGGTGTGGTCACGTTCTCCTCGCTGAACGATGCTAGCGATCTGCCGCACTTCATCACGCTGAACGTAGACCCTCCTGAAGACTGCAAAGTAACTAAGTTCTTGCTCATGAGTTCCCTTTGGTTTGTGCATGGGGCAAAGCATGGTCTTGTCTTTAAAAAACATGCATTGTGCTTTAATGGCACAGGTAAAGTGATAAATATTGGTGCACCTTAACCTGTGACAACCGCTGGTGGCACCCATTTTGTGACAAAACATGCATTTCATTTGCAAGCCTCTTCGCAGTGCTAGTTCCACGTTTATTAAGGCACCAGCTTGTGTCTCGTAGACTTCTGTAGACCAAAGAGCACAGTTCAAATGGACCCAAAGGTCTAAATCCAGGTTAAGAAGCCTTGCTGGTCCATCAGTTAATCCATCACCCTCCTCGTGACAGAAGCAACATTTCCTATAGTCTTTAGGCACGGGATCTGGTTTAAGGGTTGTGCCCAGTTTTTTAAGGAATTCATCTATTTCTTCTTCACAAGGAGGTTTGAATGATCCTTTAGGAATCACAATCTGAATGCTCCACTTTTTCCATTTCATTCCTTTCCATTTCTTACTTGGAGGCCGACAGTCATCAAGACTACTGTGTATTGCTTTTAACCTAGGTTTTAGTTTCACTGTTACCTTAAGCTCATCCGGTTTTGCCTCTACCTTGGCTGCTTCAAATGCAGGGGGGAACATGATGGGGGGTGACGATGGTGGAGAAACTTTTTCCTGCAACTGAGGCAGACAGTGGACGTCCAAAGTGGAGATGTTGTTGCTGTACTGATGGAATGCTTTGGGCGGCCTCTCTTTCATCGGCGACTGTGGCAAAGACGGAACTGATTCCTGCTAAATCAACAGAAAACTCTTATGAAAAAAATCCCAAAGTGTTAACCATTAAATGTATCTTGAAAACACTGTCAGGTCAGTATGGAAGAGGCTACTGCGAATGCCTAAAATCAGGATGCAGCAATAGAGAAAGATGGAAACTACCCTGACCCACGCTATCACAGCTTGCGTCGGGATAGGGAGCACAAAAGTTCTCCCAGTCAGCCTAGAACGTGCTGCACTTTAATACAGAAGAGGAAGCACAAACGATCCTCTGTCCACGTTTTGAATGAAAAACTACTCAACTGCCCTAGACGAGCTAAGTGACAGCTTTAGTTCTTAGGCATTTTTACAAAGTTTTGTTACAACACAAAATAACCTTAAAATACGGGTCACAGTATTAATTTAAAGAGTAAGAATCTTGTTATTTGGTAGAAGGGGAAGATTTCAAATTAATGCCACATGTTTTTCTTGGAAACAAGTGAGGAAGAAATTCCTGCAGGGCTCTAGATTAGATACACCTTGAGGACTTAACTATTGAGCCACAGTAAACAAGAATTATACCTGCAGAGATTTGTTTAAAAAAAAACCAAAGGAGAGAAAACAAGAACAAAGGAAGTGTAGATTAAAAAGTGCTTAATGTGGTTTGTATGATTAATCTTGAAAGAGTAAATGAGAGGATCAAGAGGCTGAACATGACATTTAATTAACTTAATTATGTACATGCTGATGCACTTGTGCAGAAATGTTACCCTCTTTAAATGCTAGTGAAAATGAGCTACGTAGGACACTAAAAGGATGTGGATGTACACACATTTATCTTCTCCTCCAGGTTTGGGTTTTTTGTTTTTTTTTTGTTTTTTTTTTTTTTTTTTTTTGTGGCGGAGTTTTTTGGTGTTTTTTTTTTTTAATTTCTTCAGAAAAAAGTAAGTAGGATGCATTTGAAGGAAGGCTGCAAATTCTACAGTAAATACAGGACTATGAGAAAGCATTAATTAGGTAACAGTTTAGGGGGGAAAAAAAAAGGTACATTTGAACTAGAAAAAGTAGAAACCAAGCTAGTTAAAAGAAGTACTTCAGAAAATTTTATCTATGAGAAAATAAACTTAGCAGGATCATTTAGTCTTGAATGAAGACCTTCCACTTCTAATGAGTAAACAAACAGAGATAAATTTAAGTTATCATCCTTTGAAACAGAACGAACCTGGACATAGCAAAGAAATAACGCCCCACGTGGAAGCGCCAAGTTTCTCTAAGGTGTCATATACCCCTCGCAGTGTCTGTAGGTGGAGAACTACAGCATACTCTTCGGGACCACCTAGGAAAAATCCCTGGCTCCATTCCACCTTCAGTTGAACAAATCTCTTAAAATGTCTTTCTCCAGTAATCAGAACCTCTTTTTCCTCGTCACTGTCAGTCAGCAGGCTCTTTACTCATGTTCTGGTAATTAATGCTTTAAAATGGCAGCTTTGTCCAAGTAAAGTAACGGAATAGGATTGTATTTTTCCAGTTACATTGAACAAATGAAAGTCTGTTTGCAAACTTGTTCAGTTATTATTTGCACAGTTGTCATTTTTTTTTTTTTTTACTGTGTAAGTCAAATCAAAGTGCAGAATATAGCCCTTAAAGATCTATCTATGGTTTTGTACAATGTCCAGAGAACTTAAATGACTACTTTTTTGAGACTGCATCTTCAAAGCCTGTGAGGACAGCAAAAGGTAGCTACTGTTCTGCCATGCATCTCTGTCAGACAGGAAGTTCTGCAAATACAAATTTTACTTCATGCTGCTGGTTCAGAATCTCAACGTCTGAATACAGAGCAGTTCATTTATAAACCTCTAAAATGAAGTGCAAACTTCCCCCTCGCCCTCCTTCTGTTCTTCAAAAAATAGCTGCGATAATTTTAGGACAAGAGGAAATGGGCTCAAGCTGCGCCAGGGGAGGTTTAGGTTGGATATTAGGAAAAATTTCTTCACGGAAAGGGTAGTCAAGCATTGGAACAGGCTGCCCAGAGAGGTGGTGGAGTCACCATCCCTGGAAGTGTTCAAAAAATGGGTAGACGTGGCACTTGGGGACATGGTTTAGTCTAGTCTACCCTTAACTGGTTTAGTGTAGACTTGGTAATGTTAGGTTAATGGTTGGACTGGATGATCTTAAAGGTCTTTTCCAACCTAAACGATTCTATGATTCTAATTTCTGCTCACTAGGGTCTACCAGCATTTGATACTTACTTTGTTCTCCGAGTTTTTTGCTTGCACAGCTGCTGAGTAAAGAACAAAGCAGTTGTTGCTACAGAATACGATGTCCTTCATTTTATCAGAGCCTTCTTGAGAATCCTGGGAATCAAACACAGAAGATTATCAGAAGTGCATTTTAATACCATTCTTCACATAATAAGTGTAATGAAACAAGTATTCCTATCTGGCTAGAAACTCTTTATTTGTAGAACATTTGCAAACTAATGAGCAGTACTGTGATATAAATACTTGATTATTTGACAGATCTAACGTTACCACCACCTACAACCTTGTTCCTCAGCATTTCTTGCCTTTAACAGAAGTTTAACAATCAAAATAAAGCATTCTATACCATGCACCCATCTGCTCCATAGGCACACTTGCAAAGTAAAATCCGTTTTCTTTTATCTTTAGATGGCAAACGAATGTCTCATTTCAGCCTAATCAAAAACAGATCATACTGTTTTATCTACTGATCCATCTGCAAAACATTACTGGGAATTCGGTGCTTTTCTGACTACATGAACCCATTACTTTTGTACATAAGTTTTGGCTATATACCTTTGTCGCATAATTATCTCAATCTCATTGAAAGAGCACTGGTACTTTTTGAATGAATGACAGTTCCCAATGTAAATACAAGAGACTGAGACTGAAATCTGATTCCTGCTCAAAAAGTGTACAAGTATTCTTGCTCTTACAATACTTGCTGATGCAGCAATACGGTGCTGCCTTACAAATAAGCTCTTTTTGAATAAAGGTCCCTGAAGTGGTCATAGAAGGAGGTTAGCAGCAGATTTAGGAAGCTGCCGAATACGGGACCTATTTTATGAAATTTACTGAAATTCATTCCATATAAGTAACGACTTTGACATTTCTTATCTGTACTACAAATGTGCGTGAATGCCCCATCCTGAATCAGGACACACATAGAAGGGAGACTACAAAGAAACCTGGAAGAGGTATCGGTTGGCATGAGAAGCAGTAGTCTTTGCTGCCTTCGTTTGCTCATTCACCATTACATGCAAGAAACTATACGTCCCCTGCAGTACCTGTTTAAGGAAAGGCAGGTCTTTGAAGGACTTCCGCACACCACTACCAAGAACCACAACTTTGCAATGAGAGCACCACCGAGGTCTCAATGCTGAGCCTTCTGCAATATTCTGACTGTGATCCTTATAGCCAGCTATACCTAGAAAACAGGTAAGTCTGTTAGAAGCTGTATCAGATTAAACCAAATTTATTGAGAAGTCACAGATTTCTTCAGTGGTCTAGAGGTAGCATCCTCCTGGATAGGGCATGGAAGACAAGCTTTAACTACGTCCTGATGGGGAAATTGTTTAAACTAGACCAAAGGGTCTGGAGCACAAGTCTTATAAGCAGCAGCTGAGGGAACGGGGGTTGTTTAGCCTGGACAAAAGGAGGCTGAGGGGAGACCTTATCACTTTCCACAACTACGTGAAAGAAGGTTGTAGCAAGGTGGGTGTCAGTCTCTACTCCCAAGTAACAAGTGATAGGACAAGAGGAAATGGCCTCAAGTTGCACCAGGGGAGGTTTAGATTGGGTATTAGGAACAATTCCTTCACCAAAAGGGTTGTCAAGCACTGGAACAGGCTGCCCAGGGAAGTGGTGGAGTCCCCATCCCTGGAGGTATTTAAAAGATGTGTGGATGTGGTGCTTAGGGACATGGTTTAGTGGTGGACTTGGCAGTGCTAGGTTAACTGTTGGACTTGGTGATCTTAAAGGTCTTTTCCCACCTAAACAATTGTATGATTCTATAAAACCAACTGTGCGAAGAACAAGGCAAAAATACATTCTTGTACAAGAAATTAATAACTAAATCAACAAAGGAATACATGCTTAAACAACTATGTCAAGTTTTCCAGCATAGGAACAATCTTTCTGAATCATGGACTTAAAATCAGACTGGACAAAGAAACCCTAATAATGGTGGGAACTACTGGAAGATATACCTCACTGACAGTGATGTACATAACACAAGGGAAATCAGAGATGGATCAGACCTATTAGGTTATGGTTAACATCAGGAGCAGGTCCACATGTACTGATCACGTTAAGAGGAAAAAAGTATTATTTAGAGCAAGAACCAATTCTTTAATTCTAGAGCATGAATTTATGAGGCTGAAATGCATTAATACCGACTCAGTTAAAATTTTGGTACTGAAAACTTTGAAGAATTAATGCCCACTCACCATTGCTGTTTGCAGGAAATGGCACATTAGGTTGCTTCAGTCCGTAAGACCCTACGATCCTGGCAGGTCCCATGGATCCTGCCTGAGGACCCTGAAGTAGTAAGTGTTGCCTGTACTCCACAGATGGGTTCACTCTGTGACTGTTGGCGGTTGCCATGGAGGATGGGACATCTGGAGCGTTACTAACCTCGTAACTGTTGGGAATTCTGACGTGGAGCAGGTTGGAGAATGCCGCTACAACGCTACTGATGTTCTAAAAATAGTAATAAAAACATACCTTCATACCTTTGTTTTCATCAGACAGGCAATTAAGATAGCAGTAATATAAATTATTAGAAGATTGCAACAGCTCTTTATTGTACTATGCTGTAAGCCCTTCAGATTCACTATATATAAAATATATTAACTGCTGTTGTACTTCATATATGTAATACAATCTTCTTTCTTTTACCTCAGCAGCTGTAGGATGTAAAGTAATTGCTACAGATATAAGGCCAGATTTAGGACCATTCTGGGATGGTCCAAGCTGAGAAGCAAAGAAGCCAGAACCAGGTAACGCTCCTGAACCGGGTTCCGATTTTATGTAATTCCTTTTGGCTTCTGAACCTGAAAGTAAAACAAAATACACCAGGTTAATCCTACACACATGTGAATGCAAAACAAAAAAAAAAGCCTAGTTCTAACTGTTCTTTCTGCCATGGTCTCACCTTTTCCAGTACTGCTAGGTAGGATGGGAATGATGGGAGATGGTACAGGTTCCGGGTTTTCCTCCTTTACAACCGACAAGTCTGGATACCTACTAATTTCCATTCCCACCACGCTTTCAGGAGAGGAAGAAGGAACAAAGCTGTCAGGAGTGTCCCTGTCCTCACAGTGATCTTGAACCCTGGAACAAAACCCAGAAAAGCTGTTTTTGAAACAGTGTAAAAACTTTTGGTAAGCTGAAGTTATAAATCATGACAGGGAGCTACAATGAACTTGTTTCTTGCTACTAGTCATGGAACACAATTATGTGGTAGGCCATTAGTTCTGGATATCCCATACTCCACTGCACATGGTGCTTTCTTGGGAAAGACACATAAAGAAAAACAGAGGCACTAACAAAGTCCAGGCTCCATCACAGAACTGTCTGTTCCCCATGGCTCCATCTACCTGGGTAAAAAATTAGTATTTAATATTTAAACTTTCTGGTTTAAGTGTATTCACTGGTCCACCCCCCCTTGTCCATCCACAGGCTTCAGTGCTTCAAAGACACCCAACTTTTGGTTAGGCAAGTGAAAGGGAGGCAAAAGGGAACATCTTTGTAGGGAGACTTGGGTTCTAGCAAGCATTTCTCACATGGTAACAGAAACTGAGTAGAGCTGGGGAGTTTTCAGGCTTACTCTTGCACAGCACTGCTGTCTGGTACAGCAGTCATGGTGCAACAGTACCATGCTGCTCTAGGAAAAACAGCAATTTGTATAGCTTTCTTCCACTTTTAAGAGAGCAAGGTAATAAATTCTTAACATTTTAACAGAATCTAGAGTCTAGCAATGGCAGAAGTCACCTATTTCACTATGCTGCTCTCTACACACGGAATGCCAAGAGTTAACCAGGACAAACAATCCCATCACGTTCTCTGCACTGTGTGCTGTGTACAATGGATTTCGTTTCTTCACACCTTCACAGTCTCATCTCCTACTAAAAGATCACAGAATCTGCTCCAAATATGTTTTTGAAGATATCAAGGAAAACCTACCTTAACTCCTCCTGATTGTTGTGAGGTGGTGTTGGAAGTGAAGCAGGAACATCCACAGTTTTAGGGCCCTGAGCCATTGCTCTTGCTAATAAATCATCTTGTGGTCTGAAAGGCAACTGGAACGGCTTTGGTCCCAGAGCTTTGGTAACTAAAACCAGAAACACACAGCACAATGAGACATCTGTATAGCTCTGCCATTGATACGCATTCTGTGTAGCGGGGTATTGGTGGCTCCCTGATACAACCAAAGCAGCAGATAGTAACACCACTCTCATCCACTTGTAGTTCAAAAATTTTTGACTATTCATGATTAATCTCCATATTTACAAAAACCTGCAAATTTTGAGCAAAAAAGGGCTCGAAAGGCTGTTGAGTGTGCCTTCTGCCAGTATGAGAGGATTTTTGTTTTGTTAACAACAACAAAATCAACACCTTTGTAACAACAAAGGAAAAAGGGGTGGGGAAAAAAGGATTTTAATCACTGAACAGTCCTTATGAAGAGGCAGGATAAAGTTGTACGTAACAGAAAGCAATTTTAATTGACCAAATTACAAGCATCAGAAAATACATACCGACTACACACAAAGCCTGCTGAGGATACATTTTGGGAAGACTGCTTTTAAGCTCACTCAACTAACTGGTTAGTCATTTGTACTGGATATAAAAAAAATTATTTTAAGGTTTTCGTTTTCATTTTTTAAGAGTGCTTCTAGCTCTCAATACGTTTTCAAAAGGGAATAGAGAAAAGGCTATTATTTGACATTATACTGGTGTAAAAAAAAGCTGGATAAGAATGAATACAACCTTAAAGAGTCTAGGCATATTGGTTTTATAACAGAAGACTATAGCAACAGAAAAGCATCCCAGTTACCTACTTTGTAATTTGCTACAAATTTGACTCAATGTATTATGGAAACAATATGTATTAGTCTTACCATCATGACCTCCTAACATACCAGCCTTGCCAGCAAGTTCCTCAGTGGTTGCAAAGCCATTTACCAACTTCTGGCAGGCCACCGGAGGTGGTGTGGGAGGAAGAGAGGCTGGGGGCGTCGGAGGATTGCTCAGGTTGTTCTGCTGCATGAGATTAAAGAACCGTAAATCAGCCACGGAACACAGGGTGAAAACTTGCCTTGTTCTAGTACTAGATAACGTAACCCACTCACATATTTTTACACCCAGAGGTAGAGCTGATAAGCGGTGATAGTTAATTCTCAAGTATGGGACCAAATACAGAAAAGCATCTACTGTAAAAGACACGATGCTTTGCTTTTCTTATATCAATGATATTATCAGAGAAATAGTTTACATGCGTATACATTACTGAAAGAAGATAAAGTTAAATTATTGACAGAAAAGCACAAAGAACATCTTTAGGAACAGTCTGGGAGTCCCAACAAGTTCCTATAGTTTAAGCAAAGGTCTGAACTTAAGATTGAGAGCTATTCCACAGTGACTCTCCACCACCATAAATAAGTCAGCTTACCCGATTTTCACTAGAAGGGAAGCTACCTCACATTTAGCACAGGATGAGCTTTCACTGAAGCAGTTACCATGGAGAAGCAGATACTCTGTAAGTTCAGACCCCACGCTACTTCTCGCTAGCTTAATTAACTACCCATATTTTAAACAAAAATTAAACGAGAACTTCAGTATCTATTCTTGTTGCAGTCATGCCCACAAAGCTAATACTTATTATTCACTTTTGACCACAGCAACTATTTCTGCTAGGTCACATCCTCAGCTTACGTGCCACGTAAGGCTGGAGTAAACACCACTGTTTTTTAATAAGTTACTGAAGTTTTTATATTAGGGTAGCCAAGCAGCAAATTTGATTCTGTCTGTTCACTGTCTTGCTGCTCTCCTAGTATTGCCACTCTGATCTGAGAGACTGAGTTTTAAATTCTGTGGGTTATCAGCTCGTCAAAAGCCTATTTCGTTCAGAGTTCTCAGGTTCTTAGTTAGGGCTTAGTGGACAAATGAGGAAAGCCTACTTCCCGCTTAATTCACATTAAGAAATGCTTTAATGCTTTCACAGACTTTGCAAAGTACTGAGAATTCAGCCTTTTCTGCTCCATAAAACTGTAATTACAATTTTGGCTATTTAGCATCCATTTGTAAAAGTAATACTTGTAGTTTTTAATTAGTTTACAACACAGTTTCCAGAACCGATTTCCACTTTCAGAGAATGAAACAGTGGTGACTGTTTCACCACTGCACCATCTATCTAGTCTAGCAACAGAAAGTTATTTTCTTCTGGTTGCATAAAAGGCAGGAACTCCAGCCAACTAGTAGTAATAATGTCGTGAACTTCTTTTCCCACAGAAAGCACAAAATCCAGATTAAAACCGTACCTTGTAAATGAGCTGGGAGTAGTAGTCTGAAGCCCCATCAAGAGTGGCACTACCAAAACTTCCCACAAGTCGATTTCCACCATTTAGCTGGCCACTGCCATAGGGAAGAAAGTGTGCAAAGCTCACTCCAATTATTGGTTCCATCAAAGGCAGAAGAGAAAGCTGCTACATTAAAAGAAAAGAACGGTTAGAAATTAATTTAACTATAACTTAGAAGCCTCGCAAATCTCCAAACATCAGTAGAGTGGTTTCTAATTTAAAAAAAAAAAAGAAAAAAAGAAAAAAAAATTGGAATTTACCTACTATCAGAATAACTGTGTCAAACCACAGGCCTCTCTGTTTGTTAAGGAAGATGGTCCCCTGCCCATTGGAGCCACAGCTCCGTCTCCCTGCCAGTTCAGCTACAGAGGCTGCCAGACCTGACAGGAACTCCATGGCTTTGAGACTACCAAATGCCTGCCATGTCAGTAGATATTCCAAATTGAAATAAAACCACAACTTTAGATACCCTTGTTTTGTGAAGTTTTCATTTTCTCTACCCTGTATTCAAAATTCAACTTAATGATCAACTTCATTTCCATCATGAGAAGTCCACTCTTTCAAGTGTCCTCTTGACTCATTACCCAGCAGCTGTATACTTACCTGTTTTAACTGGATGAATGTATCAGCGTTAGGGTAAATAGCTTGCTTTTCTTCTTCCTCTTTTTTTCTTTTCTTGGACCGAGGAGCTGCCTTCTCTCCTGTCCTCTGAGTTCGCTTATTTCTCTGTTTTTTGGTTTCAGGTCCTACATCTGTTCTCTGAAGCTGGCTGTTACTACACCCAAATGCACCTTGCATCTGGTTTCCTGCAGTTTGCTGGTATAAAAAAAGGAAAGCGAGGCAGAATTTTTGACATTTTGATATACAGTTCATTCAAATTTACTGCACAATAGTCTAAGAGAACACACACAGTATAATAAATCTCATTGATAACAAACTGTATTTTATGGTTTACTTTGCTGTCTCAATGGTTAACTGTCACTGCCGTACAGTCCCTACACACAGAATTATGACTTATCATTAACACCACTGACATCTGAAAACATCATTAAAAACATTTTCTTTCAAATACCCCCTAAAATAAAGTTACATGTGCATGCAACCTTAGAGATTTTCACGAGGGCATAATGAAAGCCAGACTTGGTTACAGAAAAAAGGCGTGTAAGTTAATATACTACAGATATATTTTCAGGTTAGAAACAAAAAACAGTATTGTGAAACACTTCTGGATTGTCCCATTTGCTTAAATACCTTCAGTACGAATTTGCAAAGCCATTCTTCACATAAAAGGGTAGTTGCATAGAAGCAATCAGAGTGGGACTGATAATGCAACAGAGTGGCAAGCCAAAAGAAAGTCCAATTTCTTTTTATCAATTATTATTTTAAACAGCTCTACACGACCCTTATCACAAGGACTCTCACCACTATTCCTGTCATATATGTTTTAACTATGAATCTGTAACACTTAGGTAAGTTACCTGCTGCTCACAATTACCTTTATATTTAATCAGTCCTTATTCATTCTGAATTTGTTTCAAGGATGTATTTAGAGTTTAGGCAGTCATAAACCAAAACTGAGTAGAAATTAAAGATTACAATAAAACGACCAACAAATCTAAGTGTAAAGTGTATCCCACCTCCACAGACAGCAATTTTCTTTAGGTCTGTTTTTAAGAACCTTATAAATTACTAAATCATATAATGCCATTAATATAAAGAATTAATGCTCCCTTCCATTAAAGTAAAATTAATTAAGAGAAATATTCTGTAACACAGAAATCCAGCAATTTTAGGAGCTTTAACAATTTCACACTTTTGATAAAAATCCTAGAGCACAGTCTCTACTACCATTGGAGACAATATGTGATTTTCACAGGCAAAAAATGACCATGGACTTGGTTCATTCGCAGAACATTCCAAGTGGTGCAGCTGCAGGGGTGTGAAGCCCAGCCCTCTGCAAAGGCGCACAGGTCATCCTATACGTGACTAAGGTGGAGTCACAGAAGCAAGCAGCATACAGACACACCGTACACTGTACAGAAACATACTAGTAGGTAATTAAGAGTCATACTGTAAAATCTTGCCTTAATCTTGGTAAATATTAGGAAGTGGCGTTTTTTAAGACGATATCTACAGAAAAATGATTTTTTGCACTTTAATAATTTCTGAATACAGTGTTCTACGAAGTCATATTAAAACTTGTCCTTTTTGTAACACAGATAATTTACTCATGGAGAAAAGGCAGGAAGGGAGGTAAAAATTCCTTCAAGCTGTTTATTCCACCCTTGCGCGGGTAGGGTACCTCCCCACCTTTTCACAAATGCCCGCGGTAAAGGCACAAACTAGCTAGATTGTTGATGACCGCTGTGTAACAAAACCAGTAACAGGCTCACCATTCCTTCAGCTGGATTCTGCTTCTCTGTTAACTTCTTATCCCCAGAAGCCTCCTCTTCTGTTCGGCCACTGCTCTCCGATTTCTGATTTAGAAGAGATGAGGACTTCTTATTTTTAAGCAGGTGTTTCAGCAATTCGTTCCCTGACTCCCCTTTCGCTGCTGGAACGCTAGCTGGTTGTGCTGGACTCTGAGCTGAAGAGGCAGGCTGTGATGTGACCTTATCTTCTTCCACCTTAATACTGCTTGGATTTTCTGGTTTAGGCTCAGCTTGACCCGAGCATTGATCAGTTTCTGCCTTTTCTAGTTTAACTTCTTGAATGCTGCTAGGTGTATCTGCTTTAGCCTTTTCAGTCTCTGTATTTACACTCGGCTGTTTCTGTGGCAGACTGCTGTTGGGGAGCTTACATTCCAGCTCTGGAGAGGTCTGGCCCTCTCCTGCGTTTGATGTTGATGGGCCCGTTAACTCCACTGACTCTTGTTCATCTTGATGACGGGAAAGTTCATTGGGGGTGTTAACTGTGGGGGTGGAGGTAGAATCAGAAATGGTTGGAGTTGATGGTGCAGTTATATCTGAATGTGGAGTTGAAGGGGCTTTTATTGACTCGGCATCATCGTCCTTTTTCTTTTTTCGTGTCCTTTTCTTTTTTCCTTTCTCTTCTGGGATTATGTCAGAATACAGCTGTATGAGAGACTGGCTTGATCCAGGGAAGTTTGCTGCCTGGGGCACACTAGTGTCCGAACCACATGGGGCACCGCTACCGAGTACTGTAGCTGAAGGTACAGCAGAGGCAAACGGAGGCCTGACTTGGTTCTGTGTAAAGGTGGCCCCAGGGAGATTCCCGTGAGTTTGTTTTACATTATGGAAATTAGGGGCTCCACCTGGAACAGCAGATGCATCAGGTCCAAAGGTTGTAGGTCCCACTGGCCTTCGCTCACTGCTTTGCATAAAATTTGTGGCAGGAGGCGAGGTCACAGGACCTTGTTGCAGAATTTGCCCCATTTGTTGCTGTTGATGCTGTGGAGACTGCTGAAGAGGTCGCGGAGTTTGTATGAAATCACAAGGTAGATCAGAATTAAAGAAAGGTATCTGAGACACGGATGTTTTGTTATTTAATTCAGAACCTATCATACCGTGCTGTTCTAGTTCCATTCTCTGCTGCAAAGCCCTCTGTCGATCTACCTCCTGCATAAGCTGAATGCGTTGCCGTTCCTGTTGCTCTCGTAAACGCTCCTTTCTTTCCCGCTCTTGAAAACTTTCGCTAAAAGGGTTATTGTCCTCAAACTCCACCCTTGGCGGTGGCCCTGACTGTGCAGTTGCATTTGGACCAGGCACAGGAGCTGGTGTACCAGGAGTAATTGGCAACAGTGTCATTGGAGGCTGCACCCTTGCTGGATTCATGGAAATATGGCTTGCAGGGGCATTAGCAGATTGCCATCCAGATAAATTTGGCATTCTGGTTGGGTTGGATTGCCCAGGGATTACCACTGTATGTTGCTGATGCTGGAGCTGTTGTGCCACCATGGGGAAGTTTTGCTGATTCATTGCTGGTGATGTTCCTCCTGGAACCATTGGTGGTTGAGCCTGGACGCCTGGCATTATAGCATGAGGTGCCATTCCACACTGCTGCTGCTGCTGCTGCTGCTTGATTCGATACTCCTCAATTAGTTCTGCATGCTCTTTCTGCTGCTTTCGAATCTAAAAATTAAAAAAGTCATTATTCATCTCTGACATGTACCGACTATGTAAGTAGCATAAAACATGTAACTCACCATTATAATTTCAGTAGACAATGAACCTCAGGCAAAACCAGCATTTCTGCACAGTCTTACGTTCTCTCCCTTTTTAAGGCTAAATAGCCATTATTTCTTTAAAAATACTATCCATCCCAAAATTTTAGAAAAAAATAACAGTGCCTCAAAGCTCTAATTACACACCAAGACTGCACTGTGCTAGAGAATATACAAACCTAAACCAAAAGTGATCCTTGTCCTACAGATCTTGTCATCCACGCACAGGAAAACAACAGTTGGGAACAGACAGGAAAAAGGAAACAGTGGGATGGATGATCTTCACACATCAGCAAAAATTTTTAAAAGATGTAATTGAAAAGGAAGTTTGCAGGGAAACAGCGAGATCGTTTCCCATTTATTCAAACATCACACAGCAGACAAAAATGGCAACTGCTGCTTGAAAATTTTAAAATTTAGGATGAAAATAAACTCAACTTGGACACTAGAAGTTAAGCCTAGTAGTTTATTTCTAAGGCAAGCAGAGGAAGCCAATAGAAGGATGTGACAGAATCAGCCAGACAAGAAAGAGCATTTCAGAAAACACAACAGATACCTAATTACACTGCCCTCTGAAAAAATAAAAGGACTTGTAATCCGCTGGTTAATAATACATACATTACAGAAAATCTCTCTCTCACTTCTATTCATTAGATTATGACTTCCACAATTTCCATTTGCTGTTTGTACTGATAGAAAAAGCCCATAACATAATTAAAAATGTTTGATAATGCTCTCCTTTACCTGGGGCAAGGGACTAGCCAGAAAGCTCAGGATAACAGAGATATTACAGGACACACTCCAGAACACAGGACAGATGCACCCAAAAGGCTATTTACACAGTAATCTCAGGTCCAAGATGATTTATGAGCTCTGGCTTGGCACTGACACCGCCAGATAAACAGTGCCACTGCACAAAGCCACCAACGCGATCATTGCACAGCCCAGTGCTCCAGGACTTCTCCGCGGGTATGGAGCGCTAAACCTGTGTTGGCTCTGTATGCCGGTGCAATGAGGCACCCAAACCACGACACCCTCCCAGGACCTGCAGTGGCGGATCGGCCACGTGACTGTACTTGGAATTAGCTGAGATCTCAAAGGACCAGCACTGACTACACCCAGCTGGACCTGAGCCGACCGGCGCAGCTCGACCTGGCTATTTTCGCAGTGTGGGGGAGAAGGCAGAGCATATTAGCACAGGCACAGTGCCACACCAAAGCAGTTAAACCGCCCTGACCACAGAGACAATATGGCAGTGTCTGCATGGCTCTGCGCCTGAGCTAATAACCCTGTCAGACATAAGCTCGTGTTGCACAAAGTCAGCTCCGGTTTCTCTGCGCCTGTGTCCAGGACCAGCAATTCACAGGGATTTGAGAGCTGTTTTCTCTCTATATATACACATATATAGACTTTGCCCTTTTCAAAAACTAACAGAAGCTTGATTACAGAAAAATTATTTGACCTGATTTTAAAAAGTGGTGAATTGCTTCAAATAGAAGGTCCTTAAAAATATACTTTAATAAAACCTTATTTAAGCTCCTACTAGGTATGTAACAAAGTGCTGTTTCAGATGTGGATGACTGGTTTAAATCAGTGGTTGAAGGGGAGTGGAGGGCATTTACCAGCAGTATATGAAACTTAAGTTTAAAAATGAAAAGAACCTTAATTATGGGGCACTACATGCATCTGCCAGCAATGTCATGATTAGCAGCTGTTACTTCAACATAACTCCACCGTAAGACTAGACTGACACATGTATGATGAAGATTGGTTAAAGTGAACTTTTTTTGCATTCTACTTGTGATTCATTGTAGAAGTGAAGAAAAGAAAAAGGAAGAAATGATGTAGACATAATTCATCTGCTCCATCCCTCTTCCACACAGTGAAAAGACAAGCCAACTAATATTCCATCCGCTGTATACTTTGTCTTGAAGCAACACAGGAGCAAGAACTTGATGGTCAGATATCATCTAGGACTTCATTCCAAGCAGCCTGCTGCCAATTTTTTCCCTCATATTAATAAAGGATAATTCTAAAGCATTTTCACATTCAGCAGGTCTCACTGATCCTGACAATCATACCAGATAACTTAGAAAAAATGTCTTGAGGAACACAGCATTTAATACTGTTGGCCAAAGCATAGACTTATCAAAGCTATCACAGGTTTAACTTTAATCTCACTTACTATAATCACAGTTACAAGATGTAGCAAGTGAAATTTCAACAGAATATAAAGAAAGAAAAACAGGGGCCCATACAGGCTGGGAAATTTCTACCCTTAGAGACTTACAAAACTTGACTGACAAGGCGCTGAGCAACCTGATTTAACTGTGAAACTATTTCTGCTTTGATCAGTGGACTAGATGATCTCCAGATATCCCTTTGACCTCTATTATTCCATGATACAGTAACAGATGACACACACTGATGATCAGCATCTAGGAACTAGACAGATCATAAAACTAGACTAACACTAAAGTTATAATGAAAAGAGATTTTCAAACATTTCAAACAGTAACATTTAACTGGCATATAACCAAGAGGTTCTTGGTTATATGTTCTTCGCAAGGACACCTGAAAAAGCCTGAGTTAGGCTCATTCAAGCCTGAAACAAAGCTGTGCATGCTAAGACTTTCCTCTGAATCGTTCATTTATGCTTTTCATGGTGCCAGAAACTCTTGGCAAGTCTTTTTGCCAAGCAATTTCCCGTCTTCCCAAAGTACCAAACCACCTTTTTGTCACAGTATTTGCCATAGCATATTCTCCTACAACTCCAGTGTCACTGGCAATCCAGTATAATGCTGTTACACGCCCAGAATATGATAGGGAGTGGCTCCCTTTAAATAAGCTCCACTGTATTTAAGCATTTCAACTCGCCTTTTAGAAGATTTAAAGGGAAAAGTCATACCAGTATGACAGCTTAGTATTAAGGTGATCAGTTTGGATTCCAGATGATTACCTGTTCTAGCTGTTTTTGGACCATACTTTGCTGCTCAGTAACATGTTTAAGCTGTTCTGCATCTTCTTCTGGGAACTCACGACCAGCCTTCTTGGCTGTACGCTGTTTGGCTGAGAGTGCCTTTTTTGATTTTCTGTGTGCTCCAATTTGCTCCTCAAGGTACTTCTGTTGCATTTGAAGAAGCTGTTGTGTTTCTTGCAGCCATTCCTCATATTGCTTTCTTTGTGAATCATCTAGAGAGAAGGGAAATTAATTATGATATGATCTCATCCTGGGGGTGAGTTCTCATCCTACTTTTCAGAGAAGTTGTTTAACAATCAGGTTCCCCCTTTATTTTAAGAAATCATTGGTCAAGTTCAGCCAAATTTGACAGAATTTGACATCTCAAGAGATATTAAGCTCTTGGAGCAATCTGAGTAAAGGAGACAGAGATCCAAATTACTGCATTTATTGAGAGAAAGCAGTTTTAACATAGTCCCTTAATTTCAAGGGACACCAGCCTGCTGTCTGGCCAGTAAATGCACACTTGCTAGCCAGTAAGCAAACGTAACTTTGAAAGCAGCTACAGAACCTGGTGGTACTCTGCTCTGCCACATAAGAGGGGTTATGGAAGACCACTGGAAGTACTCAGGTAGAGGGAGAGATTAGGGAGTAAGGACACAAATTTACAGGAAACATGGCCTCATTAATTCTGGTGTTTGCAGAAGAGTTTTGTACATATAAAATCTATTTTTATTACTACTTCTAAGAAAAAAAATTAAATTATAAACATCTATGAAGTATTCATGAAACAAAAGAAAGATACTGTCTTTGTAAAAATAACTGTGTCAGTCCTCCACACAGGGCCTTCAGCACCAGTGCCTTTTCCTCCCCACAAATAAATGCACTCTCATTTAGACTAATTCAGACACTACTCTTTTTACAAAATGAGAAATGCTCATCTGCTCTCAATGCAGTCCATTGCTCTCAGATGTTTTTCTTCAGGCAAAACAATCATGTCTGATAACACTTGATCTGTGCTAAGCCCAGAAGGCAAGAGAGAAGGTTTGGTGATGGTATCGTTTGTCTCGTGATCACATTGTGGCAATGAGCTGGGTAACCAGGAATAAGGCATGGATGTTCCTTGTAAAGAAAGTTTGTTTAATAAAGATACCTACATGACAGTATGATTTCAATATAACCACGTCCTCCTCGGGCTCCAAGTCCCTACCACCTTCTACTTTTAACAGTCACTGCAGTAGCAACAGCCATCGAGTCTAGCGGCTCAACTAAATCAATTCACAGAGCTCACTACAGTCTCAAGGGGCGCCCATTCTTTCAACGATAAATTCTGCGAAACTAATGACATAACCTGAAGGGACAACTGAGTGGAAACAATGGAGAGTAACTGCAGACAGGAGCAACGTGAAAGTGCAAATGAAAGTACTGAAATATTAACAAGTTCTAGGTAAGAGTAACTACTATTGAAAGGAGAAACAGATTTCCTCAAGTGCTCAGAACCACCACCACCCCATCCAGAGCGAGGCCACCACTGAGTGCCATGTCAAATCTCACCAGAAATTAACATAGATAATATTGCAAAAGCTCCTTATTGCACACTCAGTGCTGCTACTCCAGTTTCTGGAAGAGGTGAAGGTGTTTACTTCATGTGGTCTTCCTCTCCCAACACATGCTCAGTTTTAATTTTTCCTAATAAATCTTTCTCATCATAGAGACTAGGATTTACAATTGATCTAGGGCAACCACAAACAAGGAAAGCAAAATACTAGTGCTATGTGTATCTGCTTTCAACAGTTGTGGTTCCCAGCCAGCCTTGCTTAACTAATGGCTGGAAAGCTTTTATTGGTATTTGTTAAAATTACAATGATGCTGCACAAAAGTTTTTGCTTCTGAAATAACACCCGCCATCACTACAGACTGTTGTTCTCACTGAGTTCAGAATATTATAACACAACCAAAGACCAGGTTTCTGACATAGCAGTCTGTCAGTTAATAGATTACTATTCTCACACAAATCCAAATAGTATTAATTTTCTGTTTGTTCTGCCTATCTCTTTCCTTATGGTGTTTCTCTGAGGATAGCTTCTAGAAAAAATGTTAATAGCATTTACTATGCACCCCTTTATTAGTTGGTATCGTAATCATGAAATGACTCAATTTTAAAAAGATGAATTTTTGAGACACAGGATCTATTTATGAATATTTTATTTTAAAGAAAACAGAACTGTAGAATGAAACATCAACATACAATAACTTATTAAATCTGTACTTACTGACAAAACCAGGACCAAAATTGGGAGGATTAGGTCTAGAAATCTGAGGTGTCAAACTTCCGTCCTAGAAATTTCAGTAAAACATACAGACAAGGATATTAAATTGTAATTCAATTAAAAACCCAAAACTAGTTATCATTATTAAATACTTTTGTTTAAACCCCATATCAAGTTGTATTACCTGTGTAATTGCCTGCTGCATATGATTTTGGCCTTCACTGGTCTGAGCCCCTGGCACTGGCTGACCCATAAAGGGAAACCTATTGAATATAAACAGAAAGTGAAGTTATAACTTTTAAAACTGGTGGGTATTTTAGTGGAGACACACCCTTTTGTACTACACCGCACTTACACAAAGCGTCCAAATATTTTATAGACATTTGCTTGAACTTCTGTACCAAACTTTTTCCGTGTCTGGAGAATATTAATTCTCATTTGATGGTACAAAACTTTGCCCTTGGTTGAAACTACTGCATTTTACACTTTTCAGAGAGATGAAGTAAACATGATGTACTGTGCTAAAACAGTGAAGACGCACCAAAAAAAAAAACCAAACCCAAAACAAAACAAACCAAAAAAAAACCCCAACAAAACACAAAACTATAGTTGTATTTTAATATAATAGGATACAAAAAAAAAAAAAAAGATTTCATGGATTTAGGTATCATGGTCACCAGCACAGTCAACTAGAGCTGGGTAAATGTACACCTCTGGTAAGCCATGTATTATCACATAACACTGAAGTATGTGTTAGGAAGGAGAAAACACACTGTTTTAAGGGCCACATAAAAACGAAAGGTGCAGATCCTTTCTAGCCTATAGACTCTCCACCTATGGTAAAGGCAGTCATGGTGAAATCTGCACAGTTCATAGATCCTTTTGTCCTCAGAACAGATTTAAAGAGAAGATGAAATTTTCATTACTTGGGCTAAATCTTAATTATACTTAGCATTAAATGATATGCTGCAACATGAAGTTTAACTGTTAGGCAGCCTTCAGCAGTTTTCAAACATGCGTGGGAGATGTGTCATTACATAATTAGTAAGTAGGAAAACAAGAAAGCATCAACAGTGAGGCCATGTTGACCAGTGACATCACAACTGGAATGCAGGTCTGATGTGTCTACTGCCAAACCGGTTTTATTCTTAGGAAGTAATCTTATGTTAGCATGGACTATGAACTACATAACAAAAAGAACTTTTTTCCACTTTTAAATTTTTTCATTCTCCAGTTTCCCCTAGCTCTATCATTTCCTGTTAAATTTTGTAGCCTTAAAGAATGCTTTGCCTACCTGTTCATAACCATTGGTGGCATTCCCATGTTACTCTGCGCCATGACTTTATTGATCCCCTTAAGAGCTACCATTTTTGCTTTCATTATGGGATCAGTAATTGCATCAAAGTCTATAAAAGAAAAACAGTAAAACTGAATTACATAGCTGAATATTACAAGTTATTAACTGGAAATGACTTGTTCATGCATAAATCATCAGTAAAACAACATAATTCCATTACTATTTCACATTACTTGTCCTCTCCACTTTGAAATTCATGGTTAATATGTAGTTTCATATATCCTCTAAGGAAAGTTACTCCAACAGCAACTGTCCTTGTTTTCAGCCACAAGATACAAAGAAAAGCAGGTCAGTCTCAGAAGGGCTCTACACCAAATTTGGCCTATGACCCAACAGATCAATAAATTCTATTTATAGGTTTAAGAATCAGGAAGAAGATCTGTTTCTGTGAGTTCAGCTAGCAAAACTGACACACCACCACTAACATACTAAGAAAATGGTTTAGCTGCTCTGTTATTACCAGTAGCACTATGGGCAGAAGGGCACACGCCCCATACAGCATCTGAAAAGACTATAAGCATGGTGAACTCTGCCTTTTTGCTGTCTCTCCCGTTAGGTGCCTCACATAGAGCAGGATAAATGGGAGTACGGAATGGCTGAGGTTGGAAGGGACCTCTGGAGGTCATCTTAGCCACCTGGGGTGGCTACAGCACGTTGTAGCCACACTACAAATATGGAACTGTGACTTGGGGGGTAGGTTAAATTTGTCTTTTGAACAAACAGCCTTGATGGCCAGTATAGTTACAACACATTTCTCAAAATTTCATATTTCACTAATAACAACTAAATGATAGTGATGGTCTTGATCTGAATGCTCAAACTGCTACGTTATATTAAACAGGAAATGTCAATTTATCTTAAACACTTTTAGTACGTGCAGAGTTATTTGTGATGTTTCTGGACCTTGCCTAGATTGTGAGTTACTAATACAGCTTTTGATGATCCCTTTCCTTGAGACACACTAAACACTGCCAAAAAATGTAACAAAACAACCATAAACAGAGAATTGATAGACCAAATATCAAAACATCAGCTATTGCACTTGATCACGTAATTTTGTTTACAAAGGGTGCATTTACTCCATATCACATCTGAGAACCTAAAGCATAAAGAGAATATGCGACAGAACTGATGTCAGAAACATTAGCAGTAATGCACAGTTACCCTGATCCTGGTAATGTCAACAGGAGCCCTCCCAGAGAGTTCAGAATTCCACCTACATGCTCAACTTCCATACCCCCATCGTACCTACTAGGCAGGTTGGGTTTTGTCATGCCACCTTTAAGCTCCACATATCTACCAGCTTCTTTCGGTGCTATGGATTATTTAACTATTTATTGTTGTATTTTTAAAAAACTAACCGGAACACAAATAGATCACCCACATACCAATATTGGGGAAAAATGGCTCCGAACGTTGGCGAATCATGGCTTGCATCTGTCGCTGCTGCTGCTGCTCTTGTCTTTCCTGATCCAAAAGGTCCTGCAGAAGAAGTGGCTGTTCCTCTAGCAGAAGTGGTCTTTCTCGATTTTGTTGTTGAGCTAATGGTTGAGGGAGCATTATCTGTTGGGGACCAGATATGCCGCTAGGACCAGGACGGCTTGTTACAGCCACCGTTTGATTAGATGTCTGTCCTGTCCCAAAGTTATGACTAGATGACTGACCCTGAATAAATCCTGGATTTGGTGACCCTTGAGAAAAATTATGGTTCATTCGTGGAACCATGGCCAAATTTGAATTTAAAGTGTTTTCCAAGATCTGTCCACCAGGTGTCATTAGTGTTTGCGGAATACCTGATGCATGGTTCATTTGCGTTGTTGGCAAAGACTGAGATGGAGATCCTAGAGTCCTTGCTTCAGCATTATCTGAGCTTTCACTAGCTAGCAAACTTGAGAGGACTGGTGTGGACCCAGAAATACTGCAGGAACTTACTGCTCCTTGAACAGGCAGTGGAGTAGATCCCTGAGCATCTGGACTAGGCACAGTTGTTTCTTGACTAGGAACAGCAGTAGTTTTGTCAGGGAATTCTGGATTAGTGGGCTGTGCAGGAGGAGCCTTTTCTCCATCTGTTAACTCCACTTCAGCAGCCTGTTGAGTACTTGTGGATTCAGCATTTCCATCACTTTTTTCATTTTCATTCTTCTTTTCCTCCTGAGTATTTGGGGAAAGTACTTCTGTTTTGATTTCATTTTCTGTAGAAGATTTCTTCTGTGGAGACTGGGTCTCAGGAGGGGAAACAGTCCTATCACCTTGTTCTTTCTGTTTTGGTTCTTCTGTCTTGCCCTGGATATCTAGTTTGTCATCAATGGGGACACTAAGATCTAGTTCCTCATTAAACATTCCTTTCTTATCCCCCACATCAAGGTCTGGGTCTGTATATGCAATTATATCAAATTCCCCAGACCTCAGAAGATCATCCAGGTGAGGATCATTGGTTTCCAAATTATCTAAAGTGTCCAGTTCATCACCTTTCCCATCTTCTGTGTCCAGATTCAAATTTTCCAGATCCTCATCATCTAAATCCTTGACTTCAACCCCATCAAGGTCTTTCACATCCAAATCTTTTACAGCAGGATCATCAGGATCAAGCTTTTCTTCTAGACCATCACTTGGCTGGTTGGGAATCTGTAAATTTGCAGATTCATCACTTGGTGCAGATGCAGACAAAGATGGTCCTGGGAATGCATCAGCAACTGGTGGATGACTTAGAGAACGTATTACAAGTGCAGGTGGGTTGTCAGGATTGATTTGATCCTGCTGGGATTGTGACATATGCTCCAAAGTTGTAGTAGACATCTGCAGCTGGTTAGGTATACCTTGAGAATTATGTCTCAGTGGTTCTGCCTGTCTTGGGCCTGGAAACTCCTGCCTGGGTATAAACCCTGCATGTCGTTGATGTTGCGCTGCTGCATCCATAACATTTGCAGCAGAAGGATTAAAAGGCAGCCTTGGCCTCCCATCAGGAGCTCTGTGACGTAACTCAATAAATGCCTGACCCAATATATTGTGCTGCTGAACTGGAATTCCCTGTGGAGGAAAATGTTGAGAGATCCCAGATGTATTATTTATTTGCGGATTGTTCACTGGCCGAGGCATATCAATGGACAGAGATCTTCTCAGCTGTGGTGGAACTCCAGGGCGCTGCATTGGCTGCTGAGGACCAAGGAAACGTTCTTGACCTGATGGTGGACCATGGCCACCTCCTGGAAACCCGTATCTAAAATAAAGTATGAAAGGCTAAATAATCTTTTTTCTCAGGACTGCCTAGTCTGACATATTTGACTAAATAACTATTCACCAAAATGCTTTACATGATGCATTCATTAAGATATTTAAATAAATATTTTGACTAATTATGCTTACATTTAAATGAGCTCTATAACTACAATAAAAATAATTGCTTTAATTATGTTTAATAAACAACCTGCTTTCAATTCCAATAATAAGAATGGATAGAAAACTCTGACAGAACTATCTTAGTAAACAAACTACATGTTAATGCAACTCAGCGTAAAAAATAATATTGTGTGGATTTAGAAATTACTGAAATAAATCCAAAATATTGAAAATAATAATTCCTGAGATGACAATGTATGTTAATACTGGTATTCATTTTATATTGTAGCACTCACTGTAAAAATGGCACAGACAGAAGTTGACATTTGATTACATATTCATTATAAATGAAAACAAGCGTATTATATTTCTTCATTATTAAGACATCAAAGCTAAAGTCAGACCTTTCACTTTTTTTTAAAAGAAAAGAAACGCCCCAAAGCCATGGGTGACAAGATCTTTCAGGTCACGTAACTTCCACAAGTATTGCAGTGTCTCCATTTTTATTTCTGATTAATTCCCAATAAAGGACAGTGTAAAACAGTTAGTGTAAAATACACATTCTAATGTTTCAGACGCTTACAGGAAAACTCACTGTACATACTGACTTCAGGAAGATTACCAGCTACTGTAGACAATGCACATGATTTTCCATCAAAAAAACCCCTTAATCTAACAATTTCTGTAAATTTAGAACTACCCCTGTAATCTCCTGGTTTTAAGAGATCAAAGAGCTTACCTAAGACCATGAGGTCTCATCCCCATGGCATTCATATCGCCTGGAAACTGGGGTCTACTGAACTGCCCATCAGCAGGAAATGGTCCACGTTGGTCTTTTGGGTATACAGTGAACCTCGGCCCCCCTGGAGGCACGACAGAGGACCTAACATTCCCAGGATATGGAGGAGGAGGGCGGTTAAAAATTTGATTTAAGTTGTCTTGCTGCCAATGCTGAAGAGGAGTTGCATGGGTAGGAGCTGCTGCATCCTGCAAGGCTTTCTCCTGACGAACTGCATTCTTCTTCTGCTGCTGTTGCTGTAGAATAATTTCACGTAATTTCTGGCGCTGTTTAAAAAAAAAAAAAAAATCATTATGCTTGACACCACAATTGACATATTTGGAAGTGTTACACTCCGCTAGGTTAACCCTTCTGGAGGAAACAAATTCCTCAATCGCTCCAGAAAAATATGACAAAACCACCATAATCACCTCAGAAATTAGAAGAGGGATCAAACGGTGCAAGATGCTGATAATGCAACTTAAGCTCCAGATCTCTTGAAGTGTATAGTGTGAGCCCATTTCACCAATTAACATATAAGCAACTCTCTTTTCCTTTTCTATTCCAATAATGCAGGCCCTTTTACCACATGAAAAAATGCATTCTGAGGAAGAAAGGTGACTATAGGTCCACTGAAGAAAATTCAGCAAGAAGTTTACACCAAAGCTGCAGAATTTACCGACTCCATATGATAAATACTACCAATCTTTCTGTTAAATCCCCTTCCCATCGCTCCTTCCAAACCAAAGACTGAACAGCTTTCCACAAGCTGAATCTAATTCTGTGTCTCAGCAACAGCTGTTTGCCAAACATTCATTGACAAAAACCTGGAGTGAATGTGCCTGAAGAAGAGCAGTGACCAATGGTACAATTCACCTCTACAGGTCAGTCAACTGAAAAGTTAGATGTCTAGTCTGAGATCTTTGCCTACACTCACTTTTTCAGTCAGCGAACAAGTCACTGACAATCAGTTCTACATCTCACCTATTATAGCACAGAATTAATTGTCCTTTCAAGGTGTTTTTTTTCCTCACACTGTAGATAAAAGAGCTATTACAGCCCAATCACCTATATCTTCAGTGGCTTCAAAGACGGCCTTTGCTTCCTTTCTGGATCTTGTCCAAAATCCTTAAAAATTACCGACGTTTCTATATTCTATATATTGTGGTTCTATCCAAGAGGAACAAATTAGCATACTAAGCGAATGAAGGTAATTCTCCATTATACAGCTATGTATAATGGCAAGAAACTTCAAATACTAACAAGAATAGGGGAAATTCTTCTACTTATGACATTTTAATCCCCTCAGTATTAAACATTATTCTCACCTGTCTTAACTTCTCAGTATCTGCTTGAGACATATTCATGGTGTTCTGTGTATCTGTTACTCCTGTAGTGGGTGCTGGGCCAGGAACTTGTGAAACTTTGGGAAACTGCTGTCCTTGAGAACTCATTGGAGAATTTCCAGATGCACTGAAGTTGCCCTCAGATCCAGGCCGTGGTTGTTCAGCAGCATCGTGGGCCAGCTGACCAGTTCCAAATGATTCTGGCTGAGGTCTTGGAGTCATCGGTGGTTGATCATATGGGTCACGTGCTGGAGCAGCTGGACCATGGCTAAATGAATCTGTTATTGCAGGTCCTGGAGGTCTGGGAGTCTGAGAACATGGATCCGATGGCCTGGCAAAAGTGCCCTGCAACCTGTTCTGTGGTGTCTGCAGGAAAGGATCTCTATTTGGTATTAGTCCTGGCCTTGTCATTGCAGGTCTGTTAAAACTCTCTGGAATCCCTGGCCTTGGAGTTGCTGGTTGCTGAGAATAAGGATCACTGAGAACTGGCCTTGGTGTTCCAGGAGGTTGGGCGTATGGATCAGAATGTCTCTGATTTGCTGGGGACTGAGCAAATAAATCCGCTGGCTGAGCAGGTCTTGGTGTTGGTGGTTGCTGCAAATACGGATCAACTGTGGTGGGCCGAGGAGTCCCTGGAGGTTGGGCGTAAGGATCAGCAACTGGCCGCGGAGTACCTGGAGGCTGGGAGTAAGGGTCCTGAGAAGCTGGCCTTGAAATGGGTCCAGATTGAGGGAAAGAATCACTCTGTTGTCGCACTATCCGGGGCGGATGGGGAAAAGTCTCCTTTATTGCAGGATGGGGAGTAAGGGGAGGCTGGCTGTATGGATCGTTAGGCTGATTATGGGAAAAGTTATCCACTGGCCTCGGTGTCAAAGCAGGCCTTTCATATGGATCAACAGTAACACGCCTCGGTGTGGTTGGCATTGATGCATAAGGATCTTGCGGGGACTGAGGTGGGCGCATAGGAGTTTTAAAAGGTCCAGGGCTACCATCAACGGGAGTAGGAGTAGGGGTCAATGGTGGCCGTGCGTACGCATCAGCAGAAGTTACTCTCTGTCTCTGAAATGTATCAGTTCTAGGAGCTGGCTTAGTAAACGGATCACTGCTTCCAGCCGTTAAAGGAACCTTCCCTGACTGTTCCATAACTATGGGTGATCTTGGGACCCCCAATGGTTTGGAGAACTGCTCTGACGCCATGACAGGCCTGGGTGTGTCTGGTGGCTTTGCATAGGGATCACTGCTACCTGGAGATGAAGAACACGAATCCCTGACTGGTGACGGCCTGCTTCCTGACGGTTCCGTTACCTGAATGGGCCTCGATATGGATGACTGTGCTGCACAGGTATCTAATGGTGCAACGGAACTTCTTCTAACAAAGTTTTGGTTAATGGGTGCTGGTCTAGGTGTTCCCACCATTTTAGCATATGGATCCATTGGAGAAGGAGGTCTTGTGTTTGTGGAACCTGGAGAAAACATCTGTTGTGATGATGTCTGAGGAGTCTGAGACTGAGACAGTGAATCATGTACTGGGATTCGGGTCGGAGTAGGGGGTGGGGCTTGTGGTTTTAGGAACACATCATCTGAGGATGCTGATGTAGGTGTAGCAGGTAGCTGCTGCTTTGTAAATAGATCCTTATGGAATGTTTGTTGTGCAGGAGACATATTTCCGTTGCCAGTCTGTGGCGTCAAGGGGCTCTGGATCCCACTGCTAGGTGTGTCTGAGCCAGACTGGTTCAGAAGCTGTTGTGAACCAAACTGCTGCTGCTGCTGTTGCTGCTGCTGTTGCTGCTGCTCATTTTTAACTTGTTCGAGCTTCTGCGTGGCTTCTATTTTAGCTTGCTGCTTACTTTTTTGCCGCATTTGCTGTTTTAAAATTAGGAGTAAAAAGGTTACACTTGTAAGTCCAGGGTACACAAAATATTTCTGATTACTGAATCTGTAATTAAAAATTTAGGACACATCAAAGATCAATTATAAATAATTACAAATTGCAAATTTTAAATGCAACAGGAGCAGAAGGTCTAGCTATTTGAGAAGTTCAATTACCATGACATGCACCTTGATTGCCTGGGAAGAAGCATTTCCCAGACTGCCTAAAGAGCAGCACTGCTTTCCAACCTTATACTCTGAAGACGAAAGGTTACTGACAGATGCAGCACTGATGTGAGGCAAATGGGCTCCGAGAGACAACCAGCCCAATCTGAAGCAGCAGCCTGCAGGACAAAGTTACTGCAATATAGGGTATACAAAAACAAACTACTGCACTAGCCAGCCATACAGAGAAAAGTAGGATTTAAGAGTCCTATTTCCATAGTAGGTAGGATTTAAGAGTCAAAGTTTTAAAACAAAGTTTTCTAACATTTACAAGCAGCTTCTCTTCTGATAGCATCTATTTTCTTCCTACGCAGAATGGCTGACTTTATACTCTTCTATAAAGAAAGGTTAAAATTGATTTTATTGCAACAGATTCCAACAATGCAATAAAAAGCTGGAAGAAAAATAACAAAACACCCTAAATGCAACACACCTGTCTGAATTTCCATTCCTGCTCATGTTCCGATTCCCTCTGTTTTAATGGATCTTTAAAGAGGTCAGAGTCGATGCGTGAGCTAGGATCAATGCTATCCTGTTGCTGCTGCCTTTTCATGGAGTCATTTGACATCTGTACTTTATTGATGCGCAAAGCCGCTCTATTATCTCTGGCTTTTTGCTGGGAAAAGATTAAAAACAAAATGTAGTTAGCCTTATTTTCTTCTGCTAAGTGTGAACACTGCATCTGTTACTCCTACAAAATCTATCACCAAATTATTTGTACAGCCTGTTTTTATCACACGCATGCTTGTGAAAACTAAATTATGCACTTCAAAAGGAATTTCAAACTGAAAATACTTCATCTCTGTAGAAAGTCTGTGTTTAACATACATGGAAAGAGCTAAGGAGTTATTAGCAGTAGAGGTTTTCTATGCATTAGGAGCATCTGTTCAGGTATTGTGCTGTGCTAAGAAAGCATGAATACCACCAGGTTACCTTTCAAATCACATACTGGTGTGGTCTGCAATCTGAAGACATGAGCACAGCAGATGATGTTTCTATCAATAAAGGCCACTAACGTGGAGAACTTCAATGACAAGAAAAATAACAGTCTACTCTATTAAATAGCCTCTATAGATCTCAGTCTGTGTTAAGCTAGCAGTATAAACGTAGGATATGGGCTTATGGATCAGGAAAAATTGGATGGAAGAACAGCAATTCCTCTTCAGTGAGGCATTTTACAGCCATACTGACACTTTAAAGCATCTAACGGAAGTTTCAAAGAGTCTATTTTACCACCAATCTAGGATGTGATTCCTTTTCTGAAGCAAACCCTCACATCTTCTTTTTCACAATTTTATTTGCAGTTGTCGAGTAGGGGTTGCCTAGCAGAAAAGGCTTAAATCCTTCCCCTCCAACAATGGAACACTGACATGGATGAGAGCACGAGTGTCACAGCAGAAGAAAAATTAGTGTCATTTTCCCCTACAAATGATGGGGTTGTGTATACTAAGGAAAGTAAAAAGCCTACAGTGAAAATTTACTAACACTCCTCTGAATTTCATTTCTAAGGTAGTCTTTACTCATCCCCACAGAAGGCAAGCCCCTCAGGAGAGGTACCACAGCAGCTTCTTGTGTGCACAATGCCAGGAACACTGGCAACAGCTGAATGGCAACAGTACATGGGGTGTAACTTCTGTGAGGAAGTAACTGCTTCCTGCTATGTAAATACTCATGTGTCCATGCACTTGCATGCACCCTCCTCCTGAACATGAAGGAAATAATTTTTACAGCTGCTTTTTGGATATCCATCAGGAGAATAGGACTGCATTTGTTAAGAGCAATGAAAAAGAAAAAAATCAGTAATAAAAATAACTGTGAAGCGAAAAATGCCTGGATAAAAATCCACCCATGTAAGTGGATAGTATCTTATAAATACTATACAGAAGGAATCACCAAGATTAAATATAGCACAGACAAGATGACATAGAGGTCCAAAGGTGCTGAAGTTACAGGCCTTCCTCCCCACCCCCCCAAAAAAAGCAGAATAATGATGATGCCTCAGTGATACAAAGATGACAATACAGAATTATTCTTTCAAGTGGAAAGGGGTTCAGAAAGATCAAGAACTCCACCTCCCATCTTGAGTTTGGGGTAATGATTTATCCTCTAGAGGTTGTCAGAGAGATAAGGGGATTTTTTAATTTGGACAGTAGGAACTGTTGTTGGTACTGTTAAGCTCTGAGTCATCAACATACATGAATATCAGATTTGCTTACTAATGGGACTATATTAAAAAAGTGCAGGTGGGGAGAGGCTAAGAGACTGAGAACATAACCCTGCAAAATCCACAGAAATCTACAAAGTGAGAATGATCACCCAATTGCTGTTGTGAAGAAACAAAGAAAAGATGAGAACCAGGAGAGAATGGAGATGTGATAGGAAATTAAAAAAAAGTACATTGCTAACTATGGCTGGGAAGGTCAAAAAGAATGAATAATACAGGTTCTGAGATTTGGATATGGACAGCCTTCAACAAGAAGTTTCAACAAAGCATAAGGGTTACCCTCTGAATGGCAAAGTTCTACAGAATGAAAACAATGACTGCATAACCCCAGATTACGCTACTACAAACACGTGCTCACTTGACTCAGATGTGAAGAAGGCGAATGCTTTTGGAGAGAAAAATGGAGTCCTTCACATTCCCCACAACATGGAAGGTATCAAAAGATTTTTCCACCACAAAGCAACAGAAGAGAGTAAGTAGTGAAGGTAAACAATAAGGCAAGAACACAGGAGTAGAAGAAAACAAGGAAAGTAGGGATGGGAGCACTGACACCTCTGGAATGGTTAGTTCAACAGGTGAAATACTTCAGCAACTCTAATGGGGCAAAAAGGAAAAGACTAGTGAGAGGGGAAGATGAGAGAGGAAGGTCACACAATGATTTGTTATTATCCTTCTGAAGAAACTGGTGAGATCCTGTGCAGAAAGAGACAGAGCAAATAAGACTTGAGGCATGAATCAAATGTAGCAAAGAGGCAGTGGGAACCACAAATGTTCTCGTCTCAGCTGATGTCTTTAGATTGCACAAGACTAACATAGTTTATTCCAAGGCTGAAAAGCAAAGAAAACAGGTAAAAGTATTCAGAGTTAGAAGTTGAATTACAAAAGCATTCTTGGAGTAAGTGAACTTTCACTAATCCTCGAACTTAATTTAAAAAAAAAAAAAAATAACTGAAAACCTTATAGATGAAACACATGTTTGCCGGAAGCAGGGAATGCAGGTGGTAGTTGTTCTTACCACATACGGGGCCCTCTCCTGTGAGCTTGCTTTCCTCCACAGTTTAGCAATCTGCTTCACTCTTGTAGCCCAGTCTGCAACCAAAAAAATGTGTTAATATGCAAGGCTTTGATAAATCTTATTTTACATTCTTTCAAATCAAGATGCATAAATTGCTACAAAATATTTAACTTTATTCAGTAAATCACTGACCTGGGAATTCTTCCTTTAGGTTAGGGAAGTTGATATTTGTATACAGAACAGGTGCTACTGTTGCCATTTCACCCAAAGCTTCTTCTTTTTCCCACTTAAGAGTGCTCCTTTGAGCATTGGACATTGTATCGCCTTCACCTTCCAAAGGTGGAGCAGATGGTGCCCATGAGCTGTTTGGATCACTTACGATTGGATTGAACGCTGGATTCTTATCCCTGACAAATCAAAAAAGGATTTTCTTTTATAGGTAGATGCTCTCAATATATATATATAAAAAAAAGTAAAGTACTTATTTTGTTTGCTGTTTCAGCAGTGAACAGGCTGCAAGAATACAGAAGTTTTTGTAGTGGCTGTCAAGAACTAAGTAGTTAAATACTAATAAAATCACAGTATTAATAACACCACCACCCTCCAAGTGATAAATGATAAAAAATGGGTATTTTTTGTTTCCCATCTTGACTTACCTGGTATCAGTATACGGTTGCTGTGTAATGGGAGAGAAAGTGCCCAGTCCACCTCCAGCAGTCAAAGCTGTATGAGGGAGATGAGGGTTAGGGCCAATCAGACCATTCATAAGGGGCACTCTTGGAAATGCATTCTCTCCTGGAAAGAAGAAGTTTAAATTACTTTTTAAAGGGTGACAACTTGTAAGGTAGAGGTGGAAATTTTCAGAGAAAAAAATGATGTCTCATCTAATGAAAATCTAATTGCTTTAAAATTTCATAGTACCAACCTTACATTTCTGGAGAAGATTTTAAATCAGTTTACACTGCTTCCCTACAAGCTTAAGGGGTTCTTTTCTACTGTATCACATCCCTGCACAGTTTTTTTTTTCCTTGTCTGAAAAATATTTTTTTTTAAAACAGATTTCCAAAACTTTTGCAATAGCCCGTGCTATGGTACTGCACTTCATACTGAGGTATATTCTTAAAGGCTAATGGTCTGTCATATTTATTATACCCAGATCCAAGCAGCAAGTATGGATAAGGTTGCTTTCGGTCATTGCAGAATTATCATTAGGCCAACCTGAATGAAAGATCTCCTCTTCTGAGACTTCTGAGCAGTGTACCAAAGCAAGCCTCATTATCTACTAACTCCCTAACTTGTAACCAATGAAACAGATAAATCTAGTCAAACAAGCATCAGCATTTTCTAATTAAACATCCAGCCTAGCAGTACAAAACCAGAAAATTTTAGTTATTTGATTACAATATTAGGCAAATGTGGCACAGGCAGATTCATTCCAGCAGATGGTCTTTGCAGATGTTCCTACACAGAATTAACACTGGCCTTTGAATCCCTGTCACTTAAGCGTGATTATAACTGTTGTCTCAGTATTTTCTTAAAGCATAGAAGTAGCACAGGAATTAGATGCATCTGTAGGATGACACTGTATCATTCTCTCATGCTTTAGGAGACTGTCTTCTGATCTATAGGTTAGATACACTATGCAGGAAGTATAGTTTGGATGAAAGTGACTCAAAATTTAAGAGAACATGCTCTATTATAGCTGCTAAACAGATAGTATGCGGTAACTGTGAAGACCTGGCAAACAAGGATAGAGCCAGGCCTCTGGTTTGCACTGCAGGATCACGTCGTCATGAGAAGAGAGCATTAATTTTATTTGAAATTGCTGAAACTTGATGCAAGCTTCCCCATTACTGAAGCATTTATCTCACAGAAACATGTGGATCATTATACCGTAACTGAACCAAATTATAAATCGAAAACATTGTAATTGTGGCAGTTCCCACAGGGAGAAGTTAAACAATCTTACAGAGCTCAAATGCTGAAGTTATCTCCAAGTACTCAAGTAACTGGGAAACAGGCAATGATATCTATATTATCTTTTGCTTTAAATCACCTCATTATTTGCTTTAAATTTTCTCCTTTCTAAGACTTTTTGAAGTCTTTCCTTTCTATGGAAATTCATCCAACTAGGAAACCAATCGTTTTCCTTCTTATGATTAATTCACTGGTGAAATCAATTTGCATACTACTTTTTGTAGTACCAGGATAACAGAATGGGCACTCTTTACATGAGCTCAGGGAAAATCCACTAGAGGTGATGTCTGATGAAAAAAGCCTGCATTTAATTATGCTCATACATACTGTTAGGGAAAAAAAAAAAAAAGCTGTACTGGTAAAATAAAGAAAATAAAAAAAATACAATCTATCTGCCCCTTGCTTTCAATATAAGAGCAAGAATATGCTGTATCAACTCATGGTAATTTTAGTAGTAACAAAGAAAATAAATTATAATCTCCCAGATACATTTCAAAATTACTTAGCCTTCTCTGTATTATTTGGATAGGATTAGTTAACATGTTAAACTGAATTCTTAAAGGAAATTAAGATGCAGTAAATCACTTTTATACAGACTCTTTCCTTACCCTTGAGGAGGTACTCAGAAGTAATTAAAGAGTAAAGTCAGAAGAGAACACATGCTTTATCACAGACAAATTTAAAGAACATGAAAGTGTCAGCTAAAATAAAAGCTCCAATATGTCAGAAAAATCTAAAATAAGTGTCCCTTTCTATTAGCAATATTTACATGCATGTTAATCACATCCCCCCTTCAGAACAGTTTTAGAACAGTATTTCATAAATTAACAATGGCAGATTCCACAAATTAACGATAGCAGAAAGTAAGATGTGTCCTATTTTCACATCAGTACTTAAAAGAACTCCCCTGACCAGGCTGCTGTTTTTAAAAGTAACAAAGGAACATACCTTGACTGTGCAAAGACATGAGTTGTGGTGGAGGTGGAGGCTGTGGCAAAGGAGCTGGCTGCGTGGTTGCTGGACTTAATACAGCTGTGAACAAATCTTCAACATCCTTTCCTCCTAGCTCTGCAAAAACGCTGTGCATGAGTTGGCTGGCATTGTTTATAAACTAAATTTTATAAAAGACAACAAAGATTAGAGCACGTACCTGGGATTTTGTACAATTTGCCAAGAATAGCACCTGGACAAAGTAAAGACAACAGAGAATAAGTAATCATCAAAAGATGCAATAAAATTTATTCTGCAACCAAGTTCAAATAGGTATGTTACAACACATAGATAGTAATTTGAGAAAAAAAGAGAAGATTTCTACTTAAGTTTTCTCGAAGACCAAGATCAAGGACAAAAGAATTACCATCTGTGACCATTTTGTCTAGTTCTGGACTCAGGATTCCATCCAACTGTTCTTCACTCAATGGCCGTGAACTCTGGTTGACATTTGGCTGAGGCAGAGAAGAAGGATCATCAGAGATGGGACCAATATCCAATCCAGCTGAGGGAAGAATGAATATTAAGTTAGACATAAATAGTGAAATTTATTGGTATAGAATAAAGAGCATAAAACTTTTTTTTTTCCGCTAGAGCTTAGCTATCAACTAAACCAAGACTTTCTAACATTTGAAAGGTAAGGCAAAATAAGACATTAATTAGAAAAAGTAAACAAAACCGCTCACTATTTACCTCCGGTTTACTATATTGTTTGAGGAATGTTAATTGACTAGAATTCAACTGGAAGAATGGGAAATTTTTGTTGAAGTAAGACTACTGAGCTTAGGTACAGCATATTTTAGAATCTATAGTTTTCAGTATACAGGTTCCACTATAACTGTTTTTCACATTTTAAAAACAATCACACCAGTAGTCAATATGGTTCATCCTCATGTACCTGAAGGTTCACCCCAATTGTTTTAATAATATTACATTAAATATCTACTGAAGTGCTGTTGAAGTGTAGCCAATATCAAACAAGTTATAGCAGTTTCTGTTTCAAAAACAACGACTGAATATTCTGGGTTACATCAGACAAAGTGATTTGTTGGTACTGAGAAAACATAACTTGATGCATAAATTTCCTAACATCCTTTACAAGTCAATAAATCTCTCAAATGAGAAAGATCTTTGAAAAAAAGAACTATACACTTCAGAATTTAAAATATATTTCTGTACTAGATACCAAATAAAAACAAATTTAAAACAATGAAACGTGCCACTCTTCTTATTGTCAGCCTGTATCTTACATAAAGTGATGAATCATCATCCAGTGGAAACAAAGAGATTTGATGCTGACTGCTTTATTCATGCTTTAATAGATACACATTGTTATAATGCTTTTAATTTACAAAAGATATCACTATGATAAAAACTACAAACTACTACTAGAAGTAATATTAACAGTGACAGCAAGAAAATGCATGGGTTTGTATCATGAAACACAACAACTCAGGAAGGTTTTCAAAAGCTTGTAAGCAAAACTCTATGCAGTACTCTTAAATGCGGAGTGCAGAGTTTATAGCTCGTGTTAGACTCAAACACCACAGAAAGCGTGGAAAATGAAAGCATGAATTAGTGACACAGTAAAGGAGTACTAGTTTCTACACATGCAGTTCTTTCAGCTAAAACCACTAGGAAAGATGACTACTTCTAGCCATGGATCATCCATTGTTTAGTTTCTTACCAAATGGGGAGGGTGAGTTCTCAACCTGGAAAGTGCATAAATCAAGACCTACAGGACCCAAACCAGATAAAATGGATGATTATAACACGAAAACAAAAAAAAGTAAAGAAAAAGCTGCATGCTGAAAAAAGCTACGCAGGTATGATAGACAACGGCAGCTACATTTTATTCTCTCTTAAGCAGCAAAGCAAAGAGCCAAGTAAAACAAAATGTTGAAAAGGCTGGGGATTTTTTTTTTGGTAGAAGACAACAAAATAATCTCAAACCAAGGTATTCTTAAGATACGAAAATCATATTTGAAATCAGCTAGAGCACAACCTATAGATACAATACAACAAGTACATCTATAAAATAAAAGAGAATAAAAGAAAACAAGTACTGGAGAGACCTTATAAACATGCATACCTGAATGATCTCCAGACTTTACCAAATCATCAGAAAGTATTCCAAGAATATCATCATCAGTATTTAAGACCTCAGAAAGGTCGGCTAAAGGATCGTCGGTGCTACCTGTATAAGATGCAATAAACAAAATCAACCAGTCATGGCATTTATACACGACTCTGGTGATGCACCTTAGCTTGAGCTATAAACTCAGACACAAGATTTACCAGGCTATAAGGGCCTTCTATAGAGTGTTACATACTGCAAGTCACCCTGGGGCAAGAGACTGTGCTGACTAGCATCCCCTCCCAGCCAGCACTGTACCCATCTTCACACACTTACATTGTTTAGTATTTTCTCCAATATAGTAAAAGTGATAATGTAATCAGTCATGTGGAAGAAAGATTGGACGGTTTTACGGGGAAAAACCCCCCAACCCCAGGATCTAGGGAGATCTTGCAGCCTCTAAGATACAAAGGCCTATGAATTTAAAAGTCAACAAATAGGTTTTATAAAGGACACAGCTCACAGCAAATCAACAGGGAATATTTAAAACAACAAAAAAACCCCAAAAGGTAAGAAAATGACCAGTTACATCTCTGTCCTGGTTTCAGCTGGAATACAGTTAATTTTCTTCCCAGTAGCAGGCATAGTGCTGTGTTTTGGATTTAGTAGGAGAAGAATGTTGATAACACACTGTTGTTTTTAGTTGTTGCTAAGTACTGCTTATGCTCCTCAAGGACTTTTCAGCTTCCCATGCTCTGCCAGGCGCACAAGAAACTGGGAGGGGGCACAGCCAGAATAGTTGATCCAAACTGACCCAAGGGCGATTCCATACCATATGGCATCATGCTCAGTATAGAAACTGGGGGGGGTTGGCAGGGGACAGCGATCGCTGCTCGGGAACTGTCTGGGTATCGGTCGGCAGGTGGTGAGCAATTGCATTGTGCATCACTTGCTTGGTATATTGTTATTATTATTATCATTATTATATTGTTACTATTATCATTACTATTTTACTTTATTTCAATTATGAAACTGTTCTTCTCTCACCCCAGGAGTGTTTCTCACTCTCACTCCTCCGATTCTCTCCCCCATCCCATCGGAGTAGGGGGAGTGAGCGAGCGGCTGCGTGGTGCTGAGTTGCTGGCTGGGGCTAAACCACAACAATCTCTGACACCACGATCTTTCTTAAGACTATGGAGCAACCAGTTACTACACCCTGACAGGGGAGTAAAACGCAGGAGTAAGAAGCAGTAGTAAGTAAATGGAAATTGGAGATGCTATTTTAAGATCAGAAGAAATCCTGAAGAAGTGAGAACAGCCAGAGGTAGAAATGTCATGTCTGTTTGTTGTCTAGGAAAAATTGGCCTGGTCCTAGCAATAAATTATTTAATATTAAATAATAAATTCTGGATATGATTATCTTCTTGACTGTCCTGGTTTCGGCTGGGATAGAGTTAATTTTCTTCCTAGCAGCAGGCATAGTGCTGTGTTTTGGATTTAGTAGGAGAAGAATGTTGATAACACGCTGATGTTTTTAGTTGTTGCTGAGTACTGCTTATGCTCGTCAAGGACTTTTTCAGCTTCCCATGCTCTGCCAGGCGCACAAGAAACTGGGAGGGGGCACAGCCAGAATAGTTGATCCAAACTGATCAAAGAGCGATTCCATACCATATGACGTCATGCTCAGTATAGAAACTGGGGGGGGGTGGCCAGGGAGCAGCGATCGCTGCTCGGGAACTGTCTGGGTATCGGTCAGCGGGTGGTGAGCAATTGCATTGGGCATCACTTGCTTCGTGTATCATTATTATTATTATCATTATTATACTGTTACTATTAGCATTACTGTTTTACTTTATTTCAATTATTAAACTGTTCTTATCTCACCCCAGGAGTGTTTCTCACTCTCACTCCTCCGATTCTCTCCCCCATCCCATCGGGGTAGGGGGAGTGAGCGAGCGGCTGCGTGGTGCTGAGTTGCTGGCTGGGGCTAAACCACGACATTGACATCCAATTCATTAGAGAGAAATGACTCCAAATGGCCCATCTGGTTTCATTAACTAGTTTTTTAGGACTATTACAGATGTGCAGCATTTGAAGAAAATTGTTTAACAAATAAATAAAAGTTGAGAAAAATATTTTTCAGAAAAACTGCAGACTATCATGACTACATGAGCAAGACCAATGAATCATGAAGAGATGGTAAAATATACAAATACACACATAATTAAAGAAAAGGGACTGATACAAATCATACAACGTACAATGTGGAAAACAAATACAGACAGGCTGAAGAGGGACCAGAAAGTCAAAGAGCAAACATATTTCATAGATATATGGGTTACCTTTCCCACTGTTACAACCCAACTGCCCCAGGAAAGTGTTTCTAGCTTAACTCAGAGGCCTGGTGCCAAGGATTTACTTATATCATGAGGCTACTTTCCAAGCTGCTAAATTTTACAGTGATTTAAGTGTTCCTTCTGCTGCTTTTCAGAGACAATCTGACAACCCTTCTACCATTACTGAAGGTCAAAATGAAAATTATTCTTCTTCCCTTCACTATTCTTTATTATTATCCTTTGTAATGCAGACAAGATGATACCATCCTAATTAAATCATGTTTTAAGTTTGCTACTCAACTAGGTGGCTCAATGTGCCAGTGCAGACCAGTGTACTTAGAGGTACATGAAGAATTCAGCTCCTATTGATATCAGGAGAAGTATTAAAAAGTGCCTCAAAACCACATCACTTTGTGGGTATAGTTATTTTGTGTACCTGATAAAAAGTACTATGAAATGTAAGGTTTTAAACAGAACCTAGTTGTTGGGTTTTGTGTTGGGGTTTTTTTTTGGTTTGGTTTTTTTTTTGTGTGTGTGTGTGTGTGGTTTTTTTGAGATACTTGTTTTCCTTCTGGCAATTTGGTCTAATACCAATTATTCAAGTAAGTAACTAACACCAGGCACCGCAAGATGATGTTAATGACTTCAGCTGGCTGGTAGGCAAAGGATTGACTTTAGCTGTTCTTTACCCTTCCTGAATTCCTACTTGAAGGCAGGTAAGTATCGGGGAGAAAAAAGCCCTTATGAAGGAAGCACCGAGACTGTATTAGTAGCTTTTAATTCTTCTGTAGTATTTTATGTTACGGTGTTTTTCTCCACAGCCCTTAGTAATGTGCTTAGGAACAGTCCCTAAAAATTCAGCTTCCAGTTTGAATATAAATATATTGAATAAATAGCTGGAAAGAGCTCAGGTGGAAAGATAAAACTGAAGAGTTTACCACCCATAGCTACAAACTGGCTGTGAATAAATTCAGGCTTCAAATTAGAGGGCTCCTAACTATTAAGGCAATCAGATTTTGTAATGGCCTTCCGATGAGATTAGTAGGTTGGAAAAAAGCTACCTGCTTTCAAAATGGAGCTTGTTAAGTCTATAAAAAGGCTGAGTGTTAGTGATAGCAGAGGGCTAGACTCTATGAGCCCTAAGTCTCAAGTAAGACATCTAATCTAAAGCATATTTTTACATTTGTTGTCTCTTTTTTTTTTTCCTCGTTTTAATTCCATTTGTGCTAAATATTATCTTGGAAACAACTAAATCACTTTAGTCAGCTGCTTCAGATCAGAATCAATAGCTGGTTGACATCTGCTGCCAAACAAATAGCTCAGTACTGCTCATTAATTTGACTCTTTCAGAATGGAAAACAAAGACAAAGCAAAAAGGAAAATAATTTGCTTGTAATGCTGGGTGTCTAAGAGAGAACAGTTCTACTGCTATCTCGTGATCCTGATTCTTCCAATGCATTTACTTCCATTTATTTATGAAGTTCTAAAAGAATAAAAACGCTTCCCCCAAGGCTGCAGCCACCCTAAGATGTTTAATCACGCAATAACGTTATCTAGTTATACAATGTACCACCAGCATTTGAGTCAGTTGCACAGAGATTCAGACGACTCCTCTCCTTTTGTCTAGGAAGAATTTCTTTAGCATTCTCTGGAAACCCTACTTAAACAGATGACTTTTCAGCATCCCTAGAAAAAATACACTGAATTTAAGCTATTTCAAACTAAAGGAAAGATCAACATTGTCAGAGTCTTCACAGAACACACCTCTCCAAGTGGCCTCTTTTTCACCAGAGACACCCAGGTCAAGAAACTCGAGAGATGTGGACAGTCCTCAGACCACTCAGGACGCAACAAATCCCAATGACCACCTTCAACTTTACCCATGAACAACCAGGGAGACCCTGGAGATCTGGTGCTCTGGGTTCACACTGAGCAATCCCTCACACTCTGCTCTAGCGCTGTCTTGGAAATTATTTTAAGGGTTGGTCCCATGCAGAATACACCGAGTAGGGTGCCACACGTTATAAAACCACGGGAAAAGCGAGTCTTGTAACTGAAAAGAAAACCTGCAACCTCTTTGCCAGACACAAATCAGGACTGGAAGCCTAAAGCTCACTTCAGTCACAGTTAGTAGAAATTAATAGTAAACAAAGGACTCCAAAAACCCTCTTCTGGCTGGCTCTGCCAATCCCCATCACTACTGCAATCTCGTCTAGCAAAAGCTTCATTGCCTTAACCATGCCCTTAACCATGCTCTGAGAATAAACAGTCACAGAATGTGTCACTGTCAGTTCACGAGCAGATTGAACACATCACTGTTCGACTCCCTAGCAGCCCTATGCACATGTTGAAAAGCAAAGCAGGCAGAGTAACTTCCTCTTTAGATGCTTGAGAGCTCTTTGGAAGATGAACAAGTATATCGAACCCTTAATCCTGGGATTAAAGTGGAATTTCCAAGAGAAGAACATATTCCTTGTGGAAAAGACCGATCCAGTTAAGCCAGGGCTCTCACAGGAGTCAGCAATCCTTGTGAGAAATGGCACTGTAGGAAAATAACATAGTCAGTAACAATATGGTCCTACAGCCTCCCTGTGCACTGAATAAAGCAGTTCCTGTTGTTCCAGCTCCAAAGCCAGGTCTGTATCGAAAAGATGAAAATATCACAGGTGCTCCTGGACACTGTTCTCACCTCCAGCTCCTCTGCAATGCCAGCCAGAAGGGAAGATGTGACTGTTGCTAGCTCAGCAGTCAGCCAATTTACCAGGGTCTCCACCACTCAAAATGAGTCTGGCTCTCTCATATGTGTGGACGCTACTGCAGAAATAAGTGTCTCCCACAAAGTCACAGTGAAAGAGTTAAGAAAAATTGCACTGGAACTGATCAATACTGGCAGATGACTTCACCCACTGGTGCTCCAACTACAACAAACAGCTCCGTCTGGACACAATTTTGGCCGGAAATCTGAACAGTTGAGAGACAATTGTTGAGAACATTCCTATGGCCAGAAAGCACTGTCCTTTGAGTCTCTCATATATAAAATGGGAAAGACAGTAGGCTATCCTCTAAAACTGCTGCTAGTGATTTCTTTATTAACAGCCACCTCAGTATGATTTATTTCTGCATAAAAAGAAGAGGAAATGACAAAGTTTAACAACTTCGCTTACTCATAAAGAACAGGTTTTTTTAAAAATTCCTTCCAAACTTTGGAAAAATAGAACATTAAATTAACATCAAGTTCATGAATTTCTAAAACCTTATACTACCATAATAAATGAACATTAATGACTTTAATCTTGCAGTTGGATAGGCCCGCAAAGACTTCTGAATCTGTACTTCTCTGGCTTCAGAAGAATGCTGGGGTGAAAAAAAGTCTACATGAGCGTATTTTCTTGTAGTGTTGGAACCAATAAAATACAGACCTGGAAACACTCCATTTGCAGCAGTTTCCCCTTCAGGGGAAGTGAACGTTTGCATTCTCTGTTACTCACAATTTCAACTGTGTAACAATCAATGTTTAATTATAACGTAGCCTTTTGCTTTTCATTTAGCAGATTTTCACCGAGTAACAATCACAAATAAGCAACCTCTCTTCAAATGACTCTCTGGACACAGGAAACTACATCAATGTGTGTAACCATTTTTAGATGGAAAAATTTGGGAGGACGACCTGAAACTCAAGCCACAAATTAACTAACATACACAAGAAATAGTAACAGTTTAAAAATACAGAGTGGTAAGACACCTCTAGCTAACAGCACATACTGCAAGACACAGAATAAAAAATAATTTGGAGGGGACAGTAAGGTTTTCACTTTCAATTGCTCCTTTGTGTGAAGCTGCCCTTTCAGCAGCATTTTACAACTCTCTGGCTAATTTGCAAAACTCTCGGCAGTAATTTCAGTAAGGTTTTGCAATAGCAAAAGCAAAAGATTGCCTAGGGGCTACAAACTGTACCTGCAAAGGGCACTCATGTTCAGAAAGGACATGGTGAACCAAAAATTCCGAGGAGACTGGCAACCTAAAATAATCTAAAACATTAAAGAAAATGAAAGTTGGATGATATTCATCCAACTAATATTCACTAGACTACTAAAAATATATTTTAATTAGATTATTTTTGTCGTCTTCTATAATGGATCTGTATGCTTATTCTTACACAGAATTAATTTTCATGGATTTTATAGACATGGACATTACAGTCAGATTTGCATCAAATGCCAATTGTTGTGACATCCACTGCTCTTTCTGAAAAAGCTGAAGCCCTGGAGCTGAGTATCACTGATTATCAATGTAACTGAACCTCACAAGGACAGTTAATATACAGAATGTTGACAAATACACCAGATAAACATTGTGAGAAAAGTGGAAAGGAAAGTGAAAAGCCTCAGTTGCAACAACAAAATCAAACTACTGAATTATCACTAACTTTAGCTTTGTATACCTTGAGGTCCCAGTTTTGCCTGAGCTGGCGTGGAGGTTGAGCTAAGAAGGGGGTCAGATGAAGGATCCAGGAAATTGGTGGTCAGGTTTGTTTTACATGAGAGTGGAAGTGATTCTTCAGGTAAATTATCTAAGCTCATCTTGTTTTGTCTACTGGTATCTAGTAGGTCTTTCCCAAAGAAAGCTTCCTGCAAAGAAGACAAAATGATTCAATGGAGGAAGAATACTATCTATTGAAAAAGTTGGGTCAGCAGCAAAGTTAAAATTAAAAGCCAATGATTACTAGAAATACAAAAATACAGTCTCACACGCCTTCCAGTATGGCAGTATCTCTTCCAGGCTATGAGGCGCGGGTACAAGTTACAAGAGGTAGCTACTTTTATGACTAAATTCACACCTTAAATTATATAGAAAAAATACAGTCGTCTTATGTGTATGTGGCACAGACAGTGTACCAATACAGTGCTGTTATATATCACAAGTTTGTCAGTATTTAAAATATTTCTCCTCGCACAAAAAGGACAGCTGAAGAAGGGGAATACTACTGAGCAACTTGATCAGGGCCACACAAGAAGTTTATGAAAAACATGCAAGCACATTGTGGTCCAAATCCTAAAATGACCATACACTGTATCTCACTTCACACAAAATCATCCTAACGTCGAACTGCAGTAACAAAACACCTAAAGCTGTTTAACTTGTATTAGTATCTTTTACAATAGTATATCGCAGCTATCACTCACCTAAGCATGAGTATGAAGTAATTTGAAAACAACCTATCAAATTTTCAAGCCAATTTTTATGCATTATGTAAGTTCTGTTTTCATGTAGTCTTTAAAATCTGGATTTAGGATACAGCTGCTAAAAATAAAGCTAAACATAGATTTTTCAGTAGCAGTTATTCCAACATGAGCAAAAGAAGAATCTAAGAAATAGTATGTTTTACAGGAGTAAAATGTGCATTAAGAAAAAAATATTTATCCTTACTAACTCAAAGGAAATGTTGCTTAAATATTTTCTTTCCAACTCACTTCCCCACTTACGAAATACAAATTACTTTCAGACAGAGATTGTTGTGCCTCTCTGTCAATTCCTTGCCTTCAATCCCAATATAATCTGTGTCATAAAGTTTGGTGAACATCTACAAGATGATAAAGTTTTCATGAAAAAGGTGGCTGAGAAGAAGAGCAAGCCAAATAATGTTCTCAGTGAGAGACATATATAAACCAGTTAGTTTATAAACCAGTTGAACGTAGGTAAGTTGCTCCATCATCATTAGTATCCCAGATGTTATCCACGAATGCTACCTCTTACTTGCCGGGGACATCACAGAATTAATGGGGCAGAGATTGTTGTGGTAGGGAGATGCAGGGTATATAAAACCACAAAATTCTAGGAAAACAAGTTTCTCCTATCAAATCATGTTCTATAGCCTTCTGAAAAGAAAAATTAGTATCTTGAGGAGACGTCACATTCAGGCTAAGACAACCTACATAGTTGAATGCTGAAAACGTCATGTGTCAGTTCAGAGAGAAAAGAAAGGCTTCTTCCCCCGGCTTCTCCCCCTCTCAGAATAAGTAACACCAGAGGACTGGAGATTTAACATAATATACAGCTTTCTGTACAAACTTATGAATGTTTTTTACAGAAAACCCATTCCATTTGAATGGTAAAATGGGAATCTGAAAAGAAATGTTAATGGTTTAAATGAACTATGAATCAACACATATAAAGATTAGGGTCTTCAATGTATTTACACAAGAGGTATACCAATAGCTTTACCTGCAAGTAGACAGGAAAGGTTTCTTCAAGTTTATTTTTCTTTTTTCTGTAACGCTTTTTTATTTTCTCCGTACTTTCAGAAGCTGGGGTAGACTCCTCAACTGGAGTGTCTGGCAGCTGTTCTGTCCAACCTAAAAAAGTAATGTTCAGGCACAAATAAAATACTCAGTACCTTGCTCTAAAGGCACAGTGGCAGATATACCTAACATATCTTGCTACCTATCTGGGTGCGTGGGTTTACTGAATCTCACTCTAGATGTATTCTAAAGGTGGCTTTTATCTAGGCAGCTGTGAACTGCCACCTGATCATCTGGGCTCTGGCAGTAAGAAATACCATACGTGATACTAGTCACATCGCTACCTTGTTGTACCTCACTGGCTGAAGACAGACCTTTAACTTTCGTATCTCCAAGCCACCTAAGAATTTGGTAATTTGAGAGAAATTATAGGTGCCATTCAACCAGATATTTGAAAGATAATTCCACTGAAGTACTATCTCCAAAATCATCAATGTTGAGTTACACATTAATCCCCTTTCATTTTATACACTATTTTTCCTCAAATTAAAAGTAAAAAACTTTTTTTTTAAATCTGAGAAAAGACTGTCGTATAAATAATGAACAGGCTAGAAAAAGAAATCTATAAAGAAGCCCTTCAAGAAAAATTACACATTTATTCAGCTATCATATTCCAAACTGGCACTGTTTTTTCTAATAAACACAAAAGCACACAGTGCTCATCAATCATTCAGTATTTTATTTCAACAGACCAGGGAAAACACTGCAGGTAAAAGCAGAACTTTTTAAGTCCTGCAACTTCTGTCTTGCCAAAGCTAATTACATGAAGTTAACGACCCTGGGAAGTTATTTAAGAAACTGTATTATAGTGGTAGTAAAATCAGCTATGCTTTGTACTGCAGTGATCTCTTGTACCATATTCAGAGGACAGGGAGTAGAATAAGGCTTGCTAACACCGCGACCTCTGCATTGTTTGAGAGTGAGCTTTTGCAGAGAAAGGGGGATGGAACATGACAAGAGTAGCAAAAAACTTGGTAAGGCTGATGAGCACTGGCAGCTGAGAAGCAGGCTCTCAGCAAGCTATGATGATTTAAAACATACAAGATTTTTCTGAGTTATTTTTTTCTTAACAAGCAATTGTGCCTGAGCAGACAAAAAGAAGCTCAAACTTTCAACTGAAAAATACTTGTTTAGAATACTGCTTTTTAACAATATGCATTGTACTGTTACCCAGAACAGGGAATTAACTTTTTAGACTTTTTTTTTTTTACTTAAAGGAGCAGATCCCTACAGAAATTAAAAACTTTACAGCAAAATTTTCAGCACTACCTGAAACAATGTAGTATGCTATACTGAAATAATATTTAATAAGCAGAAAAACATAGCTATAACACTAATATTAAAGAAAAAGCAAGCACTATACCTGAATAGGGGACCTAGCTAGAATACTGGGTTGCACTGATAAAAGACACATTTGTTGGCTTCATAAAGCAGTTCTACAAATGCAAGCAAGGACAACATTTAACTGTTAGTTTTTAATACTGCCTGGATGCTGTAGTAAAGGTCCGGTCTCCACCATGTTGTACAAATATATAGCAAGAGACTGATCTGGTTCTGGAAAGGTTAAAAACACAACAGCTGAACAGACAGGAGACAATAATAGGAGAAATCAAAGGCCAGAGCCTTCTAACTGAGATGGTATCAGCCAACCTTTAGAAGCAGCTGCCTCCTCCTACTAACTTTATAGGAAACAGGCTCTGAACTAAACATATTCCACATCTCAACTGAATGATACCTCAATATTTTATAGATTAGATAGTGTGAACAAATCCAGATGGATGAAATAATTTAGTCTAATCACACACAGCAAGCAAGAGAACAAGGCCCAAAACCAAAACCTGACGTCTTGTTAGGTGCCCAATCTACTGAGTACTACAGTGTCAGGGGCATTAAAATGGCTTTGCTATGAGAAGAGAGACCATACAGAGTAGGATTCTTCAGCCCTGGAAAAGACAACAACTGATGGGGGAATATGACACATGTCTAGAAAATCTTTCTGTATTACAAATATGGAATGATTTTTTAAAATCAACTTTCATAACATAAAACACAAGGGTAGCTTATGAAACTCTCAGATATCCAGTTTAAAATAAGAAGGAATTATTTCTTCATGCAACACTATTATATTGTTGAACTCATTAACATAGAATTTTCCAGAGCATAAACAGAAACATGAAAATATCAGACACATTTGTGCAACACGGCAGACTGGTGAATATTAAAACCGATGGTCCAGAAGACACCTCTGGATCAGGACTACATCTGGAAGAAGGCATATCAGAAAGAAGATTGCTCTAAACCTACCTCATTTCTTACGCTTCTGTCTTCTACTAGTCAAAGCTAGGCTAAACAGAGCTCCGACACAATACAGCAGTCCTTACAATCCTCACTATTTATCTCCCACAATAGCCTGCAAGTCATTGTTTCAGTGCCTTTGTAAATCATGGGCTCTGCTGAAACTCTTAAGTATGCAGGAATGAGTATTTTCAGTCGAATTAATAAAGCCATCATGACAAACACAAAAAACTTTTTCCTTTGTAGCACATCTCTGGAAAGAATCGTATGTTGATGAGTTGCATTATTTTTACTGCATTAAGCATGAACAAAAATTTAAAAATAAGTTTTTGCACTTACCTTCATCTCTGCCAGGCAACTGCTCAGAAACAGATCCAGAAGAATCTTTCCTGGAGAGAGATCTTTTAGTCTTCCCCTGCCCCGTACGACTTCTCTGACGTACCATAAATCCACCAATACCTAACAATGAAGCAAAAATTCAGTATATTGATTAAAACTGTGTTTCACAGTAAGCATGAGAGCCAAGATTATTCTTCAGGTAAAGGGGACTTCTGCATCTGTAAAGGTCTAAGAATGAATCTGAGATACTTGCGGAGTTTTTACTTGGAGTTTTACAAAACATTTCTGAATTTTAACGTCTCGGTGGGTATATATGTAATTAGCAAACAGGATCAGAATTTTAGGACTGTAAAATATCCACAAGAAGTTCAAATCACCAAACCTGGCAACTTTCAGATGTTGTTTTTCCCCTCCCTTGGCAAGCTGATGAATTGCTAGAATTAGAAGTCAATCCACCAAATGAAACCTATTAAAGAACCTTAAAGGACCATAAAAAAACTCTACAAATTGCTCTAGAGAGCCCACCACTCCAAATGACGGTACTAGAGAAGGACATATCACAAAATAAAAAGATAATTAGTCAACATCATACTGCCTGAAACTCCAGAATCCTTCACTAGACATTGACTGCAGTGCTCCTGGTCCTCTACAGTTGGTGTGTGTGTATGTACATGCATCAGATTCAGGTTTGTTTCATTTTTCAGGGAAATTGTTGGCTGCAGAAAACTAACAGATGGCTGCTCAACTCAGGATCCAAAACCAGTCCGAGCAAATGAAACTCTCTTCTCTTGAGGACCCAAAGGTGGAAATAAATGGCTTGTTGAGGTACATTATTTGTAGAGAAAAAGGAAATCTCTGTTAAGTGATGTGGGGTTGTACCACCATCTCCCTAGGATGGGCCCATGATGGAAGGCAATATACACATGGGCATGACCTGCTGAGACAGGGCTCTTAGCAGAGTGGGAAATGACATGGGAAGGGTAAAAGGCGGTAGAGATCTGTTTAGCTTCTGAGAGAGAAGCAAGAGGAACTGGACCGTGTTGTAACTCCTGCTTCCTTTCCTTCCTTCACTGTATTCCTTGCCTTCACCTCCTCAATCGTTTCATTGCCTCTGTTCTCCTCCCCTACTATCTTCATAATCACAGGATATGGCCCGTTACAGCAAGCAGGATGGGTGTGACTGGCGTAAACAGTATTTGTGACTGCAAAGACTACAATCAACTTCTTATCCACAGTAGTGGGAGGCTGCATAATGAAACACAAAACCAACATGTTAACACAGATTCTGAGACATACCAAGGTATGTGATACAGGGGCTTTTCAAAAAGCCAGGTGGTGTCTCAGCAGAGCTTATTATCTTGGGTTCAGTTTTAGCCCTAATGAATCAGAGCTACTTCCTATGGAGTCACTTAAGTACTTCTAACTTTTTCTGCCTGGAGACAGCTCAAGTGTTTCTGCACCCAGGACACACAGTTAATCTCCACAGTCAAGATAATTAAGAGTCGGCTGCACTAATAAATTAAAATAAATTAATTCATCCAATAACTGAATTCATTAAAATTCACTGCCAGAAGTCATCTGCAAATATTTAGTAAACTACTCTTATCAAATTTTTCAAAAAATAAGGTACCTGCAAAAAGTTCTCTGAGGTTCAGATATTGCCAGACATCTATACATACACACACACAAAAAAACCCTGGTCTTCATCAATTATATATATACAGATCATTTTCCTATCAAGTTAAGAATCAATACAAGGTATAGATTTGAACTACTGATCAATAATTGACAGCATACTAAGAACAGGTGTAATGCTGAGCAGCAACCTTTGACATTTTGATAAGAGGACTAAAAGTTATTTCAAACAGAACAGGGGGAAAAATCTAAAATCAACAATTAGCAGTAGAATACTTCAGAATTCCATACTGTTTTCTTAGTTGTTTTTTTTTTTTTTAATTACACAGAAAAAAAGTGTTAAAACAAACAAGGGACACCCAATCGTATAAATTATTGTATCCTACCGGGTCTATATGGTTTACGCTTCCTTTTTTTAATCCCATCAGCTCCTTCTGCCACTTTGGTATCATCATCCACAGCTTCCCGTTCTGGGCTGGAATCTGATTTTCCATCACAATCCATAAGATCACCTTCTGCAGAAAAGAGGCAATGGAAACTATAACTGGAAAAGGGAAAGACGGTATTTTTCCAAAATTTCTACATCTGACTGATTTCTGAGAAACTGATTTGAGAATGACAGATTTTGCAAAAGGGTGATAGATACTCATGCTCTCTAAACACTTTTGGTAAACACCCTATCTATACACAAAAACCCAGTATGTACATAATTTCCTGCAAGATGATCTCTGCACAAAAGCAGAGAATAAATGTAATAGTTACTATATGTGAATCTGAGAAATTTTTTTGGTGCCCCCTTCAGAAGCCTGTGCTATTGCATTTTCTAAGTGTCTGAGCAATTTTTAGCCATACATCAAGGAATATGGATACAATTTAACATGCAAGATACACTTCATTTTGTTTACTGTTCTCCTAAGTTTTGTTTGGTAAGGCTTTTCTTTTTTTATTGAGAAGACAGACTAAAAAAACTGCAGCCTGCACTTGGAAGGTAATGTATAAAGATTCTTAGTTTGGAGGGTTCTTGACTTGAAGCTGTGTGGCTGACTGAAAGCAGACTTATCTATGCAGAGGAATTTGACTTATATAGTAGAAAATTCAGCCCAAAGGATTTACTCTGCCTTGAAGATGAAGACTGTAATTTTGGTTTTCAGTTTATATTCTGTGGGAAAGCAGGGTAGAAACAGATGTAAAGTATGATGGCATTAAAAAGCCTTTGGTGTTGAAGAGAGAGTGAGTTAATTCTGTTTCTGATATGCCCAAAATGTCAATATAATAATGACCTTACATCTTCGTTTTATTGTAAAGCTTTTGAAGCATGTTAAATACACTCTCGCCTCTGAGAAGATATTGGAATTCCCATTCCCTGCTTTGGATTTAGGTGTGTAATTCTATATGGTCTAAAAACCACATACAGTTGTAAGAGGGAGAAATACTGTTATGACAGACAGAGCTGGATGCTTTCATACCACTTCTGCTGTGGTAGAACACATCCTTGCTCTTCCACAAGCTGATCACAGACCAGACTTTCCCATCAATGAAGACCGTTCTGAGTTCTACCAACAAAGCTGGTGGCTTGGCAAAGGCAGCCCCCACTAATCACCACAGCCAATTTCCTCCTTCCCTGAAGAGCATGGGTGAGCTGTCTTTGCAACGTGTCCACTTCTGGCAGAGGAGAAACCTGCTTGAGCGCGAATGTGTCCTGCTACACAAAGCAGTATGCTGAATGCTAAACCCCACAGTGGTCCTTCCCATTTACTTATGAAGCATAGCTCTACAAATAGTAGTATAATAGCCACACTAAGTCTACCAAAGCTGAAGCTCCCAAAGCAAGCTGAACTTTCAAGTGGACTTTAAAATGTGCAGCACCTGATGAAATGCCAAACCTGATGAAAGCCTACAGATGAGATGGTAGCAAAATTACACCGAGCTCAGTTTTCTCAGACACAGCCTCTTTTTTCCACCTGGAACTTCAGAGTCAAAGTAAATGTTATTCCTGTTTGCCTGGAATGACTACACTGTGTTGCTCCAATCAAAGCCATGGCACAGCTTTATTCATCCTGATGCTCATACAAAAATTTCAGACGTTCAGAGAACAGGCACTGATCCACTCTACAGAGCACATGTAGAGCTTCCAGGAAATCCAGCCAATCTGCCATGTACATGCTGTGCTGTTACCACCACATATATGAGCGTGCTCTAACTTTCAAAAAGGCAACGACAGGTGATCAAAACTGAAATTAAAGTCTGTGGAAGCTTTAGCTCTCCCTTTCATACTCTGCTATTACATTTATATATCTAGTTAGAAAGGGATACCTATAAAAGCCAACAAGCAGATAATGAAGTTAGACAAAGTTATACAGAAAACAGGCACATGTTTGTAAAAGTAAAGATGATTTACCACTGAAAAAGAACAACAAGGGAAGTGGTTAATTCTCTATCTTGATGCCTTCAAACCAAAACCAAAAGCTTTTTTGCCTTCAGTAACCCACCTGATGGATTATTTGAAAGTATGAGATTAAATTTAAGAGTGTAATGCTAGGATAATGTACCAAACCCTGTGAATACTGAAGGAAATGAAAGAAAATCAACTAGTTACCCCTTTTAAAGGTTATAAACAAATATAAGGGAAGCTATTATTAAAAAAAAATACCATCTGCTGTTGACTAGAAGCGTTAAGAACGTGCTAATCAAACAACGGGAACAATACTTATATCAACAAGTTAACACTGAGACTGCACTGATGGTTAAACTACCCAGTTATCTCAAGTACACTCTCTGTATCTAAAAAAAGCATCTTATGACATTTAATCTGATTAACAACGAGGCAATGTTGCATAAACAGAAAGCACTTTAGATAGTGGTGAGGTGGGGTGCCTGTGTTCCTCTGTTCCTCTCCTAACAGGCATCTGCATGCCTAACTAATGACTTTCACACCTGCCATTTAAGTAAGCCTTTCCCCAGGCCATGGATTAACACCTATTCTACCAACACACTTAGCAGGATGTACAGGCAGACCATGGCAAAGAGGACAGGAGAATGGTACTGCACCACGTTGGCTGCGTTTCTAGTGTTGAAGAGCGGGGATTTGAAGAGTGGGGCTGGCTGCTCCTACATGCTTTTCCCACTCTCATCTCCCACCTTCTGTCTCCTCTGGCTGGGGCTGCTGTGCTTGCTCAGCTGTGAGGGAAGCAGATGAGACAAGTACTGGTGGCCCTGGGATGTGTGGATCTTTGCTCCATGTCTAGACTTGCAGTAGAAGGAGCTCTCCCAAGGGCTTCTACCATGGATTGAAATGTCATCCCCGTACACAGGGATGTGTCTGGGTAGGCAAGCGTTAGCCCAGATCCCTTCATCTCTCATCAGCCTTGGAGGCCACAAAAACACTGTTGTATCTTCCCATCCCTCCATACTACACAGATACCCCATCCTGGAACCTGAAATCCTTTGGTAGGACTCTACATACAGCGTCATGTACTTGAAGTAGAGCAACATGCAGAATTCACTTCCAAACTCAAATTCTGTATTAAATGCTACTTTGGAGAAGAGGACAAACAAAAATGTTCATCTATGGAAATACAAGGACAATACATGTCTTCAGACTCTCAGGTCAGCCCACCTTATTTCTTTCAGAAAAAAGAAATACTCTCAAAAAGCTTTTTACTCCACTTCCCCCCTTGTTTTAAATACCAGCTTTACAGTGATCTACACGCTGCTTTGCTGAGCCAACGTTACCACTTTAAAACAGCATCTGCACTAAATCTGTGAGCCTTAAATACACTTTACTCAGTGAGTGCAGATTTTTTCCCACAGGTAACCCAAGGATTAGACAGAAAGGCAACTTGCATTTCCAGTGTTGCCAGCCTCAGAAAGGTGAGTTTCCTACAGGATGGATGACCCATAAACAGGACAACGACAACAAAAATCCCTGAAATGGACAACGAGCCATGACTATTGTTCAAGTAATTTCCATAAAGCATTCTGTACCAAACATATGAGTATCAGTATAATAAAAACTCCCAGGGATATCTGCAATACACACATGTACTGCAACACTCCAAGATACAAGACATGCCAAAAGTAGACTGCTACCTCTACTGTCATCCATCTCCCCATCTCTTGAGTGTTCTGACTGGGCATCTGGGGGTGTCTGAAGCACAGCCACACTGTTCTGATTTATAATCTTCAGTTTAAGCTTTGGTTTCGTCCGTTTTCTTCTCGGTACTGTAACAGTTAGGCTCTGTAACTGAGACATGCCGGATTCTGTCAAGCAGACTCCATCCTGGGTGTATGTCTTCGGTGGGTCTATAAAAGTTAAATGAATCATAACAGCAATACAAAGCTCTTTAATTTACAAGTCTTAGATTTTTAGGAATAGTACTTTTAAGAGTTAATAATCCACATGTATGGAGCTGATTCATGAGTGAGGAAATTGGTATAAATAGAACAGAGATATCTGATACTGTCTTACACATTACAGTTACAGCTTTATAATTTAGAGTCTGATGTCAAATCCAGCAACAACCCATTATACTGCTACAAAACAACTTACATCAAGGACTCATTAGAAAGAATGATTTGATTATGGAAACTGGTGCCTTGCAGGGTATTTCTGTTTCCCTGGCAATCACAGAAAACTGTGCAAGTCTTACTTTGGGTCCCTGTTGCTCATCAGCCAAGAACCCCATCCCTCAGTACTGTACCTTCATCTTATTAATGACCTTAAGCCTCCCAGAACTCTTGCTAACTCAGGCAAGTATTAGCCCTACTTTACAGGCAGACAAAAACCAACTTTGATATAAAATTCTGAGTGAGCTACTCAAGATCAATGTGAAATCGTGGGTAGAACCTAAGTCTCCCAAGACCTGCAAGACTGCTTCTTCCTCAAGCTGTTACATGACAATTGAGTCTACCAATGAACTCTAACGTTCCTTAATTCACCATGTAGCTGTCACCTGTGCTGGGGCCCTGCAAGTGGAGGTTTGGGAACTTTCAGGGAATTACCAAATAATGAAGAGGCTGCAATGATGCTTCTGCTCTTTGGAGCCAATTAGATAATGATTTGATAACACAGTTTTTGAAAATATATAAACATCATAACTCTTGTTCCCTTTAACCAAAAATATTTTCTTATGTAACATCTCGCACCTCAAAACACTGCTGGTTCTGAACACAATTCTTCCCAGATGATTTTTTTCATATGGTGAGCTAAAAAATGGTGTTTGCTTTAAAAAAATGGCATACTCTTTTTCAGATTGAAGATTTGAAGGGAGAACCTTCTCTCAGAACTACATTTGTGCGGTATCAAATGGAAAAAAGTTCTGACATGATGGAAGTTGTCCTAACGTGATGGAAGCTGTCAGGTACTATCATACAAAGTGACTTGTGAGTAGGCTTGTCAAGATTATAAATTCCGAGTACAAACCAGACAAATACAGAAAAGTTGTGTTCTCCTACAGCCTGAGCCTGTAAACATTTGTGTACATGCTTGACTCAGCCCCACTGTGTTACCACCGCTAATAGTAAGGCAAGCAACTAAGTCTGCAGGATCAAAGCATAAAGTATTATAGTGCAGGTATGGCAGGCAAAAGAGAAGAAAGAAGAGAGAATGAGAAAAAAAAATGAAAAGCATGCTGCAGTAACTGAAGGATAGTTAATGCTGTGTGTTATAAAATCATAAAAAAAGGAATTTTTGTCTCATGTAAAAATATACCCTTAAAATATGCTAAATGATCAAAGATTAAGCATTTACATTCTTTACCTAGTTCTTTTGATTTTGAAATAATCTGAGCTCCAACTGATGAATCACAACAGTCCAAAGAAGGCACTGAAAAATATAAGGAAAATAATTTCAACTTGTAAAAATGGTGACTTGATTTAAACTGCAACTATCAATTAATTTTCCTTCAAACACTTCTGTTGCACTCTCTAACTTACACTGTTGGCAACATCCACTAGCACCTTGAAAATAAAGTGCTTTTCAGCGCCACAGAAGATGTGACTACAAAACAAGCCTGATACAAACTGAAGTTCTCCAACTTACTAGAGCCAAGAATGGCATTGGAATGGCCCTGAACTCAATGGTAAATGATCTCCTTCTACTGGAGCAAGGACAAACGAATACACTGGATCTACTGGATTGGAAAGTAAGCTCTACACTAGTCATGACATCCAGGTTTTGCTGACCTAAGCGTGAAAAATGGGAGGGCTTTGTGAATTGGTATCAACTGCTGTTGTATTTCCCCAAGGCGGGGCAGGCACACTCTGACAGCTTCGCACAAAAGATTCCAGCTGTGTCTATGCTGTCAGGTCTCTTATACAACACGTATGAGAAACAAAATAAGGCTGATGTATCTGAGAACAGATGATACATGACCTGTTGAAGTTAGATTAGGTAATTCTTATTCAAGATAAGAATATCGATAAATGGAACAGCAGAAACTCAATTTAAAATCTACAGCTTGTGCGCTTCAGGGAAGCACTGGAACAGTGTGTCTGAACAAATAATGATCAAAATGTCCTACAACACTAGGCTACTCTTGTGGGTAGAAATGCTCTTTCTATCTGCCTTAATTACAGTAACTGTAATCACACTTCACTAACCTGTGATGTGCAGATTAGTCTTTTAATATTAGTAGTGACTTTACAGAGATTATGTAGACAGAGTAAGTAAAGTGAAAATCAGAAGCTTCTATCTCACAAGCACTGAGAACTAGAATCAGAAGACCTGTTATTTTGGCATGGTTAGCATTACCACATAGTCAAGTTTATCCACACTTTTTTCTTTTTTTTTCCCCTAGAAGTCTTACCCGCGCTGAATTTAAGACTCAGACAAACATCTGGAGTATTTACTTTGCATCTGCCACACAAGATGAGACCACTGAGGCAAAGCATGTGTGGGAGGTTCAGTGTTTCTCAGACTTGTCAGAGCACTCACTGCACATGCTGCTGCTGACCATCTCACACACAATATGGGAGTCGGGGGCAAGACTAGGAAAAGCCCAAAAGCTTCCAAGTACCACTTAAACTCTTTGCTAAATACAATAATGAATATGAAATCTAGAGGATGCTTGCTAAGCATATTAAAAAACTTAAGGAAAGTGAAAGCCTGTCTTCAAAAAACTATAGTCCTTTAGAAGTTTTATGTAAGATGTAACTCGAGTATATAACCTACAAAAAAAACAGTATTCCATGCAATTAGTAAATGAAAGCAGCCCATAAGAATTACTGATAAACTGATACACAGGAGCAGAAGGGAAAGACAAGGAAGAAAAGAAACTGAAAATGAGATTTTGAAAGAGACACTGAGCTGGAGGGAAACAAAAAAATATGGGCCAAGCTGCAGGATGGAAGATACTCAAAAGCACTGAACTGGAACAACAGGAAAAAAGGCAGATTGTAAGTAATACTCAAAGTGGAGTAAGATGTCATCTGTTCATTTAATTGGTTATAATCTACAAGATGTTTTAAGACAGAGAAAGCAATTATTGAATTGGAATCCAAGGTAAACAAAAAATTCAGTAAGACAGCTGTGAACAGAAATTTCAAATCCTTATTTAAAAGTCAAACAACAGGGAGCATTCTTCTGGTCCAGGTCGGATTGTGAATAATTTTAGTTTTGGAGACTGAATAGAGTTGAAATAATCAAACAAACAAGCTGATAGTGACAGAGGTGAGGCCTTCAGAGACCAACTCACAAAAGCTGCACAAACAAACAGTGTTTGAAGACAGTATCAAACAGACTTCCAGAAAAGGAGCTAATTAGAGTGCAGATTAAGGATTAAAATCAATAAAATGGATAACAGAGAAACAGAGTACTGTTACAGAAAGACTGTTCAAGGGGAAAAAAATTAAAAATTGAACAAAAAAGTGCTTTCTGAGGCACTTAGCTGAAGTTTAACCAAAATTATTACGCTTATTTACAAAAGGGTTTAAACATGCTGAGTATCATACAGCATTTAGTAGCTTCCGTTGAAAACAAGCAATTGCACAGAATACAATACGATGAGAAGAACCACAGTTTCAAAAAGAAAGGGAGCTGCCATTTGTAAGGCTGTAATAGAAAAGAACAATTCTAGGAAGAAATTAAATCAGCGTAAGGGACAGAGCAAAATGGTTCATGTAGAAACACAACACTAACCAGAGCACCATTGGACGCCTGCATAACTGTGTGCATGACGCAGGGATTTCTTTGTAAATACAGTAACTTACAAGAACATAAGACCTGACACAATAAACGTGCTAAATAATAAAAAAAATTCAAAAGTTGTTTTTTTAAACATATAGTATTATGTTGCTTTCGTATCCTGTATTTGTAAAGTACAAAGAATTGAATGAAGAAAAATTTAACTCAGTTTCATGAAAACTGTACAACAGAGGCTCCCAGCCATAGTATGCGTACCACTGGCAGTATCGAGCATCTCTGAATTAGTAAGTGATACGAAGTCCTCACTGCCTCTGTGGGCATGCTTACTTGAGCCACAGGAGGAATACCTGCACACGGGCAGCTACCAGCAACTGTCACCAGATCAGCTCTAACTAGCTAAAGAAAACCAGGCAGAGCTGGTCCCTTTGCCTCCTGCAGAGAAATTAAATCAGCACTAAGGGAGGAGGAAGCTGGAGAATGTGGATGGAGAAAGGACAGGAGTAAGTGAGAAAGGGATGCAATTTGCAGATGGGTCATATGACATGCAAGGTCAAATGATAGAAAGGCGGAAGTGATGGGTAGATGGTCAAGAACCACTTGTCTAGGAGTGAGTGTAGATGAGAGATGCACACACCTCTCCTCAATGTGCAGGAATTACAGCACAGAGGAAAAGCTGCTGCTACCTAGAGAAGCTGCTAGTACCCAGTCATTATAATATTCAAGCAATCTAAATTAGAAAAACACAGCAATACGCTGGGGGATGTATGTTGTAACTTGAGACCATACTAAAAGGAACCTGATGAAACACTGATCAGAGATAATTATTTCAGAAGAATCTAGTAATGAGGGTTTATGGTATACTACTTTGCAGCAAATCTTACTGGCTTTTGATATTTACGTATGTTCAAGAAGAAAAAGAACTTTTTATCTTTCATTTCTGTTTCCTGAAGATGGCTTTGTAAGATTATCAGATATGCATCTGATGTTCTTAAGATGAGACAGGGAAGAGCTCTTACAAATGTAAAAGTTTCTGTTTTCTGCAGCAAGAAAAATGGAAGCTCTTTCTCAATACCTACATGCTAGAAGTATTTACTCTTTACCAGCAGTAAACCTGCAATATATTGGTAATTTACTAAGTTGAGGGGCTCTTGCTTCTTCTAGAAAGTAAGTAGTTAAAAAGCTTGTAATAATACTTGCAACACATCTGTGATACATCAGATGGAAAGAGCAAGAACCATCCCAGTAAGAATCCCACAATATGGTGCATTTTAAGAAGCTTTCTACTGTTAACTAACATTTGTTTCTCTAAGTTTATCAAATGCTAACTGATAAAAAAAAACTCAAAACAAAAAAATATAGAAAGTTTTCAAAGGAGTTGTAGAAGAATTAATGAAAGATCGAAAACATTTCATATAAAAGTACATGCAAGTATTTCTATGAACATGCATCAAATGACGTATTCAGACATGCAACTGTGCAAATGTACACGTGTTCAAGAGGTATTATATATACTGAGTCAAAACATGAAAGCATAAGAGAAATTTGTCTTATTAAAAAAAAACGTGAAAAAAACCGCAAAGAAAGCTTGGGAACTCCCTAACAGGTCTTGCAGGACTGGTTCCTATTCCTCGTAAGACAAACTCAAGCAACACAACTTCATGAAGGTGTGCAGGACTAACTGTGGGGCCAGCTTACGCCTGGAAGTGAAACAGCTCCAATACCATCCTGTGAAGCTGTTCTGTTTCACGTATTACGGGCTTTAATTACCTCTAAAAGGTAGCTCTGCCAGCTTGGAAAAGAAAGGAAGAGGCAGTATTTCTTACTTGGACCTTTTTGTTTTAAGTGCCCAAAGCTTAATATCAAAGTAACAAAAACCTGTGTTACATCTGCAAGTTTCTTATTCTTCCCACTTACAAAACCTCTTTGTGAATTTGTAAAAGCAGAACTCAAAAATGAAGTAACTTGTAGGAATACATAAGCATAAGTCATTCTTACTTCTAATAGTTATAAAAGTGGGATACTTGGAAGTGTTCCACAACCATGTAAACCTCCAAGGTCACCTCAGTAAGTTACAATTACTGCCACGCTGTTATGGGGACATGCCAGTGTAAAGGGACATTAGATGCTCTACTGAACTTTTCTTGGCAGACCTCTTGAACACATACCTCATGATACCTTAAGTCTTGATCAGGAAAGCAAATCTTACTGACATCTTCTTGGTGGATACAAACATTTCTTGAAACGTTTGCTTAGTTCTTGTACCTTCCTTCTACCATACTCTCATGATACCCCAAGAAAGGTTAATACGAATACTTTAAACATGCTATTCCTCTAGATATAGGTGTAAACACTCTCTCAAAGTAGCAGATTGAAGCAGAAACTCCCATGACTTGACATGCAGAGAAAACAGACCTGGGATACCACCCTTGCAGCAAGACCATAAATCATGTAATAGGCCAATCTAATGGCTGACAGGCCACTCACAATAACATTAACCAGTACCATCCCACAGAACCAGATGCTGTAGCTGTGCTCTAAAGAGAAAACTGCAGTAATCTCAGCTCCTGAAGTCCCACTGCTATAGAACTATGTAATACAGACTAATGAGAAAGCTGGTATATATATTCACTGATAACATGTGACGAGAAGAGCAAAGTTCATCAGAAAGAACTATACATTTTAACAAGAAAGTTGCGACTCCTGAGCAGGAAAATACAGCAAATTCTTTTAAACACTGCAGCTTGGGAGGGAAGCACTGGTCTTAAGTACTGGGAGAGCTGAGGGAGTGGCATTAATAAAACATGAGTGAGGAGGGGAAAGATGCTTATACAGACTGCTGTTACAGCTACTGCTGCTTCAGACAGCCTCAAAGTACTGAAATATATAAATTTTTTCTGCTTAGAATTGATTTTCAGCTTCTTCTGCACTTCAGAGAACTGGGCTTTCTTCCTTCCACTTCACAAAGTGAGATGTCTTTTACACTTTCAATACCAAATGCTTTTAGTCATTTATGCAAATTATCTTCAATAAATCTATCCAGAATTCCCTCTACTAGGTTTTCTTTGGCCTTGCAGCCAATCAGCAGAGGGTGCGAAAGAGCTGAGGACACTTCCAGAAGGGCCCTTAAAATAAACGTGAAATATCTTACTTCTACCATGAGCCAAATCTCCACCAGAGAAAAGAACCGTAACACATTCCCAAACCTATTTATTGCAGTGTGCAATCCTGCCATTGGTTTCAATTGTCTTCTTACCGTTTGTTGGTGGTATGTATGGCCTACAAATGGTACAGTCAAAACCCATATCAGCTATGTTTTCCACTTCCTCCTCTGTGTTTAAGTTCTGACAGATTGCATGCATCCATCTAGAAATTAAGTGGGGGAAAAAATACAATTTAAAGGAAATATGTGGTGTTTTAGGAGACCCAAATATCAGTATATGGTCCAAGTAAATGTGAAATACTTGTTTAGCTTAAATTCTTTTAGGGAGAAATAAGGAATCAGGTTCTCCATATACAGCATTCCCCTACTGTGGTGTGTGTTAAATACTGTATATACAGTATCAGATTACCTATTTCCCTTCACAGGAAGGAAATCTCTATAAAACAATGTCCCGGAAGCAAATACATCTTAATATTATAATTTTCTCCCTATATCGCAATCATTTTAACTACTTACTTCATACAGTGTAATCTGGATTTAGCCTCACAACAATAGTCTTGTGAGGTAAATTAGTTTTCATTTTTACAGAGAGGGAAAATGAGGCACAGAGTGATTAATTAATTTGCCCAGAGTCGTACAATTAAGTCTGTGGTACAAACAGAAATGTTCTGAGACTCAATCCAGTGCTCTTTACCACAAGACTATTCCCTTCATCTTTACGCTTTTACATTAGGGGAAAAAAATTAAAATAAGCCTTAAACAGGAAAAACCTGTAAACTATTAGAAATCCTTACCGATCACATTGTCTACACTGAATTATAAGCTCTTCATCCCGGTAAGTGCGATAGCAGATTGGACAGGTAGACAAACTTGCGCAGGGAGCACACTGCGTGTAATTGTTTTGCCATTCACATCTTAAACCTGGAGAAGTTGCTCCACAGTGTCTGCACCAAACACACCTGCAGAACAGACAAAATGATCTATTACTTAGAGTCCACAGGAAAATTATTTTGTGGCTTTAAAATCCTCCGACTTAGAACTGGGTAAGTAATTAAGTTTTAGTTCACTAACCACTTTGGGGCGGGGGGGGGGGGAGAGGAAAACTCATTTCAGGTCAAACAGTATTTTAATTGAATGAAAATGTATTATTTAGATTTCCAAAATTACCAACATTATTTATACTTTTTAAGCTCAACACATCAAAGGAGTTCCTGCTCCCAGTTGCCATTCACTTTGAGATATGGAGACTTAACCATGTGAGAGGTCTATTCTCTGATTCACCCAAGTAACATCAATGGTTTTCAGAGGGTTTTATTTTGAGAATGGTTTGCTGAAGTGCCCTTTCATTTTTCCAACTGAACGTTGGAATGAATGTTCCAACGAACGTAAATTGGATTTTTTTTTTTTGGCTAAGAGTTTCAAAAGAAAAATGTTGTCCATCCCTACTTACTTGGTTTTTGGCATGAAGAAACAGTATTAAGGTAACAATTTCCCTACTAAATTGATAACTGAATAAAACAATTCAAAAGTGTTTTTATTTCCTTTGTTTAATACACCTGACAAATACAATTAAAACATTATTACAGTTCAATTGACATTGCAAATATGAGGTGACAAGAAGAAACAAAAGAGGCCACCAGTCAGTATTTCTGACCCCAGAACCAACACACCATTTGCACTTCCAGCCTCCCTTCGGAACTGTCTGCAGGGGCGGATCTAAGCAGTACGTGTGGTAGCTGATGTCGCAGTCATCACAGAGAAGCAGCCTTCCTGGATCTGTCGCTTTCCCACAGGCTTCACACACTGTGCACTCCAGGCACCTCCAACCTTTGCTAAGCACCACTTTAGTAATCTGCAAATGGCAAGGTGAAAATTATTTGAAAACTGCTCTATGAAGTGCGATCGTTGTATAAATTACGGTCTGGCTAGCGGAGCACAGGGTGCTCTTCTGTGCATACTATCCACATCACAAGTAGCTGTTTATCAATTAGACTTTCTGAAGCTTCAATAAACGGGAATGGAATAAACAGAAAGGAACTGTAATTACTGATAGCTGATACTGTTTCTTCAGATAAACTAGCATACCAGAGAATATATACTGCACTGGATGTACACGTAGGACAGTTTACTCCTTACAGGTGTAGCTGGTTCTGTAGGGAAGAACATACAGCTGCTTTTTTTCAGCTACGTAGTAAAGCCAGGATTCAAGTCACTACAAATCCTGTATCTTTCCTAAATTACCTGTGATAACCAGCGCTGGGGTCTTAGTCATCTGAAGCAAACAACTACTTTATTGTAATTAAGATATAATGTAAGAGTAGTATATAAATGCAAAGCCAAATTACAGTTCCAGGAAATATGTATATGGCATTTAGTAAAGTACATTTAAAATAATGTTTTGTGGCATGTTTAAAAAATGTCATTTTTACATTGATGCACTTACATAGTAAAGAGTGTATGGTGTATATATTGCAGTAAATAGCTTATTATGTGCTTGCTAAGTCATCTCATACCATTCAAATTTCATTTTCACACGTTCTCTCCTAGACTAATGAATGTAAAATGTATTAATTAACCACTCCAACTGCTGTCAATTCTGACAGCCAACAGACAAATTGAATCAACTAAACCTTATACCCCTAGTAAATGAAAGATGCAGTATAATTTTTGTCTCTGTTTTTAGTTCTGCTTATATTTAGGTTTTAAGCTAATATCTCAAACTGTTATTTTAACCAACTGCTGGATAATCAGTGCTATTTATGGTTGTGAAATTACAAAAAGGTTAATTCCTCTTGAGGCAATGCATACTATAAAATGACATTTAATTAAAGTCTTTCACAAGTCGCATACAAATAATGGTCACATTAGCTGATGAGTATCTAACAAGTTAATGACTCCCTTAATTACCACAAAACCAAGGCAGCATAATGCTATTAAAATACAATATGAAAAAGGTGCAATCAAGTAATTTTTTTATGCAACGAAAGCACTCACCTTAATACTGACACAGTATGGATGGTAACACTGACCACATTGAGAACAGGCAAGCAACCTGCCCTCAGCACCTTGGCCAAAACTCCCACAAACCACGCACATATCCTGAAATGATAGAAACCAGCAGATTTTCAGCACGTGCCAGACACTAAATTCTGAAAACATGTAACTGTAAAATCCAACTAGTTTGCTGTGTAATTTAACTCCTAACAAGGACATTCATTTACTTTTTGCTAATTAAAAGCAGAGAAACAAAATCAAAACACAGTAACTATTATCCTAACCTGATGGAGAGTGAACTTGTCACTGTTAGAGAAGAGGACAACTGTATTATGCATTGAGTTTTCTTCCTCATCTTTGTTAGATGAAATATCCATAGTTGTGACCTATCAAAAAAACCACACCACATAAACAGCAAGCACATCACATTTTCTAAGACAGGAGACAAGATGAAACTTCTAAATACATTAATCTTTTTAACAGTACCAGAGAATACAAGCTTTGCAAATATTTATTCACACAGTATGAACGTTCATAAAAAGCTACCTTCATCAGAAATCACTAATTCACATTTTCACATTAGTACAAGCATGATCACTATTTCAGTTCTACAGACACATTCTCTTCCTCTCCTTTGTTCACCTTTACATATTACCCCATAGCACTCTAAAATGGGGGGGGTGGAAATCAATAAGCAGAAATTGTCATACTGTGACCAGTCTGCTCTGTTCCCTACACATAAACACTGAAGTTGTTCTCATCGAAACGTTAATTGCAGTCACATACTTTTGACTATCAATTCAGAGCAATTGGAGAAATGTAATTTGTCCCATACTGCCTAAAATGTGGTTTAGCTAATGTTCCGAATATGTTAGAGGAATAAGCAAGAGTTCTAAAGTTTCAATAGTTAAGATACTCTCCGTAAGCCATTTCTTTATGAGGCTTATCTATCTTGCCCATAAAAACGTGCATTGAACTTGACTTGAAACGGCTGTTTTGATCTCAATCCATAAGCTTTTACTGCACAGTCGTTCTCCTTTTGACCAAAAGACTGTTACTCTGACCTGCCCTTTATTAATTCAGTGTATAAGTGTACATACAGCTTCTCAGGAAGAGAAAGAAGAAAAAAAAGACTTCAACTGTGTTCTCACTTTCACGCACATCTTGCTATGCAGAATTTGCTATCTACGAATTTAAATTAACAGGTCTAATGATTTACTCTCTGAACCAGTAGTAGCCATGGAAGTTTGGAAGATAAGAGCACACAGTTCTATATAAAAGAATGAATGCATGATAGATAAATATAACTTTGTTTTACCAGCTGTTTTAGATTTTAAAAATGTGGATCATTTTAAATACAATTTCAGTCTTACACAGACAGTTTTGTTTAAATAATAATTTAAATATTTTACAAATCCTACTAATCCAAACATCACTCTAGAGACAAATGTAAATACTGTTACAACAGCTACAGGAATCTTTCTGATACACTGTTGCTGAAAATCAGTGTTTACTGAGAAACAGCTAAAAAGGGAGTATATTGTTAACGCTTTTTAATTACGGTATGGTTGAGAGCACTGCAGCTGTAACTGACTAATTAACAAAAAAACACCCAAAACACCTCTTGATACATTCAGGGAGAGCTTCTCCTTCACATATATTTCCACAGGTTCCACAAAGTTCCTGGAATCGCTTGCATATACGAAAGAGCAGAATTTGAAGGACCCAATCACTGCAATTTTGATGCTTGCTTAATGCCAGCCGTGACCCAGCTTGGGTTAACCTGTAGCCACCTTCTTCCCAATTCCCAAGACATACCAAGATATTTCCAAATTTGTGTACTTGTCTGCTGGTCATGATCCCATGCCGCTTAAGAACCAGTTTGCGCAAAGGGGCTGAAAATATTCCCATTTCAAACATTTATCTGGCAAAAGGCTGGTCACTTGGTATTGCTACCTTCATCTGCTCTACCACACGACAGTCACATCTCTGCTCTCAAACTCTCAAGTTGCCATTTACTTGACAAGTCACAGGATCAAATTTCTATAGGAAATTGTGGAGAGTGATGTCCATTTTGTATTTATAGCAATTGAGCTAACTTGATATCCTCTGTTCAGTTACAAAAATTTTTAAGAGTTTGTTCTATAAAACCCAGCTTCCCTTGAAGTACAAATTTGTGCTCTGTAACATAGATTCATAGAATAGTTTGATAGTTTGGGTTGGAAGGGACCTTTAGAGGTCATCTAGTCCAACCCCCCTGAAGTGAGCAGGGACATCTTCAACTAGATCAGGTTGCTCAGAGCCCCGTCCAACCTGACAATTAATGTTTCCAGGGATGAGGCATCTACCACCTCTCTGGGCCACCTGTGCCAGGGTTTCACCACCCTCATCTTAAAAAAGTTCTTATGCCCAACCTACATCTACCCTCTTTTAGTTTAAAACCATTACTCCTTGTCCTATTGCTACAGGCCCTACTAAAATGTCAGTCCCGATCTTTCTTATAAGCCCCCTTTAAGTACTGAAAGGCTGCAATTAGGTCTCCCTGGAGCCTTCTCTTCTCCAGGCTAAGCAACTCCCAACTCTCAGCCCTTCCTCACAGAAGAGGTGCTCCAGCCCTCTGTCATTTTTGTGGTCCTCCTCTGGACCCGCTCCAACAGGTCCATGTCTTTCCTGTACTGAGGACTAAATAATTATGTGAATGCCTCCAATCCAATAAGGTACATATGACTAGCTTGAGTGGAATTCATCCTGTATGTTTAAAATTATCTATCTGCTCACAAATCTTGACCATCCATAGCTTTAAAAGAGAACAATAATAAGAGATGTGTGTTCCCTTCCCAGATCAGACTATTCCAAGAAATTATATAGGCAGCAAAAAGTAGCACAATGCTGTATAAACTCAAACAGATTGTATGCAAGAAAACAAAAAAAAAATCTCTAAAGAGAGTCTGAGGAATTACTTCATGAAGTCATAAAAATGAGTAAGTCCTTCTCTGAACATGAGGAACAGGATGCCTCTCAAAATCTGCAGGGCTGATTGATAATCAAACTTTAAAAGGTATGTTCAAAGAAGGACATGTCCATAGCAGGAAAAAAAGGATGAATTTTTTGCAGTCCAGATTTCCAACAGTTTTTCATACCAAAATCCCTCTTCTTAAGAGGAGCAGACCAGGACTGTGTAAGATTTAAGAGTTTTAGAAGGACTTCAAGTATGAAATAGCTTAACTATCAATCGCAGTGAGCAATGACTTGCTTAGAATCACTTCAGTGCTGTAGGAATGGGAGAGGGCAAACGTAACTACCCTTTTCTCAAAGGTTTCTGGGGGGAAGCCGTGTACCGTCCTACAGAATATCTGACATTTGATCCTAACAGAGAACTTGCAGCCAGACTGATATATATTATATTTTGGTAAAGAGTCAAGGAAGTTTTAATCATGGTAAATCAGGATCTATCATAGCTCTCTGAAGGAGTCAGCAAGCCTGGGGACCGGGAAATCTGACTGATGTAATTACTCCATTACCAAATTCTTTTGGCAAAGTCCTTCAGCAATGCTCCTTAAAAAAAGGTAAACATGACACAGAATTAGAGGAATGATCCCTATATTGACACAAGACACGAAATAAAGAGTAGAATAAATTATCGGTTTTCTATGTGGGAGAATAGCACTAGTGGAAATCTGATAGGGATGTCTGCTAACAGGCCGTGGTGTTCAGTACACTCGTGTGCAATCTGAAAAATCAAGCAAGGAATAAGGCGACAAAGCTTGCCAGCAGTATTAAGATATTCAGAGTAATAAAAAAAATGAAAGACAACTGTGAAGAACTGCACAAGAACTTCATAAAGCTGAGTGCTGGGCTATAAAAAGGCAGATGAAAGTCCAAAAAGTAAAAAAATGAACATCACAAAACAACTGACAAGGATGATCAAAAATATGGAATAGCCTCCATACAAGGAATGACTCAAAATACTGGGATTCTCCAGACTAGCAAGGAAAGAGTGGAAGGAAAAGGAGGAACCATGATGGAGATCTATAGAAACTGAGTGGCATGGATGGAGGAGGTGAATAGAAAACAACTCTCCACTGCCTCTTCTGTAAGCGCAGTAAGGAACGGGCAATGAAACCAGCAGGCAGCAATTCAAAACAATAGGCCGATGAGCTGTAGAACTAAAAAAAGTTAACGTGGTGTCCGAAAGTTTTTAAAAGTGAATAGACAAATTCATGAAAGCAAGCTCCAACACAGGCTGCCCAAGACAAAGATACCACCTCCTGTTCAGCAAGTCCCCAAGCCACAAAGTGTTGAAGTGTCTCCTTCTCTAGGCTGCTCCTGTTTCCGCACTCTTCCCCCAGCACTTGGTTTTGGTTCCCTGGGTAGAAGAACCTCTGGTCTGATGTGCTACAGCTGCTGTTACATTCTTAGGCACAAGCCTTGCTCTCCCCCTTTTTGCGTTGTTCCAGCGAGTGCTGCCTTTACCCGGCGTTTTCCACCCGAATAAATGGAAGGAGTACTCTAAGACTCCCAATAGCTGTCCCTTTAAGTGTCAAGAGCAGCATAAAATTGCTTCAGGTCCATTAAGCTACAGTGCTCTAGTTCTTCATCACAAACACTAAGTAATAGTCAGGCTTTATCAAATACCCCTGCTTTTTAGTGCTCTTTGGTTTTATACAGTATTTTAATACAAGAATTATAGCTAAATAAAATTATGTTATATTAACAGACTGCAATATGACTTAAAAATAAATGTTCTTACCCCTGGAATGACTACAGTCCCAACTCCATTTTTCAGTTTTGATCTACCTCTGCCACCTCTTCCTGAAAGACCTGCACCACGTGGCCTCCGCTTCCCTGGGAATCCTGATCCACGGCCCTGTTCAATATAAGATAACAACTGAAATGCAACCTGAAGTGCTTTTGTTATATGGGATTCAAACTTGTTCAATGCATCTAGGGAAAAACATAAGTAAAACAACACCCTATGATTTCAAGTGAATATGAGCACACTAGGCCACAGTCATGAAGTCACTGCATAAATCATTGTGAAATACCTTTAACTAATTACACGGCATAATACAATCACCTTTATCACCAGTGAGAAAGCAGCCAAAACCAGAAGTGTTTATTGTCTGCTCAGGAATAACTGGAAATATGGAAATGTGGGTTTTTTCCACAGTTGCAAAGTATCCAAAATAAATATCCTCTATTCTATGATTCATTTTTCTTTTCTTTTTAAACAGTCAGCTCAGACAGTCATGCGACTTCTGAATAGGGTCTGGACACTTGATTACTTGCAATCATAAATGCTTTTCTTATGCTATGAATAATCAAGCAAACACTGGAATTTATTAGGACTCAATCCTGCTCCCAAAGCAAAGCAGGAGCTGGCTCCACCAAACCCTCTTAATTCAGCAGATACACAGTGAGCTTTTTATATTAATTATATCATTTACACTCAGATCAACAGTTCCCATAATATGATGTTTTTCTTACAAAATATCCAGTTATTTTTTAGACAGCTTCTTTTTTCCCCTTTCCTTATTTTAGATGCAGACGTACAGTTGCAGTGTTGTGTGCTCTGGAGAATTCACAGTATGTTCAACTACAATTAACTGTGGAAAAGCAAGTATGGTTTTAATAATAATTACCTGATATTAATACTGTGATTTAGTTTGAATTTCATGATTTTTTTTTTTTATTTCAAAATGAACTAAACACAAAGAGGATCCCTAATCCTCCTTAATATTTTTCCAGAGAGAAAAAGAACATACTGACAATGTCCCTGAGTTCCGGCTGGTATGTCAGACACCTTTACAATATGTTTCAGAGCCTCTGATCTTTATAAATGACGAAAATTATGGTATATACTCAAAGAAGCACCTTTTCTACTATGAAATAAGCAATGAGATTATTTATTGCATTTCAAATTTGTGAATAATCTTGGCTCCTAATACAGCCCGACTCCATCCACAAAGTATCTAGATATGGTGTCTGTACCCAAACATTTGCTGGAAACAACTTTTAATACCAAGACAAAACATTTACTCAATAAAACAAAGTTGACAGAACCACAAAGCTCCTTGGGGACAGTGTCACCAACAGACATGAGCAGTCTCTACTGATGGAGACAGGAGTTCCCTGGATGGAAAGCAGTACTATGGGCTCAGTATTACCAACACTATTTTTCAAATATGCCAACTCCTGTTTTAAGGAAGATATAGAAGTTTAGGGTCATAATTAAAGGGAGAATCCAAGCATCCCAATGTTAAAATTTTATTAACATCCATCTATTAATGGAAAGAGAAATTAAACTCACTCTTATACAACAAGGTAATGTAACGCAATGATATTTTAGGAAGTGAAAGGAAGGATGCTACTGATGGCTGAAGTATTTATATGTACTAAGGTGAAACAAAACATGTTGTCCTTACATATAAAAGGAGTTAATACATATGCACACACAGGACATACAAGCATCAATTTTTTAAGATGTAAACTCTTCTGGCATGTTTCTTATTTTGTCTGTTTCAGACCAGGTATCAGTATTGTTATTTTCACACAACTAGTAACAGGAAGAAGACATACTTGTATCAATGTTAATGCTGAATATTAAGCTGAAAATTAATGCTTGAAGCAGCAAAAGCTAAGCTAATGTCAAATTAAAATAAAATTAGCATGAGAGTTAAAGTGAGATGAAAATAAATCATTGGGAAGCTACAGCTATCTGTCAGAGTTTCATCATGTAGCTTTTTTGCCTTTATTTAAAAGTAATAATTCCACTTAGTTTCTTCAGGTGTTTTTAATGGCAAATGTCACTGTGGATACAAGCTTTGGTCCATCTAATCAGGTAGGAAAGTTGTTATTTATTCCCCCATAAGCTAAAAATGATGTCACTTTGGATCCACGCTGCATAATTTCTCCACAGCAACAAATTCAAGCCACCTTCAGATCTCTGCTCCTTTCCAGGCCTGGCTTACCTTACTGCCAGTCTTAAGCACATTTTCCTTCTCAGGTAGTTTGTTTTGACAGCTATGTAATGCCAACCACAAAAAGTGAAGTACTAAACACACACACAAAATTGGTAATACAAGCTATTCTTTGCCATTCAAAATCAGGGCAATGCCATCATACTGTACACTCTGGAAAGCATACATTTTTTTAACCTGAAAGCTCCAGAGTTTCAATAATTTTTAAAGGCCTTAAACAGTAATACAATGGAAGATTAATTCAGTTGTGAGATACAGAATTTCATCACTAGCGTCTACAGCAGAAAGATAGCAATGGATACATGAAAATAAATTCAAATTATTTACCACTTTGATGCTCCAAATGGCACTGCCAGGAAGCTGTCTGGATTTAAAAATGTCCCGACCTTCTGAAATGTCTGGGGACCAGGAAGGTGGGCTGACTGTATTATTGGTACTCCAAGCCCCCTAGGATACGGTAGGTGAGAAAATAGATGTATAAAACTTCGCAACATAAAAAAAAAAAAAAAGGAAAAAAAAAAAAGGAAAAAAGCAAGCAACGAAAAAATCTGAAAAGCAAAGCACATGCAGGCATAGGCATTTCTACGTTAAGTAGTCAATTAGTTCACTGAGTGACAGGAAGGTAGGAAATTTTTAGGTTCTCATTGAAACACACACGAAAACAAATATTAACCTCAAACTGATGGTTAAGTACAGCAAAATGAGTTTTATAAACAAAGCATAATACAAACTGAAAGCAAGTAATCATAACAACAATGAATTATATCCCTAAATTTTATTGCATCGAACGGAGACAGTAGTTTGAGACGGTAACATCCCCTTTTACACTTCAAATCACATTTTGAAAGAACAGGAGGCCTTAGATAACTCTGGAGTCTAAACTACTGACAGTCACAGGAACAACTAGTCTGAGAAGCGTGTGAAACAAAAGGAATATAAAGAAACCATTAAAAAAAAGAAAGAAAAAAAACCCAGTCATGGTAATTAACAAAGTACCTCTTTCCTGCGAGTTTGCCACAAATAAACCATTATAAAACCCCATTACTAAGGGATTTTCACCCCCATGTTGTCATATTATGCTGTGGTATCAAACTTTAATACATTATTATATACATGTAATAGTATACATCCATATGGTGTACCTACAAACTCTTTTTAACTAATTGATTATTATCCCTATTTCTGAAGTTCCCATCATGGTGAGATATTGTATAACTTTGTCACAAGAAATACGGCAAAACAAGAAGAAAGTGCTAAGATGGACAAGAAAAAAAAAACCCACTGAAGTTCCTCATACATTAAAATCTGCAGAAGACTTCCTCGAACCCTGAGTAAAGACTGCAGGAGATAGCCATCAAAATAAGTAACTTAATTCTAAATTTACAAATTAGAATACTTAAAGGATAATATGTTTTCCCAATTCTGAGTTTGTGAGAGTAAGAAATAATGAATACCAAGATGAGAACTAAACAGATGAAAAGTATAGGTTTACCTTCTCGAGAATGACATTCAGCAGTAGAATTACACGGATGATACAGAATAACCCCATGCATACTAATAGTCCCAACTATTCACACATGCGTGGCTGCTCACATGGGCAAGCCCAAACATTTATGCCCTTGAATACTGGTCTACACAATAATAAGCATTAAGAAAAATGAGATAGCTTTGCAAAATGTGGGGTTTTTTTCAGAAATGATATGTTCTCAATCAAGACTGTGTGGGAAACAGTTTCTCTGGAATCAACAACTCATCAAAATGTATATTCATCTCAGACTGTAAATAGGTATTTTGCTAACAGCTGCGCTGACTGAAAGCAGGCCTACCCCTCAATTCAGGCCAGAAGGACCACAGGCAAGACCTCCCTAACCCGTGTAAGGCACAGCCAGGTTAGCTCAGTCTGCTGCTGAAGGTGAGTAGGAGCCAACATCTCGCTTACCCTCGAGCGGATCAGGAAAAGCTCCTATGATGCCTTCCGCTTGCAGAGCTGGGTAGGCAGTAACCTACAGCTGCTCAAACAGCGAAGTATTCAAACTGGCACAACAGACCCAAAAGAAAAAGTCTGTCAGAGACCTAAAACCCTAATTATGCATAGAAGTTGCATTTTAAAAATTTGCATTTTAAAAAGACGCCAACATTGTCCAAGTGGTACAACCCACAGTGTGGACACGGTGGTATTCAGTAGAAATCTGCTCTCTAGGAGTTTAGCTATGCCTGCATGGGAAAGGGAATATGGACAATATAGCACTTTAAAAAAAAAAAAACAAAAACCCCACCGCTTTACAATTTTGCCCACACAAGGGGGTACTTAGACACACAACCTACGAACTGCTCAGTGTCCAGATTACCTCTGTGCTTCCAGCTTCCCATCATTGTCCTCCCACTGCCAAGGTGCTTCCAAAAAATACTCCAACTAAACTGCTAGTGCCAGCAACTGCTCACCTGCATTTGGGTTTAAGTGAGTATGCTCCATTAAGCAACTTACATTGTAAGATTTTGCTATCCCAGTTTTTTTGCTTGACTTCAGTTAGATAGTCGTCACGCAGACAACTCAGCAGATCAAAAGGATCAACAACCTCTAGCAGGGGAACAGCGTTGAGCAGAAACCTTATGCACCTGCAAACCTAGAGATGGATGGGAGTCCTTGTTCACATCCAGGAGTAAGCAAGGGCGTAATATTCACAACATAACACGGGCACAACCGCACTAAGTCAGAAACAGGCGGAAAGCAAGCCAGCAAACTTCCACAGAAATGGAGGTTTGATACACCTACCCAAACACATTCCTGGGGCGACTCCTCTGAAACGCACATCGCGCTCTACCTGTGCTGAACCACCCTGGGCTCCCTGCATGGCCAGCAAAGGGAAACGCATGCTTGCAGAAGGCCACTCACCGCATGGGATGGAAGGTGTCAGATAGTCTCACCCTGCATGCCCCTACTTCTCTGCAGCGGCTCTAATGGGAGCCTCAAGGTGACTACAGCAGATCTTAACACTGCAGGCACCTGCGGGTGGCTGAATCCCACTCCTCAAACCCGCAGCAACTTCCACCAGCAGAACTGGCAAGACTGAAGTCTGATTTGTGATATCAAGAGCACTGTAGTTTATTAATCAGTTCTCTGTCGAAATCTCTTCTTTTCACTAAGCACTGTCACACTAGTAGGAACTACATCAGCAGGTTTATGGCAATAGGAAATTTAACTTTACTATGCTAGACATATTTTTAATATCAAAGAATGTTCCATTTTAGCAAGATAAAGTTAAAACTTTCACTGCATTTTAGTTACAGTTTCGCTATATTTCTACAATTCATAATGCATAGTAAGTAACTGTTCTTATAATATGGCAGCTCAAAGAAAATCTGTATAGCAACACAAAGAAAATGTGTGTATCATAGAAACAATCTTTACATCAGTCTATAAGGGAGGCAACATGCTGGCTAAGAGTCAAAATTCAAGATCTCAAACACGGTAAAAATACTTAACAACTGAAACTACCTACTCTTATTTGGGACGTACAAAATTATTCTCCTTTTAAGAAGATACACTTCTCTAGTGATTAAGTTTATACAAAAGATTAAAAAGCTAATAGAATATTAAATCTGAATATGAAATATTTGGTCTTGCAAAACAAAATGAATTGTATATGATTCATGAACCATATTGTTAAGAATTAAATTGGAAATTTAATCCAAGTTTTATTGTAGATCAGAAACATTTGAATTCTTGGTAGATAAACTTAATTAAAAACACACACTTCCACAATACTACGAACAAAAGAATTACATCAAAGAGATGCATTAATTATATTTTGGCTTTTAATTAATGCCTATTACCACACAACACTGAAGAGAAAGTTCTATTCAGTTCATTTACATCAGAACCACGGCAATAATTATGTACTGTGACAGAAACAGGAAGTTCTAATTCTCCATCATATTCTTGAGTCCTCGAAATTGAACAACACAGCTGCAAGTAAATTATAACAAAAGGAAACCCAATGTCAGCAAGGGTCAGGAGATCTCAGTAAATTACCACTGACTGCATTTAGCTGCTTAATGCTTTATGAAATCTACTGCAATTGCAAATGCACAAACCTGGATTTGCATTTTAATATTTAACGTAATTTTAGGGTTGTGATCAAAATTTAATCTGTTCAAAATAAAGCTCCCCTCATTAAAAAAAGCCCAAAAACTAATCCTTGAAAAAGACCATTTTTGGTCTTCTTTTTTAACATCTACCACTACAACAACATACTTAGTGGTACCATGTAATTGCAGACAGCAAAAAAGCCGTAATACCCAAGAAAGAAGCCACCATGGTGCTTTGCATTTTTCAGTGTCATTTTAGAAAATCTCTTAAAAGACCTAGAAATATGTAGTGAGCCTGTAACAGTGATCACCAATATCTTAATGATGAAAATGAAATACCTCTAATCACAGTATTTTCCATGGAACGCATTCTAAAAATAACACGATAAAACAAAACCAGTAGCAGGTTATTATTTTCCATACAATACTATTCTACGGACCATCCTCACCTCTTTACCTACCAGTCTTACAATGCTGCGTATGTTGTAACGCCCTCCATTTACTGACTTCATATTATGCTTTCCAGTACACAGTGCTGTTGCAAAAATAACTATTTCAAATTTGTTCAATTCAGATACATAGAATATACCTAATACCATTTAAAGTATACCTCCACAGAAAAAAAATATATCCATTTTCCTTGTGAGGATTTATTTCAAACTAGATATATGTCAGATTAGTCATTAATAAACTTACATGATAATTTCTTTTAAGTCTACTACTTCAGAAAAAAGAAATACGAAAAAGATCAAAGAGGGGTTCTGCCCCCGGCATAAATTTACAGTTTGTAGGCAAGGGTGGAGGATTGGCATATTCCACAGAGAAGACACGGAGCTCAGACAGAACTCTGAGGACAGCACTGTAAAAACTTTATCATGATGGCAGCTACTAGCGAGTATCTCTGATCTACAAACAACCGAACTTTGGATATATATAAAAACCAATTTGGCTCCATTATGGAGTAGGATAACAGAAACAGAAAAGAGACAGCCCACAGACAAAACCCATGGGAAGTCAGTGAAATGCTAAGCCTGGCAGATGGAGGGTCCTCTCATGGGGCTGCATGCAGATTTAAAGCTTACCTGCAGCTAAAGGTATGGATAACGTGCTACCCTAACAAACACTGTTAGCACAAGAGCACCTTACTCACAGGAGTTCTTATGCTGACACAGAAAAAACCCACATTCTCCAAAGCGGAGTAAGCTTGTACCAGCAAAAGCAATTCTTATCAGTATAACTGTACCTACATATTGATTTATACAGAGCTCCCCTTTTGTTTAGAAGATGGATTTTCTCCTGTTGCTTCTAAGCGAAGCAGTGATGCCTGCAAAAATGCTAGGGGGGAGAGGGGTGGTAATGACAGCAACACTGATAGTGCAGCCCTGGAAAGGACCCACGGAGCCTTTTTAAGCAGAATATTGTCTTCACAGTTTGCGAGATGGGTTTTAGTCCTTTAAAAGTAGGAGTGATGTAGTGGTGTTGGAGGCACATCACTAAAGCCTATTACAAATGCAAACTGCTAAGGATCCAATACAGGAAATCACTTCAGATTATGCATAACTTTGTATTCAATAGTGAAACTGAATAATTATTCAAATCTGTTTTATTAGCAATTGTATTAATAGATTTTGAAGAGAGGGATAATCATTCATCCTACTGCCCAGCACAATACATTAAATTTAATGAAAACAAATCCAAATCAGAAACTATTCCTTTACATGGACTCCCCTGACTCCAGTGAAGCATGTATCTTATAAAATTGAGGAGCAATACATTCAGGATCCAGGGAATTTTTTTTCCTATTCTTCTTAATATGAAGTTCCATAAACCCATTGACATTGATTTTTTTTTTTTTTTTTTTTTTTTAAAGACAGGAACAGGACATTCCAACATGGTAAACTACATATTAAAAGATTTAAATATTCTAGGACAAAGTGAAGAATATTGCCATCTGTGGAAATTGGCTAACATTGACTTCTCTTCGGGGTCCACAGAGTAATCAGACTCTTGATGAAGTATCTATTTTAAACCTCTGCAGCCCTGGACAAGCAACTAGTTCTGCAATGACAGTTCCTTTGTGTAACAAAAGAAAGCAGCTGCGGAGCCAACGTTAGCTTCACCAAGTACAGAAGCCACAACCTCTTTAATCAATAAAAATAACCCACTCCTATTTGTGTAACTTTTCTCTTATTTCACTGCCCTCTAAAACATGTTGCTAAGAGCTCATCCAGCTGCAAGGTAACATTTGTATCGCATAACCTAGGTCCTGACACAAAGCGACACAACACCATTACCTGTTATTTTTTAAACAGAAAGAAGCAGACCTCAAACCCATAAAATGAACCTGCTTTTGAGAAGGCAAAATTCCTCTTTCGTTACACCCTGAGAAGAACCACACATGACCTAGTTTATTCTGAACTGCTATACCTGTAACTTCACAGAAGCATTTTTTCCTCCAGAATTGTTCTCCCTACTTTTTACTTGTTTTGGATCAATCATCTTTGGACAGACAAGCACTGAAACACTGTGTTAGGCTAAAACGTTTTAAATTAAGCTTACGTCCCTTTTTCAGCGGTGAAGCCACACTTGGCATGGAAAATAAGATGGAACTGCAGAAAGCAGCACTCTTTTCAGCTGCCAGCACCTGCCGAATATGATGCTGTCCCTAAGCCAGAATTGGGAGAAAGCACACATTTTGAAGTGTCTGTAGAGTGTGACACAAAGAAACAAAAGGTCTTCATTCTTTGTTTTTATACCTGGTGAAAGAAAACCTGCTTACTTGCCTTCAAACCTGTCCCAAAGAATTGTCACGTACCATGAAACCAAACCAGCCCCCGGCACACCTGTGTCTGGAAAGCGCTGACAGCAGGTGAGAGGGAGCATCAGAAGGAAGATCACAGCTACAGCTATGAGACTACTACTTTCTTTTGCCAATTTATGAATCAGTTTCTAAAATCATACATAATGAGTTGATTATAAAGAAAGTCTGGCACAAATATCAGAAAAACGTAGCATTTTTTCTCCAGGGAACTGGAACAAAAAAATCACAAGTGCACTTTTTAAGATGACATAAATTGAGCACAATTAGACAAAAATGCAAAGTGTTCTTTAACTATCAAATATATTTCGAGGTTTCTGCTCCTATTCACAACTCTCAGTTTGGAAAAGTACAAAATTCTTTTAAAAAACTGAATGTTTACAGCAAACATAATAGTTAAAAAACCGCTCAAAACCCAAACCTAAACCAGTCTGTGTGCAATCCAAAGGCTCAAACACTTAAAACACGTGCCTTACCCATTGTGGATTTGTCTGATTACATCCTGCTTAAAAGGGAAGCACCTACCTGTAACTGAGCATTTCTAAATCCCTTATTTATAGTCTGCAGACCGCCATTCGACAGGTTTCAGTCCCTCAGCAAAGGCCCAAAGTAGGAATTTGACACAGCAAACTTACAGCACCAGAGATAATTTTGTAACTGTTTAAGGCATATACATATTTCTGCAAATATGATATATACCTTACTGCACACTGACCTAGAAAAATCTAACTGCAGTAAAATAAGCACAGAATTCCTAAACTGAGTGGAAACTGAAGCAAGGTCCTAATAATAGACTTGGGTTTAGAAAACATCTATTATATAAAAGCTTTTTCTCTTGTTTCAAAATACACATTATCTACAGCTACAAGACTTGCATCCTTCATGTCCAACATGGAAAATCAGATGAACAAAAGTAAAAATCAACTGATGAAAATTCTGAAAAAGATCCCCAACCCCAAATCCCTACCAGCTAGTTAAGCTGAATTTAGATTACGGGTAGAAGGTGAGGAAAACAGTGTCTATTTTTCATTAATCAAGTATCCACAGGGTCTTCATATTTTTTCAGTCCTTACTCAAGACAATTTTTCACTGACTTCTACGAGGTGCCAATCTGTGCTAAAACTGAATAATCAATGGAAAGTAAGAAAGTGTACTGGGACTTCAAACAAAGTATGCCCATGCTTTTCTTACCAGAAAATTGCTATTTGCTCCACAAAAGTTCCATCTTAATAGGTGTTTAAAGCACAAGACAAAGATAATCGAAATTAAAAGAAACCTTCACGGACTTTCGACGTACTTTTACAAGAGAGATCATTAATTTTACAAGTAACTTGTCCAATTCTAGAACAGGTACTGCTAAGCTGCTAAGTACCTTTTTATTTTAATATATAATTTGCAAACTGTTGAACAAATTATATTGATTTAGCATCACAGCTAGGATTTTGTGTTACACCTGACTTCTAAACTGTCACTCAACTCAGTTTTATTTGCATTACTCACACCACACATTAAGAGGTTAACGTCTATGCTCTGTTGTACATAGAATATACAAACTGCTACTTTTACAGCTGATTTTTCCTGTTTTTTTAAGACATGTATCTATTCTGCTACAGGCATTTACAGTTGGGATCATCCTTCATGTTTTCCTCAACAGGTTCTCTGGCAGTTAACTAATTTTATTACCAGTATTGTGATGCTGGTTCCAATGCAGAGCAGGGGCAAATTGCACAGAAAAATAAATACAACTCTTACTGGAACATGAAAGACAAATAAGCTTCCCCAGCAGAAAACTTGAATTCATTTTAGTCTGCCTAAGAACCCCACCCCTTTTCAATTTGCATGATAAATGGAGAAAAGAAATTTAATTTTTAAGACAGTACAGAGTATTAAGAAAAATTATTTTTATACATGCTTGTGTATGAGGGTAAAAAAAAAAACCAACCCAGAGATACTCTAAAACCTTCCAAATTCAAATTTCTTATGTATGTTGCCTTTATTATATAATTTTAACCCATTCAGAACACTATCTCATACTTTTTCTTAAGAATCAAGAATTTTGAACCCTTAGGTAACATGTAAAAATGGAAAGAATTGTGCAATACATAAAAAGCTTTTTTAACACTAAGTTCAGAAAAGCATGAAATCATCAACCCAGAAGTCCTAAGACTAAAAATAAATTGTGATGAGAACAGAAATGAAACATTAATTTGTCACACTGACATACTTTCTGTGTAGAGTTTTGCAAACACAAAACAAATCCTACAGATTGATGAACCATTTTCCCCACAACTATGACTCAAATAGAGAGCAAGATGTTGCAGAAGGCGACAGACTTGAGGATTCTTTTCACTTATCAAATTTAATCCTAGTCAAACCACAACGATTTGTACCAGACAGTTCTTACGTGGTATTTGCTAATATAACAAAACCATCAAATTATTTGCAACACCATTAAAAATGTTGATCAAGATAGTATCTGGCAGCATGATGGAAACAGGAGTTGTTGCAGGCTTTTCTATAAAGCCAGTTTAAGAAATGTTAACACACTTTGAAAGTACTAGCCAAAATAAATGCATATATGAAAAAGATCAAGAGATAAGTTAAAAGGCGGAGCATTATGTATATCTGCATTTGTAGCATATGTATTAAAAATGTAACAAATTTTCTTTTATTTTGCTCTAAGCATGAGCAGAAGAAAATTTTAATTCTCACTAGATAACCTTTATGATGTCTGATCTTTCAATTATTTAACATGAAATTACTTTCTGGAAGAAATAAACTACACATCCACTTAGGAGAATAAATGCATACTACATTCTGAAAAGTAGGTAAATTCAATGCATTATGCTGAAATTTGAACTATGTGCTTCATAAATATATAATGAAATATTCTACGTGCTTACCTGTCTTGATCTGGGTCTTCCAGGAGAAAACTTGCGTTTGGTGATGGCTGGTTTTCCCATGCCAATTTTTGGAGTGACTGCTATGTAAGTCGTTGGAAGAGCACTTCCAGCAGTGGAAGGCAACGCTGGGGGCTGACTGTGCTGTACATCTTGTACAGAATGCAAGTCTAACGAAACATCTGGTGAGGAAGACACGTTTGTCTTGTTTATATTAACTGATGGGGGAAGTGAGGGGTAAGTCTCAGCTGGTGATTTTATGGGTTTGTCTCCAACTGGTGAACTATTTGCAACACCTTCATTTGCAGAAGTAGTTTCTACTTCTAGAAGAGCTGGTGTTTCTGACTTTTCACAGGTTTCTCCTTTTTCTACATCTTTTTGCACTTTCATTATTTCCAGTTGTTGTTCTACAGGGATACAAGTATCTCCTTTACTTTCGGTCTCCTGTATTTCTGGCGTCACAGTTATGGTCTCAGGTACCGAAGACAGAGACCGAGAGTCTACTGTGGATACTTCTGATACCTCCACGCTACCTTGTGGCAGCTGTGTCTCTTCCACTTGTTTGTCTAACTCCTGCTGTAGTACAGCTTGAACACCTTCCATCACTTCCATCATTTTCTCAGTCTGACTGTCACCAGATGCTGGTGTCTTTTTAGGAGACATTTCCATTTCAGCTGAATTAATTTCAACAGAGACTTCTGTTTCCAGTTCTGTGGTCTTTTCTTCTGGTGATATGCCTGTAACTAAGTACAACCATATTAAAGGCTCAGTGCAAAAAAGAAAAACTTACACAGGTGTACTGGTCAGCAAGTATACTAGGTACACATCAAGTACACATCACTTCACTTAAGTGAATTTAATATGTAGCTTAAAATATACTTCATAAATATCTTTCTTTGTACCTTTGTTTATAGTAGTCTATGTTTTTAGTATATATTCCCACTGTTTGATCATTATTTTCCTTCCCTGGAAACACAGCAGAGTAAATCACAAGAAAGCAGACCCAAACTTAATTTTTGAGGAATCTGAACACACATTTCCAGGTAGGCAGCTAAAAGTAGCTTCTGCTTTTTCATTTCTGCATATTGAAGATGTAGGCTAGCATAAATTAATGTATTTTAAGCAACTGTCCCAATACTTCCAAAAAGCAGACAGCTAAGAAGAACAGAACAAGTACTAATAAAAAACATTTCCTTCTTGGCGCTCTTTCAGACTTTAGGAAATCACCTGAAATGAAAACAGTTGATGGTGTTTTTTAATTTACTAATGTCTCGTGGATTTCTTTCAAAAATATTTGTCTAGTGTTCCATTGAACCAAATCAAGCACCTTTCATCCACAACTTTCTTCATCAAGGAGTTCCAGAGTCTTGTATCCCTTCCATGGAGAACCAACTTCTTTGCTCTGAATTTGGCTTTTCCTATCTTCCCCTGACAGACCCCCATCCTCTTACAGGCCACTTACTTTCTATTACACTTGCACTCTTCTTAAATTCACACTGCTACAACCTCCTCAGCCACTACAGTTCAAAGCCTAGCATTTTATTATGAATGTGTCTTCACTGGTAGTTTTAAATCATGGCCCATGCGTAACAGAGTGATCACAGCTACTCTGGAAGGTATTTGCTTTGGCTTTAAATGCAGGTTTCTTGATTGCTCTTAGCACAACCATCCCCCAACACTGGCTGGAGGTGGATGGGATATACTGGAAAGTTCTTTGCCAATGATATCGGTCACTAACACATTTAGAGGACTTGACTCTGAAACCATTCTATTTGTATCCTTTTCTTTGGCTGGTATTTCATGTGTGATTGATAAGATGCATTTATTCCCACAACATAAATGATCAGCTACTGCAGCACACCCTGCCTGGATGAGTACATTTGTTTATTAAACAAATTATCTTTTATCTAGAAAGGGAAAAAAGAAAGGAAGAAATCCTTAACCAAAGATACTTGTGGAGTTACAACCACGAAGCACATAAACTGGAAAGAAATTCTACAGTGTGCCCCAAAACACACCAGGGGAAATTAATCCAATCCAGTTATTTGCAGCTACAAACAAAAAAGACTTGAAGAGAAAGTGTGAGCAACTGTATTTAAATAGCAACAAATAGTGGTTTTTACTATAAACCTCCAGTGTACAAAAGCATTTAACTTATTTCCAGCTTTTGGAGAAAGCCAGTCCCACCAAACAAGCAAAACAATTTTCTCCTACACAAATATTCTGAAGACTATCTTTGCCTCCAATAAAACATTTCTTCAGCAAAAAAGATAATACACTTGCTTGAGAGTTCAGATAGTAGAACTGATACAATTTGTCTCCTACTGCCTTCCAGGCACTTCTTCCTCTTAAATTTATAAAGTACCACAAACCTTACTGAATGGAAGAAGATTCTGAAGGATTCAGTTACTGGCATTCTCTCAGACTGCAAAACTCTTTTCTTACCGTCTGTGACACATCCAACAGCTGATTCTTGAAAAGGGCCATCACCAGTAATGGGTTGTTCCTGAAATGTTGCATCCTCTCCACCACTTTCCATTTCCATTTCATCTATACAAGCTTAAGGAGAGGCAAAGAAGTTTATCAAAATTGGTATGATGTTTATTCTATTACTTTGGCATCAGTAGTTGCTGTCGCTGTTTGACCTTCTGGCTAAAGAGAATGATACTTAATGACACAATAGGAGTTAGGATAAATCAGGTCAATGAGAAGGTTAGGGAGACTATATAGTACTCCTTAAAGATTAAGGCCTTTTTCTTATTAACACTGAAGCTATTTTATACCTTTCAGACAGTGAAAAATGTCTGTAAAGCAATTACATACACCTAATTGTGAAAATTTAATTTACATAGTCACAGAATTCTGCATTATCTGAGCAGTACAAAAGGTCTTTTCTGAAATTCCAGTATGCTAAATTCAACAGAACTTGTAGCATGAAGGCTTCAAATTTTTATACAAATACTACAATGGCTTATGGTACAGATATGAGGTTCCATCTACTATCAGCACCTGGAACACTGAGTTTCAACCTACCTGTTCAAGAACATGAAAACTAAGTTCTGCCACTTTAGAACTAGAATACTTTAATCTCTGAGTTGCCCATATTAAATAAAGGAATTTCCATGGAAGAGGCACTACTGAGCGCTTCTTTGGCTGACAGTATCATTACAGAGCACAGAAACAGGAAATACTTACCTTTTTCCTCATGTAAAAGCTTTTTCAGTTAAGGAAATTCATTAAAATGCAGTAGACAAAGTAGGAGCAGGAAAAACAAAGTATATAGTAAGTGTTAACTCAAAAGCAGCTGATCCTCCATGGATGTTAGCACAAAAAGAAGTCCAACAAATACAGCTTTCTGTTCAGGAAAGTCTCTTTCAAGTTCAGAAAGCCAGGAACTATTAGGTGATGCTACTTTTAGCACCTAAAACCTGCTCTCAGACTCTGCCAACTTTAAAGTGATGTTTTAACTTTGAGGAAATGATCATTTAGATTGGCTCCAAATCTGATTTTAATGTACAAAAGTGCTCTCCTGGGTATAAAACGCTGCATGACTGTACTGATGTAATAGCTCCAGATTACTCCTAGTAGTTGAGATGACAGTCCTGTTCTTCCTTGGGGAGAAGAGTATGCTTGTCAATGCTTCCACTAGCTAGAAATCCTAATAGAAGTATTACTTAAAACTTTAGCCTTTCAAATAAACCTGTTATTTACTCAAAAGGGTTTTCGTAGAAGACTGGGAGTTCTTCCAGTGTAAGCTTTGGATATTACTTGGATATTACTTGGACATCTCCCTAAATGTTCTACATACACTGCTTGAGAGTCCAACAGCCTTCAATCACATTTCAGAATGGAAGTAACCTTCAAAGGTTGAAGTCAACAATTTTTCCTAACTCAGTGTGCATGTTCAATGACAGAGTTGTTCTGCTCATTTACGTACATTTACCTACTGCCACTGCCCTTCCTCCAGGATCATCTTTTTCATAATTTCTTTACTGCTCATGAAAGGCACGCAACTACATGTACAGGCTAACATCAAAGAGAATGACTTGTTTACACAAAACATCAGTTTGAACACACAAAAATTAGACTTTCATTGTAGTCCAATACTTCCCCTTTCCAGTGAAAAACTATCAGGCTTTTGAGAACACAGACACTTATGCAACTGAGCTATCTATTTCTTTTAACACAACATCAATGCACAAGCTTTGTGCATTTCTGTTTAGGCATCAGAAATGCACATGGCAGTGGTAGTGCAGTTCACAGAGTATCTCAAGCTGGAAGGGACCCATAAGGACCGTAGAGTCCAATTCCCTACTCCTCGCAGGACTACCTAAAACTAAACCACATGACTAAAAGAGTCGTCCAGGTGTTCCTTGAACTCTGACAGGCTTGGTGCTGTGACCACTTCCCTGGGGAGCCTGTTCCAGTGACTGACCACCCTCTCAGCGAAGAACCTTTTCCTAATGTCCAATCTGAACTTCTCCTGATGCAGCTTCATGCCATTTCCTCGTGTCCTATCACTGGTCACCAGAGAGAGATCAGCACCTCCCTCTCCGCTGCCCTCATTGATGAAGTTGTAGACTGTGATGAATCATAGAATCATTTAGGTTGGAAAAGACCTTGAAGACCATCAAGTCCAACCATTAACCTAACACTACCATGTCCACCACTAAACCAATTCAGGGCAGAGTAGTAATTGCATGTTTCCTGGCTTGGTGGCTGGATTATTTTTTAATGAAAGTAAAAACTAGGAATCATTAAGGTTGGAAAGGACCTCTAAGATCATCAGTCCAACCATCAACCCAACACCACCATGCCCACTAAACCACGTTCCAAAGTGCCACGTCTACCCGTTTTTTGAACACTTCCAGGGATGGTGACTCCACCACCTCTCTGGGCAGCCTGTTCCAATGCTTGAACTACCCTTTCCATGAAGAAATCTTTCCTAATATCCAGTCTAAACCTCCCCTGGCACAGCTTGAGCCCATTTCCTCTTGTCCTATCACTTGTTACTTGGCAGAAGAGACCAATACCCACCTCACTACAACCTCCTTTCAGGTAGTTGTAGAGAGCGATAAGGTCTCTCCCCTCAGCCGCCTCTTCTCCAGGCTAAACAACCCCAGTTGCCTCAGCTGCTCCTCATAAGGCCTGTGCTCCAGACCCTTCACCAGCCTTGTTGCCCTTCTCTGGACACGCTCCAGCACCTCAATGTCCTTCTTGTAGTGAGGGGCACAAAACTGGACACAGTATTCCACATGTGGCCTCACGAGTGCCGAGTACAGGGGGACTACCACTTCCCTGCTCCTGCTGGCCACACTATTCCTGATACAAGCCAGGATGCTGTTGGCCGCCTTGGCCACCTGGGCACACTGCTGGCTCATGTTCAGCCGGCTGTCTACCAACACCCCCAGGTCCTTTTTGGCCAGGCAGCTTCCCAGCCACTCTACCCCAAGCCTGTAGCATTGCATGGGGTTGTTGTGACCCAAGTGCAGGACCTGGCACTTGACCTTGTTGAACCTCATACAGTTGAAGCTCATGAAGTCACCCCTCAGCCTTCTCTTCTCCAAGCTGAACGAGCCGAGTGACCTCAGCTGCTCCTCGTAAGTCGCCCTCGAGACGTTTCATCATCTTGGTCACCCTCCTCCGGACACACTCTAATAGGCTGATGTCCTTCTTATACTGAGGCACCCAAAACTGCACACAGTACTCAAGGTGGGGCCACACCAGTGCAATGCAGAGTGGGACAATCACCTCCCGCTGTTACCTTTTACCTTGCTTCCAAATTTAACCACAACTGTACTTCTCTTAGGATATTCAGCCTGCATGAGAGTAGGCTCGCACGGTGTGAAACACACAAAGGCATTCAGATAGGAGTTCATTGCACAGGTCTTGTGGATGACCCACTGGACTCAGATCAACAGATCCAAGTTCTCTCTGTGTTTTCCTTACTGTTACTGAGTAATTTAAAAAAAAAAACTTTACACTTTTCTGTAACTTCCCTTTCCACCTTTTGCTTGCTTTGTCCATTTAGACAAGAATCTCTCAGAAACAAGATGACTAATCATGTATCATTTTGAAAAAGGACACTTGATTAAAAGCTGTTTCATTAAATACACCTGTCCCTTGAACACAGTCCAGCTTCCACTGCTGTGTCCTACCTGGACATAGTGAGGAAAATGGGCACTATGAGACTGACAAGTAGCAAGAGAGAAACAAGAAAGCTGCATGTCTCTAGGAGCATCTACCAGAAGCTGGCTTGTGCCTGGTGGTTAGGCACAAATGAATGCAGCAGTTAGGCTGCCAAATAACTATATTTATGAATTGTACCACATCAAAAAAAGAATCAGAGAAGTTTACAGCTACAGGCTGGGAAGCTGGAGCTGGAAGGTTGAGAGCCACCATTAAGGTGCTTGCTTGCCCATGTCTCTAATACAGGATCCTGAAGCCAGAAAGCATATTGAGAAGACAGCTCACCCATGGATTCCTTGAGAAGCTGCTGCTAAGTAAAGGAATAGGTGAACTCCACAGAGTAGAATATGAGTGGCTGACTCACAGAAGACTTAGTGAGACAGCTGCAGATATTTATATTTGATGTTAGCATTTTGGAACTATAAAGATTATGTTTGATTACCTGTTATACTGTCAGGTTCAGGAATGAGTTCAGAAGTGTCCATTACATCACATGACTGAGTCTGATCCCCTTCTCCTTGTTTACAAAGAGTGCAGACATAGTCTTTCAACTGAGACTCCAATTCACTACCTGGAGATCTGTCACATTCTATGTGAATCCACCTAGGGAGATTAATTTAGTGTGACTATGATTTTAGTAATAAAAATATAAAGTATCCTAGGAAAAATCAATTAAAAAATAGCACTGTTTTCCATTCCTATGGGGAAATAAAAAATTGCAACCAATGCTTTATTACAGAGAATTTTAGAGAAATAAGCATGATACGTCAGTATGTCAAGCAGTGAACAAATTCAAACATGAAGATGTAAGCTGTCACTGAAGCCGACTGGACACCACAACATGCACAGTGATATCAAGACGTTGCACAGCAAGATACAATAGCACTGAACATGAAACACAGTCTGCGTTCTTAAAAGAGTCCCAATAGTGCTTTTTTTTTTAATTACTGGCATAGCAAAACACATAATTAAACAGACAACACACTATTGTTAAATTCTGTTAAATTTAAAATTTAACAAAAATAGACAATTGCGAACAACTCTGTTTATACAACAGTCTTTAAAAGTTAGGACAATAACTCTTCTAGCCTGCTTACTCACAAAACAGATGCAATGTAAGAAGCGGCAGCAGCACGTATTTCTCTGTACACCTCAGGTAACTGCCAACTAATACTTATTTGCTAAGATTAAAATAAGACTGCCTACTGTTGTTCACTGTATTTAGGGATGAAGGGTCAAGATGTTGTACAACGGGATACTACAGCATTGTACATCAAACACAGTCTACACCCATCACAGAAACGCATCAATGTCATACAGCTCACCAGAAGCCTTAGGCATTTTAGTACAATTTAACAAAAATTAGGATTCTTACCTTTTGCACATGTGACAATGCAACATATCTTTCTGGATGTCTTGGAGGCACAGTTTTTCACAGAAAGGACAAGATAAGTTGTCTTGCTGTTGGTAACAACTGTCACACACCAAACAATTATGGTGCCACTGACAACTTGTTCGTGTGCCACACTCAGCACATACTCTACAGTTCTAGAGATGACAAGAATTTAGTTGTTAATTATGGTATTTCACAATTTGAAAGAACTGCCATTAACTGACATTTTCCTGTTTTGAGTTAAATTAAAGGAAGTTTGTCCTTAACAACACTAATAAATTATCCAGGATCTGATAATAGAGCATGAAGAGCCTGTGCAACAGCAAGAAGAGTTTCCTTGGACTACTCCCTGACTTGAAAGGAGTATTTCTTATGAGACCAAACTTTTTTATTCCTAATCTCAGTCATCTTATGACTGCCACAAACTGACTACGAAATTATATACATCTCATGTACAGGGACCTCCCTCGTTATGCTGAAATTGCATTTTTATTATTACTTACACTTACTCACAAAGTTACTGATAAAACAACAAATTCATCCTGCTCTCCTCAAATGCAAAGGGAACCCTTGAGCTGCAGAACCGTCATTCTGGTAAGCAAGAAGTAGCTGAATATAAAGAGCCCTCAAGTATAGATTACATATACTACTACCTAGATTTTAGTTTAAATTTTAGTTTACATTAGATCATGAGAGCAGCTGTCATTAAGATCCTACACTTCTCTTTTCCCCTATGGGGGTTGATTTATTGTCCTACATAGGCCACTTCAGCCACTGCATTGACAGCTACCCTCACAGAGCAGCTGTAGAGCCACATGATTACATACAAGTGGGATTCCTTCAGAAATTACAAGTTACTTTACACGGCAACAGCAGTCCGCAATACACCTAGAATAGCATAATGTGGATAACAAAATTAAGGCCCCTATAATGATAAGGAAGTATTCTGAAACCTTTCAACTTACTTTACATTTCCAACCATTTGTTGGTACTGCATCCATAACTGGTTGCAGACAGAAAGTATGGTAGCCTTTGTCGCATGTATCGCACACCAGCATCTTGTTGTCTTCCCCAGAATGTCTAAGAAAAGTAACAAGTCGTTAAAAAAATTATTTAAACAAGCCATAACAAAAAAATCTATTTAATGAAAAGTCTAAGCAGGAATAGCACGTGAAAATATATGAATATCACTTACAAATAGCTCCAAAGATAATGCCCTCAAATTCATATTTAAGTATGAATTAAGACCACTGTGCTTACTCTAACAAAGTGCTAAGCCTGTGCAACCATTCCAACTTCTAGAAATTGGCCCACTTTCATGTACACACATGCAGGCAGATTTAATGGCCCTTCTGTACTGAAATCAGTTCAAAATCTGAAATATGAACTTTATTTCTTTCTGAAAAGAACATGCAATTGTACTTGTTCCTACAAACAGTCTGACTGTATTTTTTTCCAAAGAAGAAAATGAGCCATCACCTCTGACTACCAGAGCTCCTACAATGTCAAAGAATATGATCGCAAGAGCAAAACAAACATTAAAGGAAGAGATTTCAATTTTCCTACAATCATGTATTACAGAGCTTCACCGCAAATTTCAGTGATAAAATAAATTTGTAGAGACTAAGACAAATAGTTTGGTAATATCTAAAGGCATTGCGTTCTGCCTCAGTTTAAATAAATTAATTCAATAAGTAAGTATGCAACAAGATTTGCCTGGGTGAAGCTTCACAATATAAGCCATTACACATAACAGATATTACTTCATTACCTGGAAGACCTGATATTTTAAAAAACAGTAAACACTCTCTCTTTGCATGGAGATATGCTTAGAATACTATTCTTCAACATGGGCATAAAACTGCCATACTGCATGAAGTAATAGGTGTGAAAACATCACATTTTCTTCTACTTTTCCACTAGAGAGAGGGCTTGTTAGCAAGTACTGTAATTACCCAGTACAACACTTTTAGGGCTATTTTTCTGAATGTGCTTCACTACTATAACTTCATTGCTGGCATCTGCTACCAACTGCAAGTGATCAGGGAAAAATCTTTAAAGTGGGTGAATCTGAATGCTGGCAAATAGCAAGTGTTCTGCTTGGAAAACCGCAAAGCACTGACTGATCAGGTACACGAGGCAGCAGTGCAGTGGCTTTTTTCCTTCATACTGTCCCAACTGATCTGACTAAAGCTGAACAAAACTTGTTATTTCTTTTCTAGTAAGCCCTTTAAAAAAAAAAAAACAAGCAAGCAAAAGAACCCTGCAGTGCCCATCAGGTTAGGTTATAGGAGAACAAGTGTACAAGCGGTCAGAGTTTTCTAAGTGAACCCTTAGAGTATCGCAACAATTATGTTTCGCTGTCTCAGCATTTGTCTGGTGTAACAATTCAATCATGGTCACTCATGTCACTTTTTTTCTTTGCTCAATTAAGCCATGTTTTTTTTTTCATAATGACTCATTAACTGCCTCTGAAAGATATTACAAAACAGAAGAGGGCTTAATGGAGGGGACCTACCCAGTATGCAGAACATGCACATCTGAAATGTCAGCTGAGTTAAGAGCACAGGTTCCCAAACCATAAAGGCACCACATTAAACTAATTTGGTTTTTTGGTAAATTTGAGAAAAATCCTCCTGGATAAAAGGAGGAAAAAGTCAGAAGGTTTTACTGCTCTCCAGAACCTGCCAAAATAATGGTAACTCTGGGGGTATGTATAATCTGCAGTTCCAGCTCAGCTCTTTTAGAAGAAAGTTCCCAACACCAGGGTTTGTTCAGCTACTTAGTATAATATCCTAAGAGATATGGGCAAATAACCTACATGGTTTTGGAAAAAAGAACAGTTAATAAAATCACAGCACACAAATCTCACACTGTCCTCCTCCATGCCCTTTAAGTCTCACTTACTTGCAGTTCTGGCACACTTTGCAATCAGGACACTGCCAACCTGCTCTTTTTAAAGGTGTAACTTGTATGTCCAGGCACATCCCATGGTAGTGCTGGCCACAGGTAGTACAAAAAAGTTGATCTAAGAGGTCTCCAGGGCTGTCGCACACTGCACAATTTGCTTCTTCCTTTGCTACAAAGAAGAAATTTTTTCAATTATTATTTCGTTTGAAATTATGAACAATCCAATGAACCCAACGAAGCCAAGAAATTCTTTAGTAGTTCTTACATGTATAAAATTTGATCAATCTTAAAAATTCTAATTTAATTAATATACTTAATAACTACTCCTTTCATTTGGCTTTCTGATATACTCAACTAATCTTCTCGTAACAAAAGTACATTCACTCTAAACCTTAGTAATGTCTTACCAAACAAAACAGTTTTATTATCCTGAAGATAAAACTGAGAGCTTTAGGACCAGCTCTTCTCTGGAACAAGTACAAAATAAAGCTCCTAAACCTATTATTTAGCTGAAGTGCTTGCACTATGGTTGCTCTAACTTGAGTTAGGACAAGTATGCAAGCCTATCACCTTGAACTAAAACCTGATGGAAGAAAAACCTTGTGAGTAACTGCTTCCCATCTTCTGTCATTAAAAAGAAAGAAAAATAGCAATTTTGCTGTGCCCCACTGTCAGTCTTTAAAACTAGAGAGTATGAACTTGCATCTTTCTGATACCTGAACATAAAATTCTTGGGTAAATGAACTGGGAAAACAGGTCTAAACAAATGCACTCTTAAGCTGATCCTACCCCAGAGCAGTTTTCATAAAACCTGGTACTAACCGTGTCATTTGAGTACCATGTACTTACATCTTTCAGGAGCCTGATCAATATGGTCTGGACAAAGGAGGGACAAGTTACTGAAATCCTGAAACGTGCCTGCTCCAGCAGCACAGGGGTAATGGTACATCTGGGTACATTTCTCTTCACAGCATTTGATAGTGGCTCCAAGGTGCTTACAATATGCACATCGCTGCAAAACAAACATAACAAATTGATCAAAACCTATTTTTTCTTGTAATTTTTCAGCCAGATCTGTTCCCCAGTCTCATTTAACAGACAGACACCTTGGCGAGTAGAAGGGAGTAAATACTGAGGAGAAGGAAATTGGTGGACTGTGTCTTTCAGTGGCACTCTCAGACCTTTCCAACTTAAAATGTTTAACAAAACCCACTCTAAATGCACCCTGATGACTGAGATTCTTCTTGTCACAGAAAAGTATTTTTCTTCTGTATGTTATCTAACTTGAGCTATGCCTTCAGTAAAGAGGCTTGAAGACTTATTCTGAGTAATAAAGGCAGACTACACTATGCTGTCAATAGGTTATAACTAAAAACCACATAGCTCTGTAAGTTGTCATGTAAAACTGCAGACACTGTAATCAGAAATGAAATACCATGTTCTACTGAAAATCTTATTGACAATTATACAATTCTCCCTGGGATGATAATGCATTACCTAACCTAGCACTTTCTTCTCCTCTCCTTTCAATACCACCACCAAACTTGCAAAGTCATAAATAAGCATGATTATCACTAGAGACCATAGTCACATTTGTAAAGAAATAATTTCTTAGAAAGAACTACCCAATAACCCCCCGCCCAGTTCTCTAGTCAAGAGGGAACAGATTCCATCAGTCTGCTTGTAAAATATCACCCACACCTTTCTGATTCAGTTAATCAGTCTTTTTGTTTTCTTGGATTCATTACAGTCCCTGAAGCACTGTAACATGCTTTTGCACTTTTTCACCAAGGCAACAATACTTTTTAAGGCTAGAGCACAGCACCATAAGATTTGGAGTAAACTTAAGAATAAACAGGCCAATGGCTCACAGGAAGGCATACATAACATACAGCAACAACTGAGCTCGGGGACTCTCATTTTTCATAATAAAAACATAATACTAACACTGGCATGTTTGATTACTAGCTCAAGTGTCAAGTAACATCCAAACATGAACATAAACCAAATCAAAGAAAAGTTACATACTGCATCTGCTTAATTCTCAGAATACAGACAATATTTATTACCGTAATTCTTCTGTGTTTCAAAGCCTGGCATGAAATTAGGCATGAAATAGTGCTACTACAAGTCCACAAACATCAAAACCAGCCTGTATGAAAATACGAATCACAAAGCTGCCTGTGTTAACAGCTACATTGATATTCTCAAAACCAGATGAGATTAATGTCTTCAGCAAAATATCTGCCTGCACTACAACTCACGGACAAGAGAAAGAAAAACATATTAGTTTACGCTAAACACAACTGCAGTGTAAAACCATAAAATGCTTCGGCACAGAAATTAAAGTGGATCACTAAGGATAGCTACTGCCACGTTTCTGTGCTACAATGCTTAGTTTACTCAGATCTGCAAGACATCTCACCTCTACCCATGTCTCTAACACCTACTAACAGTATGAAAAAGATGTATTCTGTTACTTCAGTAGCTGAAATGCAGAGAAGAGGAGGATGATAAGCAAACAATAACATGGAGTTCTTGAAGCAGGTGAAGAGGTAGCAATAGTAGTTACATTTAAGGATTGCCAACAAAACCGAAGTCATGCAAGAAACTCGTGTTAAGAAATTATATATTCAGTAAACACTCATTGAGGATTCTGTAAAAGGTAAATCCTGAACTTAAGATGTGAAAGCATGAAAATACAGCCTCCAACTTTATGAACTGCAGCTGCCTGTTAAACAGCATACAACCTCCTGCACTATTTTGTACTTGACACTCCTACAGCCTATTGAGATGGCGCAGTTTATAGCTAAGGCCCAACTCGTACAGACAGGCCGTGCATTTTTCTGAGATAATACTCAATAAGAAACACTAGGTGCAGGAACTTGGAAGGAACTAAGGCCCAAAATGTGTCCCTCAAGAAAGTATTCAACAGAGAATTTGTTGCATCCCGCAGTTAACCCTTAAGAATTATCTGATTAGGAAAGAAAACTTTGAAAGAACTGCAAACACTCTAAGAATCCAACATTTACTAAAAGCTGGGAATAATGGGTTAAAATACCAGTATTATTGGCATTTTTAAACATCACATCTGTTTTTCAAAACCACCAATCAACAATAGTACATAACAAATGTGAAATCAGAATATACCTTTTTCAAAATGCTATATGACCAAATGATAAAATTAGTAGAAATGAGCAAACTACAGGAATACTGCAAAGCCTTGAAAAACGTTGATGTTGATTTAAGGAATCATGTAAAGATGCTGGAATTAAAATGGAAGCCCAAATTACATTTAATTGAACCCTTCAAACCCATCTGCTAAACTGTGCTGGCAATGAAAAGCATTTGGCAGCTAAGTAAAACACACACTTTACAAACAATGTGGTATATATCATCTGAAGCAAATAAAAAGCACAGAATATCAACATTTGCTGAATTTCTGAGAGAGAGAAAGCAGTCTGAAGAAACAAATGCCCAAAGGGATTTTCCTGGCAACAGCTGTTGATGAGAAGAGTTACTTTTCCATCAGTAGAGGCCAACACTTCTCTGAAACCAGGCCACATGCTATGACCCCAGAAGAAGTATGCAGCTATTACGGCTAACTAGCCTTCATGAAGAAAGTAAGGACATGAACAGTGAAGTACATTAATTCAAAAAAAATTAAAAGCTCTGCTAAATAAACTCAGTAACAAATACTACTTTACTACTCTATTGCCAAAACATGGCATCAGGACAGTAGGAGGCAGAATGAAGGAATAAATCATGTTGCCAGTGAAATGCAAATGGCTTTACCACACTGTATGAGGACAGTAACAGAGACAGAGACAGTACGGAGTCTTCAATTTCATTAGCATGAGCACAAAATAAGGCGTTATGTGAAGGGGGTGGAAGCTGAATCCGAGTATTCAAGGGGTAGGTAGAGAAAAATGGCAAGCTGTCAAAGCAAGCCAAATACTGTTTTGTTCATGGATCAAATAATTTTACAGTCCTGTTCTACAGAAAAAACTTCACAAGGTGTCAGAAAGCTAGAGATAGTTCATTACTTACTCATAGTACATTCAATAAAATAAACGTCACTAAAGCAGAGTCAGCAGACTATTTTCCTACTCAAAAAGTTCTTCACTGGTTACCGACTATTTTCTTCAGCAAGTTCCTTGCCCATGGCAAGAAAGCTGTGATCATGTCAATACTTCTGCTACTTCTTACTATTGTAATTTCCATGATTTAAAACTGTCCGCACCTCCTTCTACTTGGTCTTTTTCACCTTTTTCTTTTACATCTGATTTTTTTCCATATAGACAGAAAAGGATCTCATTTTTAAAAGCAAAGAGCTATGTGTTTCTCAAATTTCATTTTTAAATGCCCTTTATTCATTAATCCCGTTGGATGAAACATGACATTGTTATACAAATACAGTGAAAGAGGAAGAATTAAGTGAATTAACAGAAAACATAAGAAGACCTGATCAATCACCTCCTCTCTTTTCTGGTTGTATGGGAGTACATCCTCCATGAAATAGAGTAGCAGAAACCACGCAGAAAACTTCTGGGAAGACAAAACCTCATACTGCCATGCTAGAATCATAGCTGCACCAAAATCACCTGAACAAAAAGGTTAGTTCTGCCTGTGGCTTGGAAGCTCAGCTGAACATCACAAATGCTACTGGTTTTAATGGAAGCAGATGGCCAAACTGTAAAACGGTGACAAGAGAAACAGCTTACTGCTTATGTCTTTCTAACCTTCCCACATCATTAAAAAAAAAAATGACAGAAGATGTATTCCAACTTCACATCAACCTTCCTGCTGCTACATACTTTGAAGTACTCCAAAACTCAGCACAAGTTCAAATGAAGAAAACATGCCTGTGTTTATGATAATGTAAGATATTACTAAGAACAAATCAGAGGTCACATTATCATTATTTCATTGCCCTTAGAATTACTTTATAGTATTACTGTCTCAGCAACTGGACAAGTAACAACCCTTAGGAGGCAGACATTAAAGAAAGGCTAAAATATGAACTTTGAATAAATACTTAGTTGCAACCTGATTAGCGCAGTAAAGTTAAATGTTAGTATCAGGTATTGCAAAATGTTTTTTAAGCAAAATAACAAAAGGTTTTCACTGTTTATGAATTTATTTAACTTTAAAATGGTCAGCCAACAGAACCTATGGTAACAATAAGCGATTTTATGATAGCATACCCAAAAATGCACACAAGCCATCTGTCCTTAATTAAACAATTTACCTGTAAGAACAAATTTAGCTACTGAAAACTGCAACCATACAAACCTGTAACTAAGGAGAACTGGATCTTAACATCCTGCCATTAACGAGACCACAAAGAAATTTTAGTATAAACAGTGATTAATGAAATACATTCTCTGGTAGTTCTGATAATCTTCATTGATTAGTCCATCATATAGAAGAAGCTTTACATTGCTTATAGACATTAATCACCATTAGCACATCTAATGTCAAATACACTGTTTTAAAAAAAAAAAAGCATTTAAGAGCACAATGCAGTAAGATGGCAACATAAAAAGAATTAATGGCTTTCAACTGAACTACTGATTAGAAAAGGTACCAAATAACACGCATTTCCAGGAGTACTGGAAATTACCTTCTCATTTTTTAATTTTGTATTAATCAGGTCACAAATTTGGCAATTATGTAATATTCTAACGAGCAAGTCAATCAGAGATCAGTGATTTTTGTTCCTCAATCTTTGACACATACCAAAATTGAAGAAATTAAAATTCAGATTTCTCTCTTATAACTCTAATTTAAAACTACAATGTTCTTAACGGAGACAGCAGGTATTAAAACTTTATTACAGTGTCCACTTCATGCTCTGAATACTCTGAAGTAAGCTTAAAAGAATAAATCACAATTGTAGAAACAAACTATCAAGTTTTGCTTCTAAAACTGCATGAAAAAACATGGATGACCAGAAGAGATGCAACTTGGCCAAGCTCAACACATGACTGAGAAAGACTGACTTCTAATGCAGAATTCTTGACTAGATACTCCATTTGTCCATAATCCGCCCAGTTATCTATACAGGAATAAGGAAGAAAGGTCAGAAGATAAAAATGATAATGACTAACACTACCATTGGTGACTAAACACGTGTAATCAAGGTAGAAAGCAAAAGTCCCTTGAAGTTTGGAGATTTCAGGTTCTCTGTAAGTCACAACTTTGCTTCTCCGTCCCACCAGTTGCCTCCTTTTTTCACCTTTATAAAATATTACATTAAGTAAATGGTGTTGATATCAAGGCATCTAAAAATTGGGACATTAAAACATTCGTGCTTTGTAGGGGTGTTTTTCATAATAGTTGCAATAGGTTAATAACCTGCAAGAAGCACGTTTGTTAAGGGAGATAGTATTTTTTATTTGAAACCTGAAACAGGTAGAAGAAAACATGCAACCTTTATGGTGCACAAATCCTTCCTCATATAACCTGAAATGTTCCCAAACCCTGTCTATTCAGAAGCTCCACAGAAGGGTTTGTGTGCCTTGAAGTTGTATTCTCCCCATCATTATATAAGCTAGTGGAATAATTGCATGCATATGATTTCCCCCACAGACTCTGCCTTTGCTGCTTTTTTCACACTTTCATGAGGAAAAGCACTTTTTTTGTTCACCTCCTCACTTTCTACAAGATTTAGGATAATGTGTTTTGAGTGAGTCTAAGCTTTCCCACAGCTAACAACCAACTATTCCCTTAATTCACATCTAATATCCACCATGACAGAAGGGCGCACATGAGCCTGTTGTTTAGTTAGCATGTCAACAATGAGAAGGTCAATAGTGTTTGATGTAATTTAAACTGTTATTACTAGGCTTCAGCATCAGCAACTTCAGGACAAACAAGGCAAGAACAGAAATCATCAGCTTCGGTTTAAGGCTGCTTTTTGGCAGGCTCAGAAAACAGACCATTGTGCCAGCTCCATTTGATTCATGCTCGGAAGGTCTTAAGAAGTATGTGTAGATGTTTCTTTTTGTTGGCAGAGCACAGTCTGAGCCACAAATTTTTGGAGGCTTGGAAAAAAATAATTGGGGGAAACATTGCTACATGCTTGTTGTTTAATGATCTTCTCTAGACATCTGTAACTGGTCATTGCAGAAGATACTGGGATGAAGTCAACTTTCTGTCTAATCCAGCACAGTTCCTATGTTCCTAAATCACACAGAAGGATTCTGCAGTGGCTTATGCATTCTACAGGTTATGTCGATGTAACAGAACCCCTGCAGCTACAGCTAGGCTGGCATAATTACATTTTCAAAGCCATTTAATAGAAACTTGGTGAAAGGAGAATTTACTGTTGACACAGTCACATTGTGCTTCCAAATGACACAAGGCTTCAGACAAGGACGTCTAAACTTCAAGCCTTAAATTTAGTGCCTACATATGAGCCAAGTGTTTAAGCTCCCATTACACTTAATAGGAACTTAGTCATTTTATGGAATCTACTTCATGGCAATTCAGTTGACCCAACAGTGGGTATCCATTTTCAGGCTCCACTGACAATACCAGCCAGATCTCCACTGCCTACAACTGGAATTTAAACACAGCTCACAGGTAGACGCATCCACATAGAGGTCTAAATTTAGATGCCAGTCTTGAGCTGAAGCCTGCCTACAACATGTTGACCAAAGTTCTCTATTGGTAACACAGCTAAGTCCACACCAAAGGTTTTGTCACCGTGGCACATTCAATGAAGGGATGTGAATGGGTACTGCTTATGAAGACTTCCATATAAATTCTGTTCTATTCATTTAAGTCTTCTGAATAATAAAAAGTTGAGCTAAAGCTTCACATAACACATGCCTAAATTCTCTTAAATACTTTTGGAACACTTAGTCAAAACTTTCCAGCCATTTCTGAGAATAGAAAAGTCAGTAAGAAAAACATTTTGCTCATCTCAAAAACAACCTCACTCACAAGACTTGCAATTTGGCAGGAATTTTAGTGTGGGGGATGCAGCTTTTGCCCTTGCCCTGTAGATCTATCCAGATGTGACCAAGCTTGAGAAAACTATTTTTTTAACGTAAAACACTTCCAAGAGTTTGTCAGTGAAAAATCACAGCAAAATCTACTCTCATTGGTCATGACTGATCCTCTCCAATTTCTAGCACTGATCGGACTACATGTACCTTCTGCAAAGATTGCTTCAGTATGACAAGGATTAGAGAGAGGAAGTCTGTAATAAATACTCTAAGGCTAAGCACAATAAACCACTAGAATGGAAAGCAGACATCCCTAAGGCTCTTGATACTACTGTCACTTAAATCATCTGGGGAATGAGAGTATCCAGTACACAGGCAGATGGACAAATATGGGTCAAAGAGACAAAAAGGGACTAACTACACTGTGTGAATGAGTCCGATGAGACTGGGAGGAGAAACCATGGACTGAGGTGGAAGCTGAGGAAGGGCAGGGATGACACTTCAAGGGCCAATTAACTGGGCACTAAAATTGGATAAAGAGCTGAGGGAACTATGTGCTAAGACACAGGAAATGGTGAAGGGACAGATCCGAAAAGGAACCTGGAGAAAAGGGAATAGAAAGGTTAAGGAGGTGGGATGCAGGAAGAATGAGGAAGAGTGGAAGTGGCTAAAAAAAAGCCAACCTGAACAAAAAGTCAGAAGTCTAAGGCAACTGAAATTGGATGAAGACTACAGGAGGAAAAGTACGCTGTCCTCTGACTCCTAGTGCTGTATCACTACCCCTTAGCCAGCTCAAATAGCAGAGGTCTGCGTGTAGCCATAAAGGTTTTAAACCTGCAGTTTAGGTCTGCCTTTTCCTTTTTTTCCGTGATGCAAGGCAATTATAGTCAGACAATTACAAGGCAACACACATACACAGACACACAGATAAAGGAATGAACAGACACACATATGTACAACTATAACTATGTATGTACATTAAAACACAAAAAAGACTGCAGATCAAACATTGACTTAGTGCATAAAATAGACCTCTTAAAAGGAGTCTCCACATTAAAGAAACCTGTTACTTCTAGGACTGTGCTTAATTTGTAGAAGGGAAAAAAGTACTGAAAGTACTGAAAAAAGTACTGAAAAAAGTCGTGGATTTCTTGAGGGAGAAAAAAACCACTTAGTTATGGCAACTGAAAGATGACCTGCAAAACAGATCTAGTTTCACTTCTTTCATACAGCTCTTTATGATATTGGGCAGGGCACTAAGTAAAATTCTTCTTAAGCTTTTTTTAGTTCTCAATCTGACTTTTAAAAGAAATACAGTCTTGATTTCTACATAGATTGTGCACTCACAACTCCAACACAGTGAAGAACGAACTGCAGTATCAGCGCAACTTTCAAAGTAAGTCTGAGTATTTTTGAAACTTTTTCAATTTGCCATCCAAATTAGCAGATATTTTTAAGTAAAAAGAAAAAAAAACAACCAAAAAAAAAAAACCCACCCCAAAACCCTTCAACTTCTCTTGGGGAAAATGAAGCCCCAGATGCATAAAAAGGCCACATAGATCTGCTATTTGGAAAAATGTATAGACAAGTTATTCACTTGTTTATTATAGTAGAAACATCACAGAAAAACTCATGCGGAAATGAGCATTTCTTTCCTTTCAGCAGTATTTGAATAGTCGACATACCTACACATTGAACAACAATGAAAAAAAGTAATATTGAAGAGGTTTTAACTAAGACAGCAATGTCCATCCTATGGCCGGAACTAGGCACCAGCTGTTCTGCATGTGATCATACAATTAAAGACTGCATATTCAGGCATATGCACAAAGGATATTAACTGTGTGCAGAGGATATTAACTGTGTGAAGACAACTCGTCTGATGGCAGGTCCTAACTTTGTGTGTTTGATTTTATAGTCTTAATAATGCATTCTTTTAAGAAAAATTTTGTAGATATATTAACTCGGTTTAACAGAAAGTTAATGTCAGCAAAAGTCACTATATATACTCAATGATACGCCTAATTTACAAGGTAATAGTAGGGATGGGGTGACAAGGAACTCTGGATTATGTACAGACATAAAAAAATACAAGAATTTCCTGCCTTTAATACCTTCCTCATTAGTGAGCACCTCCTTAGTATTCCTTCCCCACTGACTGCAATCAGTACCTTATTGTTCATAATTCCTATTTCCTTGGCTGTTCCTAAATTGCGCTCTCCAAATGGCACAGAGTCATTGTAAACAAAATCCTACATCTCCAGCTCACTAATTTTTGTAAATTGAGCTCAAATAAAGCAATTAGATGGCATACTTTGAAACTACCAGCTTGAAACATTAATATAATTTCTTTTCTAATAAAAGCTTCACAGTTTATCTGGCTGGGGCTTTTAGGTATTTTTCAATTTGACTAAATTAGTCACTTACACATATTTCTCCCATCCCTCCTCCCAAAGCATGGTGTCCCCAAACATTACATATCCTTTTTTCTTAATTCACTAGCTACTGAAATAAACAAGCAAGCTCCTCATCTTTCCATCCAGTTCCATCAGTGACGTTTCGTGGGCAAGCATCGTGCGACATCTTGACTTACAATTTAAAATCCTGAAACTACCGGTCAAACATTTAGCAGGTAATTCAACTGTTGTACTGGAGTTCACGGAGGGGGGGATAAGTAGGGGCTATTCGTTTCATTTTGAGCATGCTGCCTCAGTAGCTTGTGAAGAAAAAAGCTGCCAAATTTTGTAATGAATTCTACAGAACATTAAGTTTGATGCTTAGCAGAAGCCATAACTGTTAAGTAAATGATATCCTTTTGATGAATACCCTTATTTGAAAACAACATTGATTCTTCTAACCCTTTAGCAGTGTCCCAAAACAGATGTGCACAACTGCAAATTCTGTTTGCTTTCAGGTTTACGAAGTGTGATGACATTTTTACAATCATGCATGAGCCCTTTTACCCAGGAGTAAAATAAAACACAATAATTCTTCACCATCTGTTTGTTAATTTTGCATTCATTTAACTTTGCATTTTAAACTAATAATCATTTTCTTATAATATAGTTTGTTCCATTGGTAGAAATTACAGCTGTTCAATTAAAAAAAGAATGGTTTATAACAGTATACAGTTTTCCTCTAAATACTTCCATTGCTCTTCATTATAGAGATATTAGTGCCATGGAATGGAAAAAACTGCCAGGAAATAGTCTTATGCTTTGTATGTCACAGATTCCCTTAGTAAATGTACATATTTAATTCTCTTCCAGCACCAATTCCCACCTGGTCTCTTTTACATTGAAATTCCTTTTCTCCACTACAAGACTCTGTGTGTTTTTTAATATTGCTATGTATAACAAGCTTCTTACACTCTTGAAGGAGTAAGGCACAAACAATTACATGAAGCTGCTGTTTCATATGTAGCATATAGTCAAATGAAGCACAGTCCTATTTCTTCATAATGCTTTTCCTTAATCTCTAATGACAGGCCAAGAAGGTTTTGATATTTTTATTCTTATCTGGTTACAGCTAAACTAGGACTAGAATAATGTCCTAAAAGCTTTTTCTGACAACGTTTAGAGTAAAATGGGGAAATCCCATTCCCTTATCAAAAGTAAAACCGCATTGAAATAACATGAATAATACATCAGAACTAGTGAAGGGGAAATAATTTGGGTCAACAAAAGACATGGGCCTGGAGAAAGAGCAGGAGGCAGCCTGAGACTCTAAGAGTCGTATTCTGGATTCTGCATTAGGCTCTGGACAGCGCATTTTCCTGCTGCTCCACACAGACCAGGCTGTAAGTCCACAGCAGGGTTACAAGTCCTAAACATAGAGTGTCCACATGCTAGCACAGTGGAAAGTCTACTTGATTGTGGTTCCTAGGCTTAATAATCATAATCATCTACAGATAAACTCTTCAAGAGACACAGGCTGCTCAGCTAATTCATGTGAGCAGTCCAGTAGTATTAGAGAGACTGTTCAGATGGTTAAAACAATCAAGATTCAATCACTGTTTTCTAAAACCAGTTTTATCTGATGGCATGGAAATCTTAGCATCAGATGGTCCTCCTAATTCTGTGGTAGTGTTAATAGAACAATGCTGTCACAGAACTAGGATGAATACTTTACTAAAAACACCCAGAAAGCAAGAGATGGTTTACCACAAAGTGGATTTATTTCAATTAAAGAAGTTCAGCAAAAGCTGAAAAACACTGCACTGCTGCATAAGACCGTAACAGTGCACTCACCTACAGAAATGAACTTCCAGAAGTACCAAACACAATAGGCTCACATAAAATTAAGAGTGGAAGTACAACCATACATTACTGTGATGCTGAGCTTCTACTCTTACCAGCATCTTGAGTATTCTGACCTTTTAGTTTTTCAGATGAGTAAGCATTGCTGCCAGGTCCAAACTTTACTGGGAGATTTATCCATCACAATATTTTACGTCTGACAGAAAGCAAACATTCTGGAGGTGCCCAAAGCACATTTGGATGTGATGGATGCAGAATGGTAACAGTCTTCCCAACAGTTCACCATCTATTTCAAGTTACTCTCATTAAGAAAATTCACCTGGTATGACACTTGGAAAACCTGAAACTCTTACCTATTCAATGTATCAAATACATTTACATTTAGGAAAATAAGCATTTTCCTCATAAAGCTCAAAGACTGATGATAACAACTGAACTGTCATCTTGTATTATTTCTGTGAAAGTCTCTATTCACTTTTAAAGGTTTATGATTTGTCAACACATCTGCCTGGAAATACCGTACAAATAACACCCAATATTGCTGTAACAACCTGCAGTAATTGAAAGGAAAAAAAAAAAATTACCAGTATTTGCTTAGATATTTGACAGCAGTTTATTTAGATCCAGATTCACTATTTACTCTGCAGAATCTGCCTCTCTTCCCAGTTCTTTGCAAGGCAATTTCATACAGAAGCAGAGTGGGGGAAATTTTTTTAAACTGAAGGCAATATTATTTTATAAATTAGAAACTGGAAGTGAGAAGACTAGATGCTGAAATACCTGCAGTGTTATAAAAAAAACCCAAACACCTGTCTAGACTGCAGATTGAATACATGTACTCTCATTGTATCTGAACTGAGACCATGTCACAGCAATATATATAGGGTGTATTGAGTTGTTTTACCAATGTTAGATGCTCCAGGAAGCAAGTATTTATTTATTTATTTCATAACAGCTACTCTTCCCCCTGATGTACTGAAGAGGAACGTAACATCTTTGAAGGAATACATTAATATCACTGAAGAAAAAACACACCAGAAAAAAAAGCTTATGGGAAGTGCTGATTTGAGAACATGCCACTTCATCAGTTCTTCAATTAATATTATTAAATAGGATTCTTAATATTAATCATGACTATGATTCATGGAACACCTACAAGTTCATTATTGGCAGCAGACCTACCATTGTCTGCCTACTTTTTATTCCCAGGTCAGATCTGCAGAATGGTGAGGACAATTATATAAATGGAAATAAACAATATTAATTCTTTCACATAAAGAGATGACTATCAGTAGTAGCATAGATCATTAGAAAAAATAGCTTTCATGCAAGTAATGTCTGTCACTGAGTGTTATACACTCACACACGGAGGGCAGTTGGTCCACATTTGTGAAGATTCGTAAGATGTCTCTCTCATGCATGATTTGTTCCATGTTATTAAAAACACTCAAGGACACCTGCATTAACAGCACTACTTCATACTGATGCCTGCAATATTTATGTTCAATCTGCAGCTGTGGGACAGAACATACACTAATGGAAGTCAATAGCAAAATCTTGAGGGAGTTCAAAACTATTTTTTGCTAATGGTTTGATTTTGCAAGCTGCCCAGTACACCAATCTGAGAAGTAGTTTTTAGGTTACTGCTTAAAAGCAAACTGATGCCAACAGACTAATATCAGTACTCCTGAGTTTTAAACTAAAATACGTTCGTATGATTTTTTTGAGGATGGGCGAGAACCCCAAATGAAAACCCATAAAATAATTTATATTAGCAGGAAAAATATTACTCAGGCTCTTTTGATTGGAATAATCAAAACCACTTTATAACTCTAATTTCATTAAGGAGTCTGAACTTTAAAGTTCTGGTTCAAAAAAAAAGCATGTGACCCACATCAGTGAAACATTTAAAAGACATGCTTAAATAAAATACTATTTAAAAGGGAAACTACTACAAAACCAAGATTACAGTCAACTGTCTAACAGTAACCAAACAATGCTACAGCTCAGCAAATATACCTACGACTTGTCCCACAGGGGTATTTTTTCCTTTTATTCATGTGCTATCTATTAAAAAGCAAGCTTCTGAAGGCAGGGAAGATGCCTTTTTATTTCTATAATGCTGAAAGCATAATGAGGACTCATCCTTGACTAAAACTAACCAATATTAACTACAAAAGACTGATTAGTCTTTTTTCATAAATGTAACCATCACACAAAGGCAAAATTAGACCCTTAAGCCCTGACATTAAAAAATCCAACAGATCGATCCACAATAGCTATGGAAAAGACTGAATATAAATATTTAAATAAGAAGCAGCCACAAAGTAAAGTAGGAAAATGAGGGTTCCACTCAAATACCTACAAAAATGAGGAGATAGGCAGTACTGCTACACTTCCTTGTATAAGTTTCTATGGGCTTACTGTTTGCTTGCTTGTGAAGAGACGGGTATGGCTTCCTGCCTTTTTTTAATATATACAGAGCGCCAGTCATCTTATCTGCTGAAAATACTAATGGGAAAATAATTTAAATAAATTTGTAAATATTTTCATAGATTTCAAAGAACATTGTTATTTCCTCGTTCCACATATAAAATTTGGGGGCATTGTGTTGTCATTTTCTTTCTTTTGTAGACCTTGAAGGACTACGCTACCGCTGCTGAGCACAGAAAGACAGGAGAAAGGGAGAGCCCAAGTATCCGTCTTCTCACGTTCTACAACAAAGCACCAAAATGGGTCAGTCCCACCAGCAAACTGAAGCACCAGCTGAGGAAGAAAGTACAATCTTGATTAAAAGAGTGCGATTTTCCTTTAGTGGGCTTTCTCTGCTCTTCAGAGATCAGGTTCTCCCTGTTTTTAACACATAAGCCTCCAAAATAACTTGGTACAGCTAGATTATAAAATCTTGAAATGAAATGCCCAGCAACAGAGTGCCACCTCAACGTGAACTACTACGTCACTGTCTTAATGCTTAGAGTAACATTTAAGAAAGACATCCGGCGGGGGGGAAAGGAGGAAAAAAGAATATAGAGAATTTCTTTGAGCGTATTATGAAAAAAAGTGTTTTCTACTCAAGTCATGCAAAAAGGAAGAAAAGGTCTTTGTGAAACACACTTCACCAGTTTGGAACACACACTAAACAATTTCACTTCAGAGCTTTCAGTAAATTATTTCAGTGAATGTTACTGAATAAAGGAAACCTGCACTGGAAATTCCTTCAGGAACATAGGCCCTTTCATGTTTCTCAGCTAGGCTTTTTGGCTTTCATTTCTGGGCTATTGCTGCTTCTCTCTCCCAGTCTCTCTCCGTGCCCCTAGTCCATTTTGTCTGCTTCCTACCCCTCACAGACTGCCCTCAGCATCTGCAATGCCTATCGTCTATTCAGCATCAAAACCCTCTCAGAAACGTCTCTGTAGCAACAATCTCTCTCCCCTGATTCTAGTACCCACATATTCAACATCCAGAGTTCAAGAAAGGTGCATTTTTCAAAGCATTCATCTTGAAAAAAACCCCACAGACTGAAAACTCTAAGGCTGACTCTGCTTTCCGACTCTAGTGCCAAGGGAGCGCTCACAGGGCGAGCTCCCACAGAACAGCCTCCTGGCACCACAGCGGGAAACCAGCAGCACCACTGCAGTGGGAGAGAAAAACGAGTAATAGGTGAGGCGGGGGGGTGCAGAATCAAACACTTTCCTTTAGACGAAGCCACACGAACCGTCTCACAGAGAGGAGGTTTTTGCTGCCTAAGTAACCCAAGTCTTCTCCCTCCTCATTTGCTGCTGTGTTCCATAAATGCAGTTATGGGAAAGACCTTTTATGTACATCTGCCTGCCAGAAATGACACTGCGCTTCTGTTCAGGTCTCAAAACTGCAGGGGGAACCAGGCAACAAAGTCACAAAAATTGTTTTCATGCACTGGAAAAAACTGATGGTTTATGAAAAGGCCTCTCTTACAAAAGGCCTCTCTTACTCCGAATAAACTTTATTACATAAACCTAAAATGCACCTAAAATGCATATATTAGAACACAGGCACTAGTCATTGTCCCTTTGCAACATCTGGCAGGGGTTAAGCTCTAGCACTTATTTCTTACGGACCAAAGAAGGAACAAGACACCCTCTCACTCTGATCAGCGAGCTATAACGTGCACTGACGATACTATTTGCTATGTCAACAAATTCACAACATTTTTTTTTCATGTATTTGGAAACAAAAAGGTAGGGATGCAAATACAGCTGTTATTTCACAAAAGGCTCAGGACAAAGCAAATAAAAAGAAAAATCTCAAAAAAAAATTAGTTTAAAAATGTGCATCTTTTCTTTTTCATCTGAGAAGACAAATGCTCCTCCAAACTGTGGTTCATAAATTAACGCCTACCTTCCTCTTGTAAACAGAACCAACATGCTGAAGATGATACAAAAATTAACTACAGCTAAATTGGTCTCACATTATCACGTGCTCCTTTTATGCATCAACAGGGCAGAATTATCATCACAACAGGTTATGAAGCAAGGAACAACTATGAAGTCATGTTAAAGTATCTGCACTTGTTACAAATCAAACTCCTAAGCAAGTACCCAGAAAAAGCTCTAAATCAAATGCTTTGCCAACATTTGGTACATTGATACTCTACTGTATATTAGCACATAAACAGGACAGTGTGTTTTATGTCTGTTAAGAAAGGAACATTTTCTGTTCCTTGAGATGCTAATTAAAAAAGGTGCTAAACTGGGGACATGTCATATAGCCTTGAAATAAGTATTTCTTCAGATTTATAAAAGACTTTTCCACCCAGAAAAATCTCAAAGACCTTAACATGCTGAAGCATAGTACTAGCTTTACTGAAATGTTAAGAATAAATATGTTAAGTAATGGGAAAATACATGAAAAATTACGTATTTCTTTAAAATTAAATTCTGGATAGGCACAAAGTGAGATAGCCTGATAATTATCAGATTACCTTAGAAACAAGTTTTTAATTAAACAGTTTCCATTTAATACTTTATCTTTTTATCCCCTTATTTTTTTCCACTGCCTGTCTGACTTGAAAAGTTACTTCATGATAATAAAATATCTCACATCAGATAGTACAAATCTGAAATATTAATCTGTCTAACAACTGGTGGGGCAGGAAAAATCAGATCACCTATTCATTCAACAAACCTCAATTAGACTATCACAATCACCACTTACAAGCTATCTCTCCTTCAGTAACATATCAAGATTTACTTGAGCATCAAAGTATACATGGGTGAGCAACTATTATATCAGAAACACGAGAAAAATAATTATTTTCTTCTCAACAAAAGGAATATTCAAAACTAAAATCTATTTCAGACCCCTTCTTTCATCAAAAGTGTTTAGGCCAGTCTTGTTTAATACCTTTATCAACGATCTGGATGAGGGGATTGAGTGCGCCCTCAGTAAGTTTGCAGACGACACCAAATTGGGTGGGAGTGTCGATCTGCTGGAGGGTAGGATGGCCCTGCAGAGGGACCTGGACAGGCTGGACCGATGGGCCGAGGCCAACTGTATGAGGTTTAACAAGGCCAAGTGCCGGGTCCTGCACTTCGGGCACAACAACCCCACACAATGCTACAGGCTTGGGGAAGAGTGGCTGGAAAGCTGCCTGGCCGAAAAGGACCTGGGGGTGTTGGTCAACAGCCGGCTGAACATGAGCCAGCAGTGTGCCCAGGTGGCCAAGGCGGCCAACAGCATCCTGGCCTGTATCAGGAACAGTGTGGCCAGCAGGAGCAGGGAGGTGATTGTCCCCCTGTACTCGACACTGGTGAGGCCGCACCATGAATACTGTGTCCAGTTTTGGGCCCCTCAATACAAGAAGGACATCGAGGTGCTGGAGCGTGTCCAGAGAAGGGCAACAAGGCTGGTGAAGGGTCTGGAGCACAGGCCTTATGAGGAGCGGCTGAGGGAACTGGGGTTGTTTAGCCTGGAGAAGAGGAGGCTGAGGGGAGACCTTACCGCTCTCTACAACTACCTGAAAGGAGGGGGCAGTGAGGGGGGTGTTGGTCTCTTCTCCCAAGTAGTTAGTGATAGGACAAGAGGAAATGGGCTCAAGCTGCGCCAGGGGAGGTTTAGATTGGATATTAGGAAAAATTTCTTCATGGAAAGGGTGGTCAAGCATTGGAACAGGCTGCCCAAAGAGGTGGTGGAGTCACCATTCCTGGAAGCGTTCAAAAAATGGGTAGATGTGGCACTTTGGGACATGGTTTAGTCTAGTCTACCCTTAATTGGTTTAGTGTGGATTTGGTAATGTTAGGTTAATGGTTGGACTGGATGATCTTAAAGGTCTTTTCCAACCTAAACGATTCTATGATTCTATGACTTTACACTAGCCACACTTCTTCCACACGCTACTGCCTCTCACTTCACGATCATACTATTCAGACCACTCTATTCCATAGCAATCCCTTCAAACTTTTAAATACGTCACTGAACCTCCACATCCAAGTGTGGAGTCTAAGTAGATCCCAAGGTATCCATACTTTACATGCCAAAATAATTACAAAAATGCAGTAGAAGCAGAAAAGCGTAGAGGTGATTCACACTGGCTCAGTTTTAACTATTACTTAATTTTCTTAAATACTAGCACGGATAGAGAAAAATGTTTTTTATTTTGTACTAGAAAATGTGGTCTATGAGACCATTGGGGAAACTGAAAACTGTCTTTTGAAAGCTGAGTTCTAAATGCTCTAGTTTTAAGGGTGGTGTGTTTTGATAGGGAACAAAATTCTTTGTCTGTAAGAACTGTAATTTAGTTTTTTCTTTTCTGTGTTTCACCGCAGGGGAAAAAAAAAGAAAAAAAACCCACAGAATGCACAAATTCTCACTGCATAATTTGAAGAAAAAAAAAATTAACTGAAATTTGGCAAAAGTGACTATAGGGTTAAAAAGAACTACTAGGCAAAAAGCTAGTTTTTTGGGTTTGTTTGGGGTTTTTTTTGCATAAAATATCTAACATTACACTTTATTTGCTTTGGCTCCTAGAGTCAGATTACAGGTGAGAAGAGGGAAGGGTGAGTTTTCAATAATCCTATTAATTTCAAATGTCAGCCTTCTTCCTTCTGCTTATCTACTTGTTCTCACTTCTTCCCTATGCCTGTTTCCTCTATTTTGATGTATGCTTTTCAAAGCAGCTGCTACAGGACAATTACATCAAATGAACAACAGTATGTCACGGAAAAGCTTATTTTGGTTCAAATGAAAGAATACTTTAATCATTGTTCATGCGACAGTATTAATGAGAATTAAGTTGTAAATTGTACTAAGCAGGCAAATACCTGTTCTCAAACTGCTGGACCTGCAATAAACTGAATACACACAGAGGTCCCATGGAAGCTCTTGAACCTGAACAGATTTACCAAAGCTGTATTGACATAATTTATGGTGCACAAAGGTGTTCCAGAAGAATGACACGTAGTAAACCAAAACCAACTACAGTAATTCTAAGATACCACAGCTGCTTTGCAGAACTTGGAAAATACAGTTATAAAATAATTGATATAGTGTTTCTGATGTCATTAACACACTGTAAGAACAGTCTGATTCATGTTCTCCAAGACACAAATGATCTGGCTTTAGGTGACCAAAACCCAAACTGTTCTGGAACAGAGTAATTCATGGAAGATAATTTACAGTGTTAAAACGTTACCAAAGCTGTACCCTTAGTCACTATGTCTTTCCTTGAAGTACAAAGCTTGTCATCATTGGCAGGGAAATGGCTACAAGTATCTAGAGAAACTCCAAAATAACAAGAGGGAAATTCATGGAAAACTGAAGTATCTCATGGCCCCCACTGCTGAACTGTTACAGTATTTCTAAAACATGCCAGGACCTGAATGAAACTACTAAATTGACCAAAAGCATACGGAAGTGTCTTCTTGATGAGACGTATGCCGTTATTCCTCTAGTCTTTCTCTAGCTCTTTCTGTGCTAGAGTTCTCTAAGAGACAGCAACTCATTAAAGAAGTAGAGATGTTATTTTGGAAGAGTACTTCCTGCAGTACTTCCTTCCTCAGTTGCAAGACAAAAGCAACTACAGGGGAAAAAAAAAAAACAAACCCTTGGTGAGATAAAATCAGAACCCCCTCCAACAGAGCAGCCAGGGAGTCACTCCGCAAGAGCAGTAAAGGGGGATGAAGAAAAGCCAAGTGCCTTGTGCGTCCAAAAGGACCACGAAAAAGTCAAGAGCTGGGAGAGAAACTTCTGAATACCAGAGCTGCCCATTTAGTATCACGTTACAAAGCTTCTCCTTGAAAAATGGGCAAATACAGAGGGGGCTGCCTAGAAATGGTATAAATTATGATAGAGGATGTTCTTTATGCATTTTTCCCTGGCTTCAAGAATTACTAGCTCTTCCAATAATGAAAAAGGAAGAAGGGAGCTTTTAGAGCATCAAGGAACTGCAAATCATGCACTCTTATCTCAAAAAAAAAAAAAACAAAACAAACAAACAAAAAAAACCCAAAAAAACCATCACTATGTGTTCCATTAAGCTAGCTGGAGACATACATGAAGCCAACACCGTCCCTATCTTCAGGATTCTATCATCTAAACCATTTTTCACACACAGTTTTTATGTCAACAAAAAGTACAACTAGCTGAAAAATTGCTATGGCTAAATGGACACAATCCTCCACAGCGTATTAAGTTAATAGTATATTAAGATGTTGATGCTTATCTTTATATAGAAGGAACGACAAAAGGAAGTCTCAATTTAGCCACATCGGTTTTCAACTTAAAGCAGCACAAGTAAACATACACACACACCGCCAAAAACATGGACAAGTCTCAACAAGATGAAAAGTGTACTGAGGCTAAGGGGTGAAGTTACATTCAAAATATGGACAAACACTTTAAAAAAAAAAAAAGTATAAACATTAAAAATGTTTCCCAACTTTGTCTTCAATTTATTTCTTTATGGTCTAGCTTGGTAAGCATCATGCTAGAATCGAGTCTTGAGCAAAGAATTAAAACCAGTAGATGGAAAGGGCTTTAAGAAACAGTTTGAGTGATATATTTAATATGCAAGCTTTGTAACACTGCCCCAACTTGGAAGCATCTACAAACAGCACAATCTCCTGCCTCTGGTGACAGAATTCAAGGGAAGCTGCCTTAAAAAAATTTTCAAGATTGCATTACCGTGTGAAAAGGGCTTACAGGAGAGAGGAGTGTCAAAACAGCAGATCGTTTTGAGCCTGGAACAAGGCAAGATACTATTGATTAGCTTGCCTCTATGCAAAGCAACAACTCCTACAGTTCTCAGCAATGATAACATGCCAAACACTGCCTGCAGAAACTCAGCGGGAGCTGAAAACAGCTGCCTTGTACAGAGAGAAGATACTGCCCTGATTAACTAAAAAAAAAAATGGATGGGTGGGAGAAGACGACAGCAATTTTTCAGCTGTCTGGCTGCAAGACTCTTGGTCCTGAAGAAACACTATTACTGGAAAAATGAAAGCTGTGAAGTAGATAAAGATGCGAAGAGTTATACAGAATTTCAAAGCAAACGAAAATCCCCATTTTATAAAATGGAAACAGAGTAATACAGTATTTTGGAATGACTGCTTTAGACACTTCATTACTATCATGTTTCCCCTATTCAGTCCTTAAGTAGATAGGAACCTCCTGCTTGGTTTCCACCAGTACTGTTTTCTTTGACTTTAGTGTCCTTGACAAATTCTCCCAGACTTGTAAACTGCTTTCTACATCTTATCAGAAGAGAAAGCTGGCTGGGAAAGTTAACATTGCATTCCTTTCTTGTGCACAGTTTGTTCAAAAGTGGTTCAAACACATTATCTACCGAGTCTTCACTTCTTGAATTGAGCTACTTACCTGTTGGGGGGAAAAAAGCAGCCCACCTTATTTGGGACTTTGTAGCATACAGAAGAGCTATAGCTAGGCAACGTAAGGCAGACAAGTAGTAAACTTTATCATTTCCTCAGCTGACTGTAGAGAAACAGCCACCTACTCAATGTATGTAAAATACACAAGGAAATTATAAAGCATTATTTAAAAATACCTGAAAATATTTCAGAAACCACTCTTGTTAAAAGCTGAGATGATGCAAACCCTAAAGGCCTCCATTTTAAGTGGTAATGCCAGTAAGTTCACACTTCCAAATATCAAAAAGTAGCAGAGTTAAGAAAGTGTAAGACTGAAGCCAGAAATACAAGAAAAAGCAGAAAACTCTGCTTGTCCACATCTATTATTTTCAGCAAAACCTCTGATTTCTGTTCGGTTTCCTTTGCTTAGTTTATCTTATTAAGTCTCCATTTCATACCTACCATCTTTGCATCTTACCATAAATATCTGTAGAAACACCTTACTGATGAAAGTCTATCTTCGTAAAGCTGACAATATGACAGCTTCTTAACAATGGTAATTTTTATGTACTGAGTAGAGAACTTATGAGTTACAAGAAAATTCAGTTAAGTTTTGGATCAAGCAAATCACTGGAAGTTTCCTCTCCCCCATCTATATTCCGAAGAGTTCTTTTCCTTCAAAACATGAAACAAAATTACTCTAAAATCCCATGCAAACCTATTAAAGAAGTGGGGGAAGGAACTGCCATCTCTCGGTGTTCAGGCTCACATACTATACAAGCTTCAGAGATAAGTATGTGAATTCTTACGAGTCATCTTGAGAAAAGCTCTGACACTATGCTTGTCACCTGAATCGCCAGTTCTTCCTTATGACTTTTTAAACTTAGAAAGTGGTTCTGAGAAAATCCATGGCACTCACGTGCTGAGATAAGCGACATAAGCAAGACAAGCAATGAGATGAAATGAGTCACCTATACCACCCATAAGGGCTAGAGCTCATCTACTACCATAAACTTTATATTCCAGCTTTTATTTGTTAGTTGTTATAAAACAACATGGTGTACAAGATTTCAAACACCTCACATATACAGATGTATGTATGTGCACTCATTAGTATTAAAGAGAAGCAAACCCAAGACTTTGAAAGAAAGTCAAAGAACCCACCTACGTCTAGACACAAATATGTGTAACAAACTGGTCAGGTGTCTTTGCTAGGCCTTCAAAATGACTGAATCAAAAGAAAGAACCAAAGAAGAAAGACACACTAAGCAGGGTATTTTGTGAAACATGCACAGATACTGAGATCTCTACAGTACTGTATTTTAAACCTTCAGCAAACACGGGCCAAGAGGAAAACCAAAATGAATTAACATGCATACTTTGGCATAGGTCAATGAAATACGTCCACACAAGCTTTATTAATGCAATCACAAGTTCAGTGAAGCCAAATGGACATCTCAACTGGTAAACAGAGTAATAAGAAACACTGTCATATCCAGTTAAAACAGATTTGCAAACAATAGGCAGCCTAACTAATGAGAAACATGAATTAACTTCCAGAAACCCTCAAGGTAAGAACAGCCCCAAAACACTCTCCACAAATTAAAAGATCTAACCAATGGACTACACTACCAAGAAAAAGTTTGTTACATGTCAAGAATTAATCTGTACATGAACATAAGGAAAAGAAAACGTACTTTCCCAGCTAAGGAAAGATATCAGTGCTGCAGACCACATCGTAAACCCGTGTCATGCCAGAGGGATTTCCAAGAAGACAGAAATCCCCAAACAAGCAAACAACAACAACAACAAAACCCAAAGCAAATTTGGTGGCAAGTAGAGGAAAGAGCATACAGCTTGTTTTTATTTAAACTATTTTTCTGTACGCCCTGAGCACATACTTGCATCTGCATTGCCAACAGTGTTCTGAACATTTAAATAGGAACTTTACTTTTCAAATGCAGTTAACATCACATTAGAAAGAAGCCCAAAGTTTTAGTAAAAGCAAAGCACAAGCAGCTGTTAATACAAAAACATACATTAAATTAACTGCTATACCTTTCATTCAAAACTTTTCAAAATATCTCACTCAAAGAAAATGTCTTCCCTTAAGCTAAATTTTCCATTATCGCATAGGAAAACCAGCACCTTATACTTTTTTGTGCCTTCTTTACTTTAGTGACAAGCTAAAAGCAGTGAAAAATTATTACCACGCACTACAGCCTGGACACAAGCAAACACAGGAGTACTTGGGCTCCCAACCAGTTGTACACAAACTCTTTGAGCAACCCCCACATTGTTGCTCCATGGTGAGGAACAGAGAACTACAGAAGAGTTTGCTCCTTATTTCTTGAAAAAAAAAAATAAAAGCAAAAACTTCCCTGGTATGACCGTGGGATAAAGATGACCCATTTTGTTTAGCTACTCCTCTAGAATCAGACAATAACAGCTGCCCTCTTGCTTTGCTCTCCCGGGGGATATCACAAGAAAGATAAAAGAGAATAACCAAAACAACGTCTGCCTTTCCTGGCTGTATTACAGCAAAGGAAGCTTCTCAGTGGTTTCAGCAAAGATTGAGTAGAAAATATGCAGAATGGCACTCAATTCTAATTTCTCTCATCTCTCTGTGTTGCACTGAAACATGTGCAACAGGGGTACCTAAAAATTATTTGCAGAATGTGAAAAGGTTAGTAGAGAAGCTACAGGGCAGCACACGAAGAGACAGGGCTGAAATGGAAACTATCACACCAGAAAGATGTAGGATTCTTCAAGAATTCTTATTTAAATATTTACATTATAAACATCGACACAAAACTTAAAGATGTACTAATGACATGAAGGTGAGGCACCATCACCCTGAGGCACAGGGGAGGAGCAAGGTACCATATTGAAACAAACATAACTGACATAATGGAAACAGCATGAAATTCAATAGAGCAAAATACAAGCTTGAACACTGCAGCAAGGATTTCTGTTAGAAACCAAAATACCGTCATGAAAATTATTACAGATCAGAATGGGCTGATCACAAAATGACTACAAGTCACCATCATCAGCCTAAAACAAGGAGACAAAAACTTTTCAGCAGGGAGGTTTTAAAAAAAAAAAAAAAAAAGGGTAACTGATTTTGGATGTTCTTGCATTTTTTTAATGATTTTCTATACATGCACACACATACAAATACTTTAACATCTTCAAGCTCATGTAGAACTTACTACTGTCAGGTTCATTCATTCTGAATAGTCTTTTCTTTTAAAAGCAGATACACAGCAATCAATTAAATTATTCAAAGCAAAGCATTTATCAATACGAATATATGTAGAAGTAGAAGGTGCAAGGAAAGCTATGTTGTATGGCTTATATTGAAAGACTGATTTAAAGCAGCTTTTTAGTCCACACAATGGAGAGCATTTACTGGTATCTTCCACATAATTTTTTAAATTTTAATATAATGCATGAAAGACTTTAAGAATCAAGTAAAAATAAGCATAAGCACGATCATGGGAAAAACAGCAAGAATTAGAAAATTTGTTGATAGCATGGCTTATCAATATAGAAAAAACTAAAATTACTGAAATAATCTACCAGACATGATTAAATATGACCAAAAAATATAGCTGCACGTGGTAAAAATAACGTGAAATACGTCTCTTCATCATTTCAAAATGCTATCAGAATAGGACACCAGGAGAAGTCTGTCCTTTTCAAAGGTACCTGCTTTTCCAAATACATTACCATTTCAAATTTAAAGACTAAATATTTATATATGTATTTCCATCAATATTTAAAGTAACAACATAGGCTGTGTGGTAAACACTAGTTTTTCTATACTAACTTGCTTTTTGAAACTGTTATGAAAGTAATTGACAATTTTTTTTTACTGTCTTTGAGTCATATAATTTCAGAATATATATTGGCAAAATAAGTATTTGCTCAACCTAGCGGGGCATTTGCTAATTTGAACTCAACTTTTTCTTTGTCTGTATTTTGTTCTGGTCAGTCAGGTACTTCCTACATTCTAGTTACTGCAGAACTAATTAATGATATATTCCATGCAACTCCATAAGCCTTTTTGATAAATTGCAACAGTAGATTTTATCACAAAGACATGCCCAAAGAAACCTTATTATAAATGTGAGCTCAGAGATCCGTATGTGGATATTTTTGGTCATACCCTGTACTGCATTAGTCTACTATCTTTTTTCCATTACTGGCTTGAGCATTCAAGTCTTTTTACTCACTTCTGTGCTCCCTGAGACAACAGCTTTGTCCACGTTCACCGATAGCTGCTCTTCAGTCTGGCAGACTCCCAATGACCACTCCGCACAGCGGTGATGAGCCCAGCAATGACCTAATGCGTTACGAGAGAAAAAGAGCTTTGGTTGTACAACTCTGTCAAGCACTTCCTCTAAGTATGGAACTTAGTTCTGGTAGTAAATACTTGCCAGATAAAATGAACAGTCTCTCTTCCTCCTGTTTTTCTTGTTGCAACATTTAATGCCCTTATTATCAGGCACTAAATATATTGCCATTACTATCAGACACTAAATACACTGCAATTTTTTTGATACATAACACATCTTCCTCTTCACTTCAGCACATTCTGTGTATCTGCTTCTAATTTTCAGATGCCTGATCATATAATCATAACAGTAGGGTGTATATGCAAAGTTTGTGTGCGAGACACACATGCAGAATCCACTGTAGATAACGTTTGCCTATATATGTATTCTTGACTTACGACTGACCGGATACAGATCCGTATGTTAATCTAGAACATGCTCACATGATGCTCTAGAATTCTACACAAAACTTTTAAAAGCTCAAAATACAGCATGAACAGAAACACCATATAAATGACTGAGAAAACTGTGTCAAAACAACAAATGCATTATAAAGATATAATTAGAATTATTATCTACCTAACAAAGCAATTCAGAAGTTGCAGAATTCAACAGGTATCTCTTAAAAGAAGTTTCTAATTATTTAATTCTGGGAAAAACAATGTAAATGATGCATACTTCCAAAGGAATTCTGTGACAGCTTTGTACTAGATTCAAAACGATGCTTTACATTAGCTGTTGAAATTAGGCTCTTGGTCAGCTCAATCATTCAGCAACAAAAAAACTCTGTAAGGGCCTGGGAAGAGTCATCTACAGATAACAACCTAAAACAATTCAGATTGACAACCCCTCCCCCCGCCCATCCATACACACTATGGTATAACTATTTAAAACAAACCAGTAAATTTTATTTTTTGTTTTTAATTAGACTTTGAAAAGAATTTCCACATTCATGAAAGAATGACCTTTATATTATTGCACAAATATATTTCCATTTTTGAGGCAAAATACTGTGAGTGGACTACTGGCATCAAAGCATTTGGACATAGATGCTTTCTGAAAAAGTAATTCATAACTGAGTAAAAATAAAAGTTCCATTAAAATGAAAGAGCAGATGACAAATTGGACAGTTTTCTGACAGAAAACCTGCAGATACTGGAAACATGCGAGTGTATTATGCCTCTATTGCTCTAGCAATACTGCTCTTTCAAATCTTCCATTCCAATATCTCTGGTAGCCCTGCATTAGCAGCAGATTAGGTAAAGCCACAGGATTAGGACTTTTAAGAACTATATTAAACCCTGTCTCATTTCTTTTTCCTTTTCTCCCCAAAACAGAAGCATGATAGTGAAGATATTACTACCTGAACACCAGTTCAGCAGGAGATTACAAATACTTCCCCATACAAAGCTGACAATGATTCTGTCCAGTACTTGAAGAGGAGACTACACGAAAGCGCCACGTAACACTGGCAAAAGCTACAAAAGCATCATCAAACACTTGACAAACACCAGAGCACAGAAACCCAACAGCTGAAAAACTTCACTCACTGTCATTGTAGCTATCGTACTGCTACTGGATGGGAAAAAAGGATAGCAACATATCTTACCTGTTGGCTCAAATAAGGCTTGAACATCAATGTCATCTGGTAAGCCAACTAAACTGAGTTCATCCCAAAATTTGACAACCTGATCGTCAGAAGCAGTTTGGGTGCTTACACTTGTACATGATGCTATACTCGATCGAGATCTGTATCGGGGAGCAGAAAAACAAACTTAGAAGTGACCACGTTCTTTGTTCAATTAGCTTGAGATTTATAAATGATCCAAAACTCAGGGACGGTGAGTATAAATTTTTCCGAACATGATAAAATGTAAATCAACATGAAGGAAAATCTTTCTTCCTCATACTTTAGCCCAACATTTTTCCCAGTAACAAAGTATTTAGTTAAAGCTGCTACTCAATAAACAAAAAAAAGTGCTTGGTAAAATACCCCTTTCCCCAGCCTGCTCTCTTCCAATTTTTCAGGACACACGTGCGTCTTTTTTTAAAGTCCACTTCTGTTTGATATTAAAAGTTGCCCAACCCTAGGAATGGAGAATTAGGTAACAGCAAACAGTCTGTATTACTCTGGGGAAGAAGAGATGTGGAAGGAAGAAAAGAGAGTGGTGTAAGTGGCGAGCACCAGCTGCGGCTTTCATATGGCCCCCTCCCTGCAGCCGTAACAGCTGGTCCAGGGTACAGCACTGACAGTATCCTCAAAGGAGACTGCCACGGCCAGAGGTAAGGCGCCTAGATAAAATACAGCAGCCATGGGGAGAAGGCAGAAAAAAAGACCAGGAGTGAAAAAGCTGCTTGGAAATAAATACCTTTATCCAATGCCATCAAGATGTTTTTTAAAAAAGGGGGGGGAGGGGGGAGCAGGAGGAAAGGAGTGTGGGGGAATTGAAAAATGCAGTGATATAGAGACTACTATATCGTGCTGACATGGGAGGATCTAGTTTATAACCTTATTAATTTGTTCCCTAAATTCTAATCTCAACAGAAAACAATTAATAAAACTCAGATGACACCATTAAGAAAAATAAAAAAGAAGTGATGATTCCTCCTCCTGCAGGCAAAAACCTATTCTTGGACACCTAAGGATGTGCATTAGGCTTACCGAGAAGAGAGACCTGATCTCTGACGCTTCAGTGGTTGGTAGGAAAGGCGGTGCTGCGTTTTCTATTAAGGTAGGTTGAACTTCGTTATTTCCCCCATTAAGAACTCAAACGTATGCGTTTGCTGTTACTTTTGAGTTTCCAGAGTTGAGACAGCACAAAACCACCTCTCTTTCCTGACTGCTCTGCTGCTTATAACCTCTACAAAAAGGTGCTGAAAAACAACCTATCTCCAATAAGCCAAGAGATACAGTCAGCACTGGAATTTTAACCTACGATAACTTTGCCTTCCTGAAAACCATGCATGCTTTACTTCAGCAATTACATTCAGAAACACGTGAAAAAAAACTTGGTGGGGGGGAGTACCATCCCCCTTGTACCACAAAGTTTAAAAATTTTCCATTATTACATGGTCTCTGCATAACCCAAGTCATGACGGAAGCTGAACATTACAAAAGAAACCCAAACTTGTTAACTCTGGCAGCATCACCATGAGCCTCGCCTTACTAAAGGATGAAATGAACCCATTCTGTTCAATAAAGCCGGCTCCTGAACACCGCCCGTGTCCAGCGGAGCCACTTCTAACATTAACCTGCCCCTCAAAACGCAGGCGTTAAAATGCACATTAAGAAAAAACCAAATCCCAGCCAACGAGGCGTTTTTACTGAGATGAAAGCTTCCTCACAGGGCCTAACTGATCCGCTGAACCAACCTGGCCCGCAGCTCCACAGCTGGAGCGTGGCCGGCCGGACTCGAGGGCCAGCGGCCCCGCCCGGCCCGCGCCGCCACGGCCCCTCAGGCAGCGGCGGCCCCGGCCCCTCAGGCGGCGGCGGCCCCGGCCCCTCAGGCGGCGGCGGCCCCGGCCCCTCAGGCGGCGGCGGCCCCGGCCCCTCAGGCGGCGGCGGCCCCGGCCCCTCAGGCGGCCCCTCCTCACGGGCGGGCACGGCCGCCGCCGCCTCCCTCATTGTTCCCTTCCTCGGCCGGGCCCCGCCGGCTGCCGGCGGCCCCGCGCCCGCAGCCAATCCCCGGCCTCCAGCGCGGCGCGGCCGGGCCCGCCGCCCCGCTCCCCGCCGCCCCGCTCCCCGCCGCCCCGCTCCCCGCTCCCCGCCGCCCCCAGGGCTGCGAAGCCCTGAGCCGCGCAGCCGGCGCGGAGCCGTCGGCACGCTGAGGGGCTAACCGCGGGGACAGCCCAAGCCCGGGGTGCCAGAGTCCCCGTACCCGCGGGAACACTCGGGTGCGAGGGACTGAAAAACAGGCGTCTCCCACCGGGCGCGTCCGGCGTGCCGTCGCCAGGCTCAGCCGCGCGCGGAACGCAACTCCACCGCGGAGCCGTGGACGCTCCCGTCGTTTTTCAGAGTGACTGGAAGGTGGAACCAGCCTGAGAGGGCTCGGGACGCTGCCCTTTCGATGGCTAAAACCACCCTGCCGGGAAACCTGCCAACGAGCAGGTTCTTCTGAAGGGCAGGGAAGATGTGCTGTGTGCCAATAACGCGCTGCCGCCATTGCAAGGGCCGGCTTTGGGCGGCAAGGGGAAAAGCTTCAACGAGACGGGCTTCCAGTTACCCCGGCCTACCAAGCACACAAGGTGTCAGAAGTCCATTATCTCCTACTTTCACTTCAACCTCACGAGCAGATCTGTGCTTTACCACAACCATGTTTCTATTCTGTGTTCTTCCAGAGTCAAGATTCTCACTGGAGGGGAGAAGCCAACCAATCTTTAAAACGCAGAAGAGACAGCTACTCCTATATTGCTTGCGTTTTGTTTTTTTTTAAAAAAAAACACCCTAATATTAATGAACCGCATTGTGCAAATGCAAGTTATTTGCCTACTGCAGTGTAGTATCTGTAAAGATGCTTCCTGAACTTTATGCAAAACAAAAAAATACGCATTTATTGTAGAACAGACTTACTTCTTCTGTCCTCTTTGTTTGCGCGGCACTGAGTTTTGCCTTGGAGTTCTCTCGCAAGCTCCATCGGTGCTGTCGCTGGCTTCACTCTTATTTAAAGGCTGGTTTTTCCATGGGATAACATACCCAGGAGTTGGACTGAATTGTTTTAAGTCTCCTTGTCCTAATGAGCTCCGTTCTCCACAGTAACAAAAGGCGCAGAGTTGTTCACTGCGAAAAGGAAGAGAATTACTTTTGGGGGGGCAGGAAACGGCAGAGGATACCCCATCAAAGAGCAACTTTCATGCCAATTTAACCCTTTATAACAGAATAAAAGCTCCCAAGTGCTGTCAGGTATCAGAATTCATTATTTCCAGCTAATTTAAAGTTATGTTAAAAGAACTTTTTTGTTCACAAAAGTGCATGATTAAGAAAACAATCCCCCCCATAATATTCAAATGGTTAACATAACCCTTCTGTTCAAAAATTCTGTATCTCTAGACACACACTTGCTAAAAGGTGTCGGAAAACAGGGCAAAAAAAAGAATGGGCGGAAGACCTTAATTAACACCTCACACCCATTAGAAGAATTCAGCATTGCCATCACAGAAAAGGCAAAGCTCTGCCTTTCTGAACGCAGAACATTACTACGCATAGACCCTTCTGTAAGTACATACACCTTACGTGTAACACAATGTGCAAATACTATACACCGAAAGGTTTAATGAAACATGGAAAAAAATGGAATAATGAGAAAACCACAGCAATGGCTACAGTCACACATACCAGGGCATACGACATACACAAATCCAAATAGCCTCATATAATATTTAAAACCAAAACAATACCTGAAAGTTTTACTAGAGGAAATTTACATTTCCAGAACTGTGACCGCTACAATATCCCTGTACCATTTGCAATTATGTTTTAACATGCATAACATAGCAACAGCATTGAAATGACAGCTCTGACAGCGCTCCTTGTGTCACATCATATGGAAGTTACTGAAAAATATTTCTGTAATAAACATACCCACAAACTTAAAATGTGAACTTCTGCAACTAATGCAGTTTGCATTAAAGGAAGCCCATTTAACACATCTTTTTATGCTGAAATGAGCAGTTCTGTTTCCTTCATATTTATGCCCCTAAGACCCCAGAAAGATGCCTCAGGGAATCAGGCACTTGGATAGAGCCTTGGTGTAGCCTGGATCCCATTTGAATAGATTTTAGTGTGTCTGCAAGGTGGCACATTGGGGTTTGGGGCACTCTGTGTTGGCTGGGTGGGTGAGTGGAGGGAGGTAAGGTGGAAGAGAAAACCTTAAGGCTAAACTCCTGTATAATATTCACTAAATTCTGGGGAAAAAAATATGGAGCACCTGTGCTTTTCAGCCAGGTGAGGCAAGAGCAGCAACAGAAAGAGGCGAAAAGCAGAAAGTTCCAGTTCGGAACAGAAGACACTGAGAACCCAAAGCAGCCCCTTAGATTTGGTTTAAGACACTCTGGGACGGGTCTTTTTGCCCTCACCATAGGGCAATGGTAGAGCAGGGGGGAAAAAAAAGGAAGAAAGAAAATACAAGTGAGTATGTAAAATGCCTTTGAACTTCTCTGCTATTACAGTACTGGTAATACCAGACAGTCAGATGCTAAGGAAGGGAGCAGCATGTCATGAGCCCAAAATGAGGCCCAGAATGAAGCCCAGTACTTTTACGTATGCTCTATAGGTAGGACTGCACTTTCCCTAAGGCAGACAGACCTTTGGGGACACGCAGGTTGGTGGGCAGGTAAAATAGGTCCCATCATGGTACTCAAATTAAGACCCTACCATAGTACTGTTAGGAAACATTCATCCTCATATTCATGGCCTCGGTCGCACATCCCTCGCTGATCCTGCCTGAACACAGGACCTGCATGAGCCAGCACAACCCCCGGACCTGATGGTAAATGTCTGACACGTTCCAGAAATCTTTAGAAAAAGGTACCCAAAGATAAAAAGATGCAAAGAAAATATGGATAAATGTAGCGCAAGAACGCGGAAAAATGAATAGTTACAGCTAAGCAGTACATATATATGTCTATTTTAAAGCTAGTTTTCAATGTGATAGAGCAACAAATAAATTATTATTTGTATGCCAGTGAATATAACCACTAGACTAGCAGTGAAACGCGATCTGGCCTCGCAGGCAGAGTTCGCACGAAGGGAAAGCAAAGCTATTTATGCTGGTTGAGACTAGAAAGACTTGTGAGGAGACTTAAGAGATTTAAACAGGCAGCACCATGGTATATAAATTACACTAGTTACAAACAGAAGATTATCCACAGTGGAATAAATAATTATTCATACATCCTGTTAGGACAGACTATCACACTCATTAAAAGACTCAAGGATAATTATGACTAAATAAACAAAGCTCCTTAAAGTGAAGTTGTAGCAAATATGCAATGATGTTAAGGTTTATAAAAGAGAAATAGGAAACAGGAATTGGAAAAAAAAAACCCAAACAAACAACAAAACCAAACCTAACTTTTAAAGCGGCACTATCTGAAAAAGGAACACAGGGGTAAAGAAGATATTTCTGGAGCCTGTAAGGCAGCTCTGGTATCACAACTTCCAGCAGTAGCTTTCTGCAGGCAGAGTGAAGTGAAACAACAGGAGCAGCGAGTTTCACAGCTACTCTGCAGCGTGGTGCGGACAGCTGTGAAGCTGTCAAGAATCATATGGTTTGTGCTACTGCTCCTGCTCCAGCAAAGCTGGGGACCGCAGCTGAAGCAAGCGCTGGCGCACTCGCCATGGGGAGGGGGCTGGGGGAACCCTTCGCTAAAGGTTTGCGAACACACAGATGCAGAAGTAAAAGACAGGAGCAGCAGAACATTCCCAAACCACAGCCAAGAGACTGATAGAGGGGAGGGATTATAAGGGGCGGGGGGGGGGGAGGTTTCACACTTTCCAGGGAGGGTGAGCAGAGGGGCTTCAAATGTATCGGGCACCCAAATAGCTAGAAACAACCAGCAGCAGCGTGCTCCCTGCCCAGCATCTGGATGCTAGGGAGACCCTCCGCAGGAAAGCCACGGTCCTCCGCTTCCCAACGTGTCACGCTGGCGATTTGTCATGCAGTACGAAGTGGCCAGTTCCATCACGTTAGCCTTTTAGGTTTAAGTGCTCAGTAAATATTTTAAGTTATGTCTGTATGGGCAGAAGGTAGAGTTTTTTATTCCTATCATCTGAGGATTGCAGAAAGTACTTACAAATCTACTTTCCATATGTCAATATGCAATTAGAGGATCTAAATCTGTGATGCAAGAAGAACTCTCATACTGAAGATAACAAAATTGAGATACTGGCAACTCTTAAGATCAAACCCTAGATCTGTTATCATAATTAGCATATTTTCAGAACAGGCTAATTCAAAATGGGATAACAAGCAAGAGACGATGTGTCACGTATCTTTTTATAAGCTACTAAGGAAAAAAACGAAAGAGAAAGCTCACCAATACTCCATTTAAGATATATCTATGATGTTCCAAACAAAGATATAAATTCATCATTATTTGTAACTTCAACTTAATTCCTTATTTTCCCAGAACAAATGCTACCTTGTCATATAGGTTTACAATTCCACGGGTGGTTTATTACCAGTAGGTGCTTAAATAACTCACCTCATCCTGAAGGGTTTCATACATCTGTATGCACACAAATTTTTATAACATGATGCAGGAAAAAAAAAATGTTCAAAACAAACCAGACATACAGCTGGGTTTAGGGGAATGCACTAAGAGGCAATAAAGCTAATGTCTGAAGCTAATGTCTGTTCCTACCAAGCCATGAGAGGAGATCCAGGCTTGGATCTTGTCAGAAAGATGCCTTTTCTAACAAGAAACACGTCAATCTCGGCACTTTGCCACAGCCATTTTCTTCTACGAGTTCTTATTTCATCGAGTTGTCCTATCAGTGTCTCTTCCTCACGAAGAATTTACTCAACCCCCTGACAAGAATCGAAGATGCTACAATCCTCCAGTCCACATCCTGACAAAGGAAAACAAAATGCCCTCCAGCCCAGTTAATCCTGGGGGAAGGGAGAAGAACAGTCACTATTTCCTCTCCTTGACCGATGACATACAGTCAGTAGGACTCATTCTAAAACACAGACTTTCCCGTTGAAAGGAGTTAATTTCAACACATGCAGTATTGGGCAACTAGTTGCACAATATTAAATTACAACCAGAGGAGAAACATCTTCTGGTTTGCTTGCAAATATTCAAAGAACTGAAGTAAAATTGACAGTCTCCGAAACGTTAACAGAATTAAGGCCGACCATCAGGATTACCAACACTTCAAGCACACCAAGTGCCACCGTAGCTATACTCCCAAGAGTAAGCAGAAGCCCCTCCTGGATCCTTCCGAGTTGGGAAATGGCACTGGGGTATCCTGTGTTGGCCAACGCTCCTTGATAATAAGCAGATGTGCAGACTGACTTATGCAAACATGTTTTGTTTATGCAGTGTCCCATATCTCACAGATCTACATTTGTGTCTGCATGAGTACTGTGCTGTGCAACTGGTGGAAATCTTTCGATTGCTCCATGTGAGTTAGTGCGACCCTCAACAGTATCAGACTGACCTCTCACTCTCCTGCCTATTTTTCATACCTGGGTAGAAGGCATGGCAGTCTGCAACGATATGGGGCACTGTCACCCACCCACAAATCTGTGTGTACAGCTGGGGCAATAAATTTCCCTTCCTCATTTTCATAGGAATAATTTCCTTCCGTGTCTCCAGGACGCCCATACAGGTAAATCAGAAGAAGCGTGGCCAGCAGGTCGAGGGAGGTGATTCTGCCCCTCTACTCTGCTCTGGTGAGACCCCACCTGCAGCACTGCGTCCAGCTCTGGGGCCCTCAGCACAAGAAGGACATGGACCTGTTGGAGCGGGTCCAGAGGAGGCCACCAAAATGATGCGAGGGCTGGAGCACCTCTCCTACGAGGCCAGGCTGAGAGAGTTGGGGTTGTTCAGCCTGGAGAAGAGCAGGCTGTGAGGAGACCTTATTGCAACCTTCCAGTACTTAAAGGGGGCCTACAGGAAGGATGGGGACAATCTTTTTAGCAAGGCCTGTTGTGACAGGACAAGGAATAATGGGTTTAAACTAAAGAAGAATAGATTTAGACTAGACATAAGAAAGAAATTTTTTACAGTGAGGGTGGTGAAGCACTGGAACAGGTTGCCCAGAGAGGCGGTGGAGGCCCCATCCCTGGCAACATTCAAGGTCAGGCTGGACGGGGCTCTGAGCACCCTGATCTGGTTAAAGCTGTCCCTGCTCACTGCAGGGGGGTTGGGCTGGATGGCCTCTAAAGGTCCCTTCCAACCCAAAGCATTTTATGATTCTATAAATGCCGAGGAAGACAGCAAGTGGCCTATGTTGAGTATGTCTATCGGTAAGACGCTTGAAATTACACAACCCTTTAGTACTAGATGGTGAAGGAGGAAGACTAAGAAAACCCTGTGGCCTCCTGTTCTGCAGAGAGGTGTTAAAAGGTCCCCTTCTTTCAGGAGAACAAGCATGGGGGAATCCAAGCATCCTCCAGAGATTAACTGAAGCTGACAAGAACAGGAGAAATATGAACTCATGGATTCAGCTCAAGAAATGCTCTCCTCTTACCTCTTCTCAAATCCCTCCCAGCCTAGAGTTATCAAAGAAGTTTTACTGTACATTCACCTTTTTAATCAATCTCATTAAAAGCAGAGGTCGTTGTTGCTGTTTAAATAAGAAAAGGCAATGGATTATATCTGAGAAAACCCAAGGCATGGAAATTCCAGTAAGATCCACTAGCTATAACCATTGCCTTAACATTAAACACTAAGTTACAGATGATAACTACTGCCATTTGCCATGATAATGACTGCACTGAGGTTAAAAAGAAAAACAACTGGAAAGAGTAAAAATAAAGATCTATTTCATTCATGCCTTGGGTTGAAAAAGAAGGTGAAGAAGGTGGGGTTTTTTTTCTATGAGTTAGCTTGTTTTTAAAGGAATTATGCAGTAATTTTCCTCAGTGTCTGGAAATGTCTTCAGGATGTCTTTTTCACACACACTTTAACATTTTTGAAAGGTGAAACTGAGAAGCATAAAACCTTGGGTTGTGCTGGCAAAGTTGTTACAGAAATCTAAAATGTTTTTAACATCTATTTCTCACAATTAAAATTAAGCTCAGCACAATGAAATGGAGTATTTGGGAGCAAAACAGAACTTCAGAGCGTCGTTTGTACTGATTACCAAAGCAGACTGATGAGAATTGGCCTTGAGAATTCTCCTCCCGCCTAACCCTGTTAGTAGTTTGAACATATGTTAAAGGGCTAAATTAAACACTACAGGGTACCTACTATTTATTTAGCTACGCCAAGTTGCGCTAATGCACAAACTACTTTGCCTTCACTCTCGTTTTATGTTGTTATTTAAAGAGTAAATTGTTTTTCTCCTTAGTGAAGATACACCACTGTATCATTCACGTAAATTCAAATCAAAACCTGCAAGCTGGATTTTAAGTGAAAAAAAGACTTGTGGCTTAAAACAATGCCAGGGGTCTGCATCAGTGCGAGTTCTAATATATGTGAGACATTCACAGAGGTGAAGCTATTCTAAAACTCAGGGGTTTAGATTAGGCTTTCCAGCTTCATCTAAATATCCTGTAAATATCTGGACCTCGATAATGAAGAAGCTTGAAAGGAAACTACTGAAGAAAACTCATTAGGTGATGCATAACAACTTCACACTGATAAAGGGTTAACAACCCAATAAATCACCCTTCTGAATGAATGATACTGAGGATAGAGAAGGATGAAAAGTGCAACATCGAGATACCACGAAGAAAAAGATGCAAAAGTTCTCAGCTGCAAGCTATATTTAAGTGTTTGACATGCAAAGTGTTCTCTTTCCAATAGGAAAAAGAATCACAGAACAACTTGCAATTTTGAAGTGGTTTGACACTATTACACAGAGTTGGTTTTGAAATGAGCATTTAACTTGCGCAGCACAATTCCTTTAAAAAAAGGAGGGCGGGAGGGAGTTCGTATGAACTTTAGGTGAATAATTTTAAAACTTTAAGTTTGCACAAAGCAATTAAACTGCATTAGACAATAATTGCTTTCCAATTTTTTCAAACCAGCACAGTTGGAGTTCTACAGCCATATAATCAACTTAATGATACTCTTCTCATTTGAAAAAAAGAAAACATCACCCTCCAAACACCACCACCAAAACAACATTTTACTGACATTTTAAAATTTAAAAAAATATGAAAATATGCTCTTATTCACCATCAATATGTGTCAGCTTTAATTTAAACAAATGTTTAAAGCTCGGTTAGGATTTCACATACCCTAAATGCAGGCGGGGCTACCAGAATGCCAGCGCTGAACAAAGTGAATTTAGAGGTCTACTCCAAGTCCATCTACAAATCATTCTTTAATGTCCAACTGAACTGACTTGTACTCTCAAACAAAAATCCCATACAGAATGCAACTGTGAGCATACCCGAAGGATGATACTTTACACAATTCTGAGAGGTGATCTAACCTGCAAGTGATAAAACCCAAATAAAAAGTCCGGTGGCCTGTTATCTTTGGTGTGCCTTTGTGCCCAGAAAGTATTGTCTGTTCAAGCCAAATTCCCTCTCTTCACAAATCAACATAGATCACACCAAAACCACATAAACCTTGAAGAGGTGGCAGCACCTCTTAGGAGGCAACTTCATATGCACACTAAGTAGGATCTCACTACCTGAAAATTACTGAAATTTAACATATACCAAGTTGGCTTTAAATAGCAGGTTTTCAAGAAAGTTTCATCAAAATTGTCAGTCACGTTAGGGAATGGAAGAACATGCTGTTCTGCATAATACAAACTTTGCGTTTTTTCTTTGGAAATACGTTTACAGAAGAGATGAAATGTAACAAAGTGAGACTCTTCAGTCAAAACTGTGTTGGGTCAGATTAAAAGTCCACCCAGCCCTGTATGGTCAGTGTTAGAAATAGGATAAGCAGATGCACAGGGAATATTAAAGAGCAGGGCAAACATATGATAAGAACCACGACTCCCAGCACTTTCAGTTCAGGGCCTCCCTGTATCAGCTGTGATTCCTATATATCCAGTAATTCTCAGTTTCTCTTCCATGAACTTGGCCAGTCTGCTCTTGAACTCACATAAATTTTCAGCAATCCACAACATCCTTTGGCAAGGATTTCCATGTCACCCTGGACAACTACCTGCTGTGCAAAGAATCATGTCCTTTTATTTTGCATCTGGCTCTTATAAGTTTCATTTGACAACCCTCAGTTTCTTGCATTAAAAGAAACTGAACAGTCAAGATACAGCCACACTCCCCACGCCACATATGATTTTGAAGCTTCTTATCTTCCTCCTCCAATCTCTTTTACAGACTGAGGGGTCCTAGATTACTTAACTGGAAGCTACTCCAGATCTTTGACCAACCTTTCTGCTGTTCTGTGAAACTTCTTAAGATTTACTACATTCATTTTTGAAGTTACAGACACACTTTCCGTAACTCTATGAAAATTAGTCCAAACTCATTTCTCCAAATGTTTCTAACCTCACCAAGTAGGTCACATGTGCTCAAGCAAAGCTTTTAGCATGTCAAAGCTACAAGCTCAAAAATTCTCTCTTCACTAAGCACACTCCATTCTCTCTCAGCCCCTACGTGCAGGCAGACTCCATATGCACCACCCTTACCCTGTGAACAAACGTCCTTCTGGCAAAGGTTAGAGACACTCACGGGGATCATCTCTGCAACTACAGCTCAGGGACGCTGTGAGTCCAGATTTTGCCATTTAAATTACCTGTACTTTCAATCAGCTGTGAAATGGAGGCGAAGGAAGGAATGATGAATGAATGGGCAGGGCACAACAGAGGGCTTGCTGTGCGAGGGAAATGGAAGGTGATGGGGAAACAGGACAATTGCCTGTGGGGCGTAATACAAACCACACAGAAAGCCAAAGGGCGCAGGAAGAGAACACAGCCGCAGCTGACAAGCAAAATGAACAAGAAGATGGAGAAAGGGGTGAGAAGAAATACCATGTTGCAAACACCTGTCTGGGAGCCACTGGAGGTGGAGTGATGGAAAATGCAGATCAGGCGAAGGGCCAAAAAAGAAGAAACCGTAACTGAGTGGGCACTGAAACAATGATTAGAACTGATGAGCAGAGACTAGGATTAGAAAAGTAAAGAGAATGGGAATATGATGAGGAGTCGACAACATGAAAAAAGACAGGAGTCTGACAAAGAAAGCTGAAGGCAAAAAACAAACAGAAAAGGTGACATTTGGAAGAAATGAGAGAAGACACTGTATTCACTCAACACTGGAACAGAACTAAAGATTCCAGACTCTCAACATCGCTTGTGATTAACATGTATCTGTGCAATCCTCTGACAAAGTAGGCATCCCATCCACTTCCGAGCTTGGTCGACATGGGACACTGCTGTCACTCCTGCAGCACGGTCTGACAGACTGCCAGCCATGAAATCCTGCTCGTGGGATGCTTCTGTCTCTCTGACTGCCATCTCTCAGAGGGAAGAACATCTGTCCAGTCAACAGAGCTGACCTGCTGGCGCTAGGCTTGCTGCCCGCCAGCGGCAGGACAGCTGCATGTAAGCAGGCAGGCCAGACCCAGGTGGAGACAAGCAGCCTTAGTAGGATGGGAGAGAGACAGAAAAACTGCCTTAAAACATCCGTGAGAGGCTGAGAGTGGGACTCCAGAAACCTGGAGCGCCTGCTCACACAAGGCAGGAGATATTTCTAAGTATGGTTTCTGTGGTCGGACCATCTTGTGTAACAGATTAATTCAAGGAGCAAAGGTCCGTGCAACTTAAAGGCCCAGTCATGAATGTCATTGATCATAGGTATCAAATCCCACAAGGCACAAGTTCTGCATGACAGCATTAAACACATTATGGTCACAATGTCAGCTGTTCAACCTAAGAAAAAGGCAGGATTAGCTGCCTGTGAAACCTTTCTTTGGCCCCATTTGTGCAATATGCCTTCTGTGCTTCAAGAAAGATGCGGACCATCTGGAGAGAACTCAAAACAGCAAGAAGAATCAGAGCTCAAGAAAACATCATCTACAAAGAAAGCATGAACAAATTTGGGATTTTTGTTCTGAAGTAAAGCATGCTGGGGAAATAGACCGAGAGCCTTTTGCACAAATCAATCCTCCATTATCTTTGGCAGATGGTACAAGTAGTAATGGGATAAACCCAGAACGAGGAGAGTGGGGGTTAGATGTGAGGAAAGTGTTTCCAACAGTAAAAAGAAAGAAAAGACTGGAAGGGACTGTTCAGGGAAGATCTGGAGTTTTTATTATTGGAAGACTTAAGAGCAGTTTCTGTAAACTTCTGTCAGGAATGACAGCAGTGGGTACCTGCCTTGGAAAAGGAGGTGAACTAGATGACTTTGAAAGGTCCCTTCCTGCCCTATGAATCTGAGGTAGAGCTCCTTTAACAACGGTCTGTCATAAAATTCTTCTTGAGACCATTTCCCTAGTCAATGCATGAACAGACAGGATGGACAAACGGTAAATATTTAACTTTTTTTCTCATTTTTCAGTGTGTGGTCTTAGTCGTTACCTACTGACAATATTCAAATTGTGCCCCACAAGCCAAGTCAGTAATTTCATTCTGGGCTAGACTGGTCATTGATGTAATGATGAAATATTACTTCACTGATACTAAATAATTCATTTTTGTAACACAAAGGAATGCTATCTCCACTTTGCAGATGTAGAAGTCAATCACTGACTTCAGAGGAAGATGTAAATGCTTCCATGGATCTAGATCTGGAAGTGTAAAGGCAAAACTCTGCAATGATTTCAAGCGCCCTGTTTTGTGCATAAGGTCCATTCTCTGCAGAAAGAATTCTTGTAGAAAAACATTCACATAAAACTACAAACTGTTTTGTAATACATACATGTGCATGAAAAGAAATAATAAGAGTTTCAAAATTAATCTTAATACTGGTATCTCCTAAAATATGTGCTTGACTTTGCAACTTTAACAATTTTTAAACATATTTTTAATATTAAATATTTTATCTAACTTCCTCCTGCCTAAAGATCTAGCTCCTCCTTCCATCACTGTGGTGTGATTCTGTCCAGATTATCTAATCTCTCTGCCACCCCACAATTTTTTTTCCCACTGAGTGTTGCAAATTTCGTAATGCGCTTTCTTTGAAGATTTGAAAAAAAAAAAAAGAAAGAAAAAGATAAGAAAACAAAAGATAAAGAAGTTCACTGCTACTTTTTCACCATTTTCTTTTTTCACAGTCAACAGATGTTCACCAACCACTTCTTTTCGATGGAATAAACCACCCCAGCCCTCCACCTCCAGACTCCAAATCTGATCTTAGCAGCAGCAACAAAAAAAGGGGGAATAGTGCAATTGGTCTGGAATGAAAATTACGTGCTTTGTCCAATTACAAGTGAAGCAGGAAAGCAGGAAGGTGTGTTGCCAGGTTTTTTTTGTAGTTTTAGCGACAGTTTCACAAGAGCAGATATTTAGCAGACCAAAGTACCAAAATCAAAAAAGCTGTGTGAAAACCTCAGCTTCTACTTATTTATTTTAAGAATGTTCTGTCTTCATGATTATGGCAAAAGGACTGGAAATGTGCAGTTAATGCAATTCACAGTCTCTGAAAGTAGACGGAAAGTAAAATGAATCAAAAGGTGTTTTGTTCTTCTATGAAATTGTGTTTCTAGGCCATTCTTGTTAGCTTTTAATGCTTGGAGTTGACAATGCGGGAAACAGAGGAGGAAGGTAGAAGTGGGCTCTGCTGTAAGTCGCAGCCGGTTTCTGGCTGCTTGCCTGCCTCATGGGCTGCACTTCCCCTGCTCTCTGCAGGCAGCACAAACCAAGGGAGCAGACTCCTTTCGAAGAAGCTGGATTCCGCTCAGCCATAAGTCCTGGGCTGACAGGAGCTTCTCACAAGGCTTATAAAAAGAAAAAGGGAACAACCGAAGGAAAAGGCTCCAAAACGCATGACGCTCATGATATATAAGAGCTGGCAGCATTCCTTTTACCACTGCCAGGCTTGACAGTTTATCTTTGCTTGATGTTATTGCCCTCCCTGCATGTGGTCAATAATTCACTCATTCCTTCTCAGCATACACACAAACACACGCCTCACCCCTTTCAGCCTCCCTACCCCAGTATGGCTCAGATACTATGTATTTTAATGGTTTTTAGCACATTGCTTTCTGAGCACTAATCCTGAATCTGCTGTTAAATTCCCCACCCCAATCCCATTTGCAGTTAACAGTTCTCTTGGGCTCCCATATCCCACCTCAGAAAGGTTCCAACATTGACCATTTTCTCAGTCGCCTTTCTCTTGAATGCTCTTAATTTACCCTCAATCTCAGGAGTGATCCAGACAAAAACACCACACAAGCCAAGCTTTGGATAATTTCTCAGCTACTGAAATCCCCATCCTAGTTCTGATATATCCTACCATGTTCAAATCACTATTTTTCAATAGCAAATTATTCATTTGATTTAAAAGGCTTCAATTTATGCCCCATGTCCTGTGCTTCTCTAACTCCTTTATCTCCACTACCAAAGACAGAAACCCAAAATTGTCTTATACTAATCTCTGAAAAAAGTGATGCAAAAGTAGCTCCACCTTCACCTGCATCTACTTCTGGTGGAGGCTCTGGTTCTTTTCTGTGTTCTAGGCAATTTCTGCACTGTCTGTTAATAATATACTCCCATAATTCTCCTACGTCTCACATACCTAAATTTATTTCTAAATAGATAAACATTTCCACTGGATTAAGTTACTTATACTATAAAATAGAAACAGAAAAGCTGGGGGGGGGGGGGGGGGGAAGATGAAGCTGATGAGTATGATTAATTTGGAAATCAGCTTCAAAACTACTTCCCCAAGTTACAGGTTTAAAGTGTCTATGGAGTCACACCTTATCCTAAATCTTGATACATTTCCTCCCACTGTTACACAACCAGACGTCATCAGCATGTGTTATTTCACACATCGTATTTTCTAAGAGAAGGGAGTTAAGCCACCCAGAATCCGGTCCTCCTACCCCTGCGCAGCTCAGTGTCAGAGTCAGCACACCATAGATGATGATACATTGATCAAGAAGCCACAGATCAGAAGAGGCTTTCTTCTGCTAGGCTTCAAGACGCAGTGCCAAAAAAACCCTGACATCTATTTTTTTTTCTACCGATGACTGTTATGAGAATGTCAATGACTTCTGCAACTAACACCAATTCTGCATCTGGAAGCAAAATTACTTGGGATCAGAGAAACCTATGACTCAATTAACTGTTTCACATCTCCTTAATACATTTCTTTCCAAAATGTCAGAGGCAGGGTGTCCTGGTTTCGGTTGGGATAGAGTTAATTTTCTTCCTAGTAGCAGGCACAGTGCTGTGTTTTGGATTTAGGAGGAGAATAATGCTGATAACACGCTGATGTTTTTAGTTGTTGCTAAGTACTGCTTATGCTAGTCAAGGACTTTGCAGCTTCCCATGCTCTGCCAGGTGCACAAGAAACTGGGAGGGGGCACAGCCAGAATAGTTGATCCAAACTGCCCAAAGGGTGATTCCATACCATAGGATGTCATGCTCAGTATAGAAACTGGGGGGGGTTGGCTGGGGAGCCGCGATCGCTGCTCGGGAACTGTCTGGGTATCGCTTGGCGGGTGGTGAGCAATTGCATTGTGCATCACTTGCTTTGTATATTATTATTATTATTGTTGTTGTTGTTGTTGTTTTATTGTTACTACTATCATTACTATTTTACTTTATTTCAATTATGAAACTGTTCTTCTCTCACCCCAGGAGTGTTTCTCACTCTTACTCCTCCGATTCTCTCCCCCATCCCACCAGGGCAGGGGGAGTGAGCGAGCGGCTGCGTGGTGCTGAGTTGCTGGCTGGGGCTAAACCACGACACAGGGTCTGATCATTGTTATTTTAATTAAAAATTAATAGTACTTAGCTTTTTAACACTTTGATTGGCCAAAGCAATGGGCCTATTATAGCCTTTCAATCTTGACTAATGAAAATCAACACTTCCACTTGCAAGGAAGAGTAAGTTGAGGGCAAATAAGGGTTGGTTCAAAACCATATGGAAGTTTTTTTAGAAGACTGTTGTCCAGCTTTTAAGAAACAAGTTTATGGCTAGGGAAAGCGCTGTTATCAACTATTCATGATAACAGCAAGAAAGTAACCTTGAGAAGAACAGACAGCAGATGAAACAGCACTAAAACTTTTGCAAATGATCCAAAACAGGGTCAAATAAAGAACCAAAACAGCTGTTCGGTTCAAGCTGCTCTACATATTTACTGCAATTTAACACCAGCTTCGGAAAATTGCATTAAGAACAGAACATTTTGTGTATTTCATTCAGGTATACACACAAGATCCATTTAACAGAAATTCTCTGTAAGAAGGGAAGTATCTATTGGAACGTAAAAGTTTGTGAGCATGTAAAACATGAAAATTGTATGTGCAGCAAGTAGATGAAGTAAATTTTTGTGCATGGAAAATATGCTCTGCATCAGATTAGGAGGAAGTAAAATGATAATGACAATTCTCTCCAAGTCTGTCAAAATATAATTACACCTGGTAACCGGTAACAGCAATCTCTGCGGCAGAAGAGACCCGCTACTGGGTTAAAAGCTGTTATCAGGGCTTCAACCTGCTAGAATTCTGTGATAATATTTCAAACAGTGATCAGACAGTGTATTTGGGTTTCCTTCAAATAATGTAATTAATACTTTCACTGCTTTTTGGGTAATTTGTATGGATAACAAGTTAAAAAAATACAAATGTTATTTTCAGTATTATAAATTCTGAAATAAGGAAGAACATGGTAGAAATGACAAGAGATTTGTCTTAGTTTGTTCCTGAAAATACGGACATACAAGCAGAAACTTCAGAAATAATTTTATATGGATTTGCCAATACACCATCTTCTCAGTAGGAAAGTGTCAGTAATCACATTTTATCTCATATCACTTATGTCTTTTAATTTAAATAGCTAATATGCTATAATTCAAGAGTCTACCAGTGTAGCCTGAGGACAACACTCAAGGAATGTGCTTTTCACCTTGATCTCCTCACGTGCTGATGAAGCCATCAGTCGCAAGCACAGGCTGCTGTTGCCAGCACTTTGAAGCACCAGCAGCATGTCCCAAGCCTGCGCCCCGAGCACTCCGCACCCCATCACCCAATTCCCAGCCCGGCCCCTGATTCAGCACCTGCCTCCTCGCTCACTAACCTGGTTTTAGCTTCCACACCCACAGAGGCAGTGGAGCTTGCAGACTCCTCGGATACTGAGCGCTGAAGGACTGGTGTTAGCTGCTTGGTGCTGTCCACTTCCGTTTGGGCATCCTCTTCTGCAGATTGCTCTTTGACTTCTGTTTAAAAGATAAGAATAATATTTATTTATTTATTATTTTATTTATGGATTTAGATTATAGTACTGCAAACATTCATTTTATTTATAGACAGATTAACCCATGTAACTGTGTTCTCAGACACCACAAAAGTGAAAGAGCAGGAAAATATTATCCTTCGCACCTAGCTAAAACGTGAAACCGAATGCTTATAAAGTTACGTCCGTACCACAGCGTACCACCGTGAACTAAAGACGCTCAATAAGGGATGAGGAATGGGGCAAGGGGAGCCTCTTTCAGTGACAACCTTTTCATACGAGGTTGCTGTTTTAGACAATCTCATTCTCCCCACATCTCCTCTTGTGCACCTGCTCCGTCATCCCTGAAGAAACATCAGGGTGAGCATGCTAATCTGGGGTATAATAAACTGTTTTCCTCCCAGATTAGCTTTAACTTTCATCAGTTCCCTACACTAGTTCATTCCTGATTACACTAACTCTATGCTGGAACAGGGTTGAGGAGGTGAAGGAAGGACACGGTTTATACCAGCTTAAACTTCATCCCAAACTGTAGGAATATAAGGAATTTTTGCAGCATCCTTTTCATCATTTAGATTAGTTGTTAGACAGAGATATATATGTCTACAGCTGACAATGTTACTATTTGCCTAGAAAGTTTGTTTCTGCTCAGAACCGCGAAACACCAAGTTGCCACTGTCTGTGCAATTTAAATCCTGTTCCCATTTGGTTCTCTCCTATGCACGGAGTGAGTCAGGGATTTGCCAGGGGGACACAGCAATGCGCCGTTCCGAGTGCATCGGAATGCACAGAAACAAGGGTCAAGGCTGTAGAGCAATAAAATCTGGTATTTCCGCACTCCTCCATACTTTGATTTTGAAACCTAAATAACATAGACATCATAGGACTCTGGCAGATGTTCTTTGACATATCCAGCTTGAGACAGCACTGCCTTCTCCTGCCGCTGTCCACGGCTGCTACATCTGTCCCCACCGCGGAGCCAGACCAAGGACCTGCGCCTGGGTCGCACGCCACAGGCCAGCATGCCACCTGAAACTGCCAGCGAACCTGGCTTTGAGCTAAGAGGCCAATACATACAGTTAGAGTAAAGCAACAGATTATTTAGAGGATTTAAGCAGAAGATACATTCGCTTTTAAAAAAAAATTAATACATAACACGGCAAAATGTAATCAAATATTGCAAAGGATAAATGATTCAAGTGGAGAAATGGATGGGTAGAAGAATCTGCAACAAGGGTGGGCATGCACAAAAACCTGCTACAAGCTTTAATCTAATTTATAAGAACAATAAAAGAGAGGAAAATTCTTAGAATGTAAAACTGCACAGCTTGGTCTGTAATATTGAAATTATATGCCCGCTAGAGCACATGGAGAAGGGAAAATCTTTCTTGTTTGAGGTACAGAGATGGAAGCAAAATTATTCTTTAACCTAGAGTGACCTCATTTAGGAAGACAATGTATAACATTTAAAACCCTCAATGAAGGCATCTAAAACATACTGAAGAGAAACACAAAATTAAGAAAAAAAGAACCAGAAATTCCCATTCATGACTGGGTATGCCAGATACGTATTTGAGCTGGTGTAAACTGGAATTGCTTCACCTGTTTCAGTTATGCTACTCAGTAACATACATCTGAAATGTTTTTGGACATCTGGAGCATCCAAAAATGACTACCTGTCCAAAACCCAAATGGCTCATGTTAAACCCATTCCACCAACCCACCTCCCCCAAAAAAATGCTGGACAATCACTTGACACTAAATAAATATCCTGTTGGGAACACATCCCTTCTAACAGTAAATGGTTCCATGCAGAAAACAAAACAAAATAAACCAAATCCCCACACCCTTAGTTTTTGGCATGTTTGAACAAACAGTCCCTGCAGTCATTCCTGGACGGGGATTCCCGAAACAGGCAGCATCCAGCGGAGCCATTCATAAGGGTCTGTAGTGAGTTTTCAAAGTATGGGTCCGAGGGATAATTTTGTGCAAGTAACCCCCAAATTTCGAAGTACAGCCTCAATGAAGAGCACAAAACATGAACACCTGTAAGACAGGCAGACACCAAATTGCTAAAAACAAAACCCGCGACACAGCCCAGGACAGCCATGTACGAAATGCTCAAGGAAGACCACCAGAAATTGTGGCCTTGCTCTGACCCATCTTGGCGACTTTATTTAACCTAGTTAAACTTTGCAAAAGGAACTCCGCTTTATTGTGTGCCTGCAGAAACTTTCAAATAAGCAAAAGCCATTTACTCTCTGCCAGCTTTCATCTCATTATACATTAATGAGCACCCATTACACTGGGAAGGCAAAGTTCACGGGCACTAACTCATTCTCAAGAACTCTGGACTGTGTGAGAAGACACAGATTGTTTCACTACACATGACAACTATATGAGCTTACATCCTTATGGTGCTTTTTCCCCTGCTGTTTGCTTCTCTAGAAAAGAAGGGACCCAAATTACACTAAATGAGACAAACAACATCTCAACTGCTGTCTCCGCAGTAAACCAAACTGTGTCTCAATATGCCATTGGAAGACTGAAAACACGGTGCTCACCAAACGGAACAAAAATAGCGTTTATGTTAGTTGTGTATGCCATACTTCAACTTTGATAAAGTTTTCCAAAAGACGATTAAAGAAGAACAGAAGTAATGCATTTCATGAGTCAAACTCCTAGGAGATGGGAGTCCGGCACTGGCACGGCGAAGGGACAGCCGATACCCTCATCGCTGCCCCAGAGACGTTCTTGGAAGCATCTGGCACAATACATTAACTGCTTTTTGCTGTATTTAATGAATGTTCATTAGACTCGGTTATGGCATCCTACTTTGAAGCTTGTGGGAATGAAGGAACCATGAATGATTAATAAATGTGAAGCTCATTTGCAGATTCACATATAAGGCTTCATTTTGCATCCTATTTTCCTGACTGTTTCTGTTACAGTGAAGGTCTTGCCCAGATGTAACGAGTTGGTAGGAGAACTGAGAAGTAAAAAAGCTAATTGCGCAATTCCCAAATGTCTCCAAGTTCTTTTTTTATGTCACTATCCTTTACTAAAGCATTAGGAAAATACTAGGAAACACAGCATTTAACATTCTGTTATTACTTTAAGACAATAACATCAATAGTTCTTCCCCACCTGACTAGCGAGGACAGAAAGGCCTTCTTTTCTTACTAAGGTTAAAAGAAATCCCCAAAAGTACAAGGAATAAAGTTCCTATCCACATGAGCCACCAAAAGGTGCAAGACTTCCATACACTTTACAGCCTGGGTAACATTCCAGAACCACGGCATGGGAGGTCCCCACGCCCAACCCCCTGCTCAAGCAGGGCCACCCCGAAGCGGGCGGCCAGGACTGTGCCCAGGCGGCTTTTGCGCATCTCCAAGGATGGAGATGTGAAATAGTGCCGGGGGGGAGCCTAACATAGGCTGGGGACAGATATGCAGGGAAGTCACTGGGGTTGGTAAGATTTACAGCATGTGTATTACATTTCTCTTTTAATTAACACTTTCATCACATTTGCCTAAATAAGACTTATACCCTGGGCTCTGGGTTGAAAAGACAATCCTTAGGTTTTGTTACTGTTTAAGTAGTAATTTGAAGTTTTTCAAATGAGGAAAAAAATCTCTACAAAGGTTCTGTATTTTAAGCATTCAAAAATTTCTTCTCTTAATAATTATTTTTATTCCTCCCCCTAGAGCACAATGCAGTGAATACTGAAAGATAACAAATAGCACATACCATTCTCAGTCGATTACATGGATTACCCACCTTCCTAAAAGCAGCTGGTCTCCCTGCTTACATGTCTTACATAGAGATTTATAACGTTCAGAATAATAACGGCGTTGACAATTTCCTCTTTTCCTGCTCTATCTTCGGATGCCTTAGAAACCTCTCCCCATGTAAGAGACGTGCACGGGAGATGCAGGCTCCCAGGTGGAAGCCCTGGTTTTTGTAAGCCCATCTGTGGCAGCGGTTCCCTTGCAGACCATCCCATGCACGCCTGGGGGAGGAGGAGACTGGTGATGGCTGGAATTTTATTACATGCTCACAGATTTCTTTGGGGATGGGATGAAGCAAGAGCGATGAAGCAACACCAACTAAAGATCTAGTATTTCCTTTTGTTACAAAGAATCCTCTTCTGTTTTCTAGTAACCACAAGATGCTCTTCTGCAAGCCACTTAGGTAAACCTACAGCAAGGTAAGGAGATACATGTGTGGGCTCTGCTATGGCAATCAGGCAAAGAAAAGACACCAGCATATCCAGAAGTTTTTGAAAGTTAGAAACTACTTTCCAAGTCAAAAACTGAAAATACTGTAAGAGTTCTGCCACAAAAAAAGATCTCCTTTAAAATCTGATGTGACAATATTCAGTATACAGTGATACTGAAAAAAAAAAAAAAAACCAAACCAAACCCCAAAGCAGCTGTCATAAACATAAAATAAATATTCCACTGCTGTTTAGATGCAGCAAGTTGACTGTTTAGCCAGTTTACTGGTTGGGACTCTACTGTCAGACCTACTGCTAATTTGGCAGACAACGAAGCAAATGTCATGAGTTTCCAAAACTTTCTGTAAGAACAAAAAGTATTGCAGGCTGCAAAATACCAGCGTCACCAAACACTGCCGGGACATTCCAGGGGTCTCAACTTGCTTACTGTGATGTTCAGCAAGAGGGAATAGCAAGCTTTTAACCAGCAGATGCAATTGTTATTTTTGCACAAGGAAGGGGCAGTGCTGCGTCAGAAAACAGCTAATGGGACAAGGTGTTTTACACAGCCTCGTAGGGGTCTACAGAAGTACAAACACCACCAAAATGCTCCAGTTTCTAGTAGCTTAGACAGATAAAGAAGCCAGGCTCAGTGCAGCAACAATATGAAAAGAAATTTTAACAAGGTAATGTAAATTATGACTAGTTTCCACTAGTCAGAGTTCATAACTCTGTTACTGTTCAGGACACAATTTAGTAGAAACATCACTAGTGCCCGGGACATGCCGGCTGCCACATACAGCGATCACTAAGGTGCAGAAACCTTTCATAGAATCATAGAATCATAGAATGCTTTGGGTTGGAAGGGACCTTTAGAGGTCATCCAGCCCAACCCCCTGCAGTGACAGGGACAGCTTTAACCAGATCAGGATGCTCACAGCCCCGTCCAACCTGACCTGGAATGTTCCGAGGGATGGGGCCTCCACCACATCTCTGGGCAACCTGTGCCAGTGCTTCACCACCCTCACTGTAAAAAACTTTCACACACAGTAACTTCGTATGTATAGGTTTTAGCAGCTGAACACGAGGGAACAAATGGACACGCTGCGGCTAGCCGGTCCCGTGCAGATCACCTGCAACCCTTCCGGACAGCACCAAGCCAAGCCAAGGTATATGGAAAGGCACACAAAGGGCGATGGTTGCTAACAGCTACTGCCACTACCTGGGCTGCACGGAGTTTGTAGCCATCTATCCTTGCCTGCTAAAAACACAACCATGGTGGAGAAAGGGAAAAAACATACTGAAGTTTGAGTGTGACGGTAATAACCACGTGCAAGAACCATTTCTCCATGGACAGAGGCATACTTTCTTCATCTTAAGTCAGCTTTGTAAAATTTTATTCACAATGAGCAACAAAACGTACAACTGCATCAGAAGTGTTTTGTTGGTTTTTTTCCCAAGTGCTGCACATGTATTTTCTTCTAAAACCACACTTCTCTGTTTTTTTCTACCTGAAGGACATCGCAGTGATTTACTTACTGCAACAGTTGTTATATGGAGATGAGAAGAAATCCTGCAGTTACTCTTTTTTGTACATTTTAGTGTGTATCTTGATACTTTTCATTCAAATAGAACTCCTATTTGTTAAATACATCTTATACAGAAAATAACTTTGTGCAAATTTTGTACCTGCTATAAAATAAAAATCAGGCTTTCAATGTAGGACCATTTCAACTACCATTTTGGTTATTCTAAACACAAGACACTATATTATGGATAACCAGCTCCCACTGATCCGCAACCGAGGAACCTCCTAAGCTAGGGGTGGTATTCAGCAGCACTCATCTGATTATTTTTCCATTAATTTGTTCAGGTCTTTTTGAAACCCATGTAGAATCTTTCATGCCCAAAGCATCCAGTAGCAATGTATTCTGTAATTTAAGTAGATGCCGAGCGCAAATGCATCTACCTTTGTGCTCTGAACATGACCTGATGTCCTCTCATTTTTGTGTTGCAAAACAAAATGATTCATCGCTCCCCGTTCATTTTCTCTATGCCACTCATCATTTTGTGGGTCCCTAGTAAATTCCTCTCCAGTCATATCATTTCAGGTTGAAGTCTTTTACCTTAACTGATCCCCACACAGAAGCTATTACTTTCTTCTTGTCGTACTTGTTGCCCTTTCCTACACCTTCCCAATTACGGTTCACCCTTTTGGAGAAGGAGAAGCAGAACTGCACATGGTATTTACCATGCAGTCATGCCACAGGTTTATAAAGCAACAGTAAGAAAAACACACTGATGCTTTTTTCCCCTTATCCCTTTGCCAGTAATTCTTAGAATTTTATTTCCTTCTTTGACTTATAAAAGCTAGTGCAATTCTCAGAAGACATACAGTACCACTTGCTCAGGTAGCAACAACTATTTAAGAGACGATTTTTGTTTATACAAAATTAGGATGGTGATTTTCCCCTGCATGTTCTTTTACAGGCATTACTACTGAATTTAAGAATCATTTAATTTCCTATGGTCAGTCTTCAGTGTTTTGCAGGTGGGTACCTCTTTTATTACACTAAATAAGTTTATTTTACCCGCTATTTTCTTCCCTTTTGTACCTGACCTAGAAAAGGGTTGCCAAGGCAGATGCTTATGGGACTCCAATGCCAGCCTGGTTTATACTATGATTTTAATTAGGCAAGACTGAGGTCTGAATTTCTCCAGTATTTCTTCTACCAAACTGGAGAGTCGGCCTCAATGCAGCATTGCTAAATATTAACACAGGTCCATAGAACGAAAACGCACACAAAACAGCGCTGTTTCCAGTGAGGAAAACAAGTGTACGACACACAAGATACCTGCTACTATTTCAACATATTTGACCGGTAACGTCAATGCAAATTCTCCCATCATGTCACTAACAACACAGCAGCAGCAGCATTAAGTTTCAGGGCAATGGGAAGATGGAATATTTTGGGTCCTTGAAAACTCCTCCAGTTGGTCATGTTTAACAAAGCATAGTTTGATACCAAAACTGCAGAAGCAGTACTGAATAAATAACCAAAAAAAGAAGCTGCATTTCAGAAATAACCTCCATAATGAAAAACTCAGTGAGGTTAGAAATTATTTGTAAATAACAGATTCCACCTACTACAAAACATTCCACCTGCTCTCAAAATGCCTGAGACAAGAGATACCGGTCAGAAGAAAAAAAAACATCAGATTTTTCTAAATGGCCCATTTTAAGTGTGCATGATGACAAGTGTTATTATCAACTAAGCCTGTAACGATTTAAAGGCAAATATCAAATAACATCCTGTTGTGTCTGGTTTCCTTTCTACAATTACCAGAATACAAAGAAAATAGTAAGATGCTTGCAATAATAACAAGGTGCTTCAGTTCTGCTAATTTTTCCAGTGGCCGGGACAGGTAGGAATCAGCTGCATAAGAACAAACGAACTACTCCTTTTATAATGAGTACAAGGAATATTAATTGCCTTACAACACAGTTAAGGACATTTTAAAGAGCATATTTGTCCCAAATATTTATGGACAAATTTAATCTACAGCCAATGTCCTCAGTGGTGTCAATTCTGCCTTTCATTTATTTTAGAAATGATAAGCGACACCACAATGAGGCCAAAGTATCTGTCTGAAAAGCACAAAGTGGATTGTAAAAGGTCTCTGGAGTTAACAAGTTGGCGAGAGCTTTTGCCATTGATTCACCCAAACCAGGACTTGCTCTCGGGTGTGTTTTTCTTCATCTTAGTGGCAGACTCTGCTCAGTATGGTTCATACTGTTGCAAAGGGCAAGTGTATTTCCTCTAATAAGTAGGATATTGCAAGAATTTTTTTCTCTAGAGAAGTGCTTTTCAGGCTGCTTCAAAGCTGATGAGATTCTGAATTAGTCCAAAATTCTCTGGCAGCTTTTACACAGATAACTTTCCTCCACTGAGAAGTGTTTGTTTCTGGTTCTTCTGTGCTTTGCCCAGAGACAAAAGAGGCTGATTAGAGGAAGACTTATCTTCAGGGAGTTAAGGTGAAGCCCAACAAGAAATCAGCTGGCCAGGCAATGTGACTGGGCCTGATAATAACATTACTAACGATGATAATGCAGGCAAGAAGCTATCAGCTGATAAAATCATCCAGATTCTTTTGTGTGTTATCAATTCTGAAGTCTGTAGACACCATGGGGAGGTAAGGGTATGCTATTAAGTACTAATTTATTTTAAGAATTGGTTGACATGGTACAGATAGTAAACAGAATACCCGATGGATTTACTGTGAGTTTCCCAAGAGACTCGGCAGTCAAAATAAACTTACTTCACTGCACTTCTCCCAGATCACAGTCTGAAATTCAACACTTATATGACACAAAGATAGGAAGAATTAAAGACTCTAGGATGAGCTGGGTATTTTACAAGTGTTCTAAAAAAAAAAAGATGGAGTCATCAAAGAATTAACACACAGAATTCCATTTCAGTCAACTTGCAGATTCAGTCAACTTGCAAATGCAGAACCAAGAAAATACCAAGTACAGAAACTTGCTGAAACCAATAGAAGATGGGAAAAGAAGCAAAAGCCAAGTCTTCATTAATAGCAAATGGCCACCAAACCTACAGAAAGCTTACCAGGAGGTATTTGTTATATTATTTCTTTCTTTAGATTAGCAGTTTTATATTTGCATATATGTGTGCACACACAGGCACATGCTTTCCAGACTCTGCGTTTTGGTTTGGGGTTTTTTTTTTTTGGCCATTACAGAGATTCACTCATCAGAAGAAAACTCCTCTTATAAAAAACACAAGGGGACCTACAGAAAAACACAGTATTCTACAACAAACTGTATTTTACTGATAGCTAGAAAGGTGGAAGGTGTTGATGGCTGGATGGTCTTGACAGGACCAGAGGCCATGGGCACAAACTGAAACACAGGAGGTTCCCTCTGAACATCAGAGAGCACTTCCTTACTGTGAAGGTGCCTGAGCACTGGCACAGATTGTCCAGAGAGGGTGTGATACTCAAAAGCTGTCTGGACATGGTCCTGGGACAACCAGCTCTAGGTGTTGGACCAGATGGCCTTCAGAGGTCCCTGCCAACCTCAGCCATTCTGTCATGTGGTGGGTACTAAAATGACAGGAGGGATGGGGAACGTCAACATTGGTTGGACAGAAAAATACCAGTGTAATGTCACTGGTGGGAACCACAGTGAAGAAAAATGGAGTAAGTAACAGACAACTGGAAAGACCAGTATCAAGCTGAGAAGCAAAGTAGTCAGTAAGGGAGAAACCACGAAATCAGCAAGAGAGACAGGGCTGGTGGGTAAAGAAAAGGAGTCTATCCTGAGATTGACAAGAAGCTGAAAGTCTAATGATTCAAGAGAAGCAGTTGCCAGTACCATTTTTTAGGAAAAAGTTGACTTAGCTCCAAACAGATCTTTTTTCCAAATTCCAAAATTTCCTTTTTCCAATTCCAAATCCCCCTCTTTTTCCATCCTGAAGAATTCTACGTTCATTTATACCAAAGTGAACGTAGCACTTGGCAGAAAACAGGCAGGGCTCAGAAATCACTGTAGTTGGCGGGGATAATAACCCATATTGAAATGATCAGAGCGGCACACAGCTTACCCTGCTTTGCTTCCAATTCTGCCTCTTTTTACATATGAGATTACAGAATTTTGTTAATGGTAGCAACTTGTTTCCCGAACTGCAATTAAAACGGCCGTGCGTTAGCATTACAAAAGAGCCACTTCAGGAAGACTTTTTGCCCTTTTTTTTTTTTTTTTTTAAACAAACCCTTGTGTCAACATTACAAATGGAAATAATGTATAATGTTTAGTACTTATGTTGCCCCTTTTTTTTTCCCCATAAAAGATTTGACAGCTAGAAAACACTTCTTTATTCTAGGCAGGATTATATGGGCCATCTCCTTTTTCCCTCCCTGTGAGGAAGGTTCCCATTCCTCCTGCATTGCTCCCTTCCCTAAAAGTAGAGTTCATAATACTAAATACAACATTAATAACACGGACTTCTCTCATTCTACAAAAACTTATTAATTCACAGAAGGGCACCAGTAATGCTAGACTCCATAAATAAACAAAATAGGAACAACCTCCCAAACCCAAACAAACAAGAAATAAAAATCTCACACAGCAAAAGAATTCCTGATTATTCTCAACACATGAACCAAACAATGGAAAAGCAGCTAGAAATATGGAGACTCAAAATATGTCCGAAGTTGCATGTCAAGATGTTCAGATGACCTCATTTCGTGTTTTGTGATATTACTGTATTGCATTTTGGTTTGACAACTACTACAGCAAATTGTTGGCAAGTACACTATTTGCAAGAAACCAAAATAAAAAGCCTTTCTAGAGAAAGTAAAAATTCTACTTCAATTTGGTTACAAAGTTTTACATGGAGCAACAAACTGGGATTGCTCCTTCTCCCACACTTTATTAACACAGATAAGCGCTTAGAAGAAGTTTTAGAGGCAACAGCCTTTTCAATTAATACGATTAAACCTCTATCAAGTCACATAGTGTTCAACTTTTAAAATAACATAATTGCAATTCTGTCTCTATCAAACTGCTCAAGACGATAATGCTCTTTGAAGTCTATTCTGGTTCCCCCTGTAAAACTGGGATTTCAGACCTATGTATTTGTACTAGACTTCTTTCCACTTAACAGTACGGTTTGCAAAACCATCTTGGGCTCAGCACTGAAGTGATGGTGCATCACTTCCAGCAGCAGACCCAGTGGAGTTGTTGTCTATCAGGATTTCTAGCACAGTGCTGCCTGTACTTTTAGAAATGAGCATCAGCCCTCTCTGACAGCCAGGATGATTCTGATGAAGGATAATGGAGAGATTTATCTATATGCACTCCTGGAGCCTTAAAAATAATTATCCGTGTCCCTCTCTCCTCCGAAGTAAAAACTGCTCTCAGATCTCTGTTGAGGAACTTTGTTAATGATGATATGCAAAGCAAAAAAAAAAATACAGCCATCACTAAATTCCCTACACAGTAGTGTACCAGCAGTTGTTAAGCCCGAATTTCTTTTTGGTTTGGGTTTTTTTGAAAACGTATTTAAAATTTATAAAACTTACCACTTATAATCACCCTTTCTGTCCCCTTTGCTGATTTGCATAAGGCTGTTTCTAGCATATGGGACAGGAATAGTAACAAATGCTACATAGGACACAATTAGAACTAGCCTTCCTTTTCCCAATTGTGTTTTTCTGCAGACAACTACAGCAGACAACTGCTACAACTTTTTCACTTTCAACTTTAATAACTGGTAATTATCTACTTGTAGAAGCTGGAAAAGACCATCCAAGTTCACTACCACCAGCAGCTTATTACCAGGGGCAGAAAAACAACAGACACAAAAAACCTGATGAAACATCCTTGTATTAAGCTTTAATCTAGACTCCCTCCACAAACCATTAAAAACACTTAAATCCAACACAAGTTGTGACTAAACACTCATGACACTCCTCAAAGCCTAGAGTCTTGAGTACAAAGCCTTTCCCACCATGCACCAGCTAGCAAGTGAGAAGCAAGAGACCAGGCAAAGCTCATCCTCCATCCACTTGAGAATTTCAGCCTCCTCTTTCATACCTTTCACCACCGCAACCATATTCCTGTACGGTCTATGTAAGATGTTGCCGCAAAATGGCTCTTTTGAGGTCCTCTACTTGTTCTCTATATGAATCTACACTAAGCACAGATTCTTGTCTTCATCTTAAGAACTTCACAACTCTACCTCCTTTACTTAGCAGCTATGAGAGTAATTCAACAAATCCCTCAACTCAGCCAGCACTGCCATGCCATTGCTGCCCTGACCATCAGCTTCTGCTGCTGGTGTCTCTGCATTTCCCTCCACTTTGCTCATTATACATGTACGGCCACCTAATTAAATTTATAAACCCTTATGTCTCAATGCATTTTTAAGGCTTACTTCTGTTCAAACCAACAAACTTCCGCCAATTGGCCATGGCTTCATCCTTCCTGGCAGGTTTCATCCTTCTACACATATTCAGTCCCTGGTTAAAAACAGGCAAATGGCTACAGACATGTGCCTGGCAAAGAGATGACAGTTCTTCACCATGGCGTTTATCGTGTGTGTTAGCTCATCTGCTTGTCTCTTTAGACTCTTAACCCGCCAGAACAGAAATCACAAACTGTTACAACAGTACTCAGTCCAGTACAATGAGATCCCTCTGGTAACGGAAGCATTTGGGTACTATCATAACAAATATTTACAAAAGCAAGAACAGAGATTTATCTTGTTTCCTAAGCAGCAGTAGGAAGCATTAACATTTAGTTTTCCTGGTTATCCCTTTGGTATATAATCTGCTGTAGTTAGCTGAAGATACAGGTCAGTAAGTAATACTGTATTTTGGCAGGTATTCTAAAAATAGCAGCTACCACTTCAGAGCTTCTGTTTTTGTTAGATACAGACTTGCAAAACCATAAGAAGAGCCTCTACATAACTACAGTACGAAGGCACTCCCATTAGACTATTTAAAAGCAATAGGTACAATAGCTTTAATTAATATAGGCTTAAATAATATAGGGGTTTTTTTCTTTTGTATCTGCCCAAATGCACATGTCATACTACAAAATTAAAGAAATATTTCTTGTCTACCTAAGTCCTGCATAATCCAATGCATTTCCAAGAGAAGCAATAACCCGACAGCATCAACGCTATACTCTCATTACCTGTTTCCACAGTGTTTTCTGTTTCTGCTGCCTCCAAACCATCCATACTGTCTTCATCCTCCACTGCAGTTTTTCCTCTACTCCGAGGCCTGCAAACATAAGAAGGGAAAACTCTTTTTAAACTGAGAGCACTTTTAAATGTTTAAGTTTTAAATTTATCCAGGATTTAAATAATTTCATTTTGAGGGATAAATGTCAGCATTAACTTATGTAATATTTAAGCTAACCCGTGATTTGAGGCTTGTACAAATCTGATGTCTCCTCCCCTTTTTTCCTGTTCTAGGTAACGTTCTCAACAACGTACACTTGAATCAGAAGTTAGCCCCTTAAGTTTTTCTGATTATTCTTACAAGAAAAATACAGTAACAAACTTCTACTAATCAAAAAATACTTTAAACCAGCAAAAGGTTAAGATACGAGCATCCTGTTTGCTCCACATAGGAGGTAACTATAGATGGATATGAGAGAACACAATCCAAAGTCTGGCCAGTAGTTACACACACTACAAAACAGATACCAATCCATCCAGAGCATCCTTGGAAAAAATTTCTGTAGAATAATAATAACGCTAAAGCAAATAATTGAAACACGTATTATTTTCAGTGAAACAAATATTTTGACACATAAAATAAAATGTTATGAGAGATGACTAGATGTCATCACATTAAAAAAGTCATCACATGAGGACAGCACATCAAAACTAAAACACCTGGCAGATTTGTTTCAATTTCAACCAAGGTCTGACGGAAAGCAGACAGGTTAGTGCCACAAATTCCAGCCTTTTTTCCCTGCTTGGCTTTTCAGCAACTAACGCGGTGGGCTGTTGAGAAGCCCAAGCATCCAGATTCCCAGCTGTTCAGCAGCCCATTTGAAAGGGAGCCAAGAGCTTGGCACCTCGCCTCCCAAATTTTCAGGCTACTTGGCAACCTGCCTGGCGTGCTGACGGAAAGCCTGGGAGACCCTGGGAGCTTCTGATTCCAAGTGCACAAATTCTGAGCAGTTTGGGGCATCTCGGCGGTTCCAACGTCCCAGAGCTGCCAGGCAACCATTCACCCAACCAACATGCCTTGAATCAGGATGCCACGCAGGCCAGCACACGGGCACCCCGCTTGCCCTCCCCACCCCCCCCCCCAACAAAACCGCTCTGGTTCCTCTTTCACAGAGGATTCTGAAAGGTTTGGGTTTAGTTCTATGTTGGGGGGAAAAGGGTTTGGTTTGGGGTTTTGTTGTTTTGTTTTTTTTTTTTTTTAATTAAATCATTCCAAAACCAGCATTTCCTTTTTTTGTACAGTCTGTTATAATACTTAAATCTATCCAAACTATTTCCACAGAACTAGATCTGCTAAATCAGCTACAAAATAAACTTTATTGTGCAACGCCTTTGGTTCTCATGGATCAAAGAGGAAAACGTACACAGAACTGGAATCATCTTTCGAGTCCACATGTGTTGCTCTCCTGCTAGAAAGAGTGACTGTCTTGGACTACCTAACAAGAATATCCCTTCAAATTGTGTTGGGACCAGTTTTGTCTCTGCAAAGGAGGAAAAGAAGAATTAAAATGAGGCTCAAACCAAAGCCTAATAAACCCTACTCAATTTACAAAGGAGGAAAGTGAGAGGAGATGAAGGACACGGGACTTCTCTTGGCATCCCTATGAAATTTGTTCAGGACAACGCTGAAAGACACGGGCATGGCGGCAACCCTAGGGATACACGGTTATCTTCTCCTTTGCCTGCTTCTCCATAAGCAGTAACGGCACACACAACACACAAAATAGTAAGCAGTAAGAAGTAATAGCCTTCCTAGTCAAGACAGAAACCAGCATCCCCTTCAGTTATTTGCCACTCTGTGAGCTTCCAGCGTAGTTTCTTAAAACCCACGTTTCACACATATTTAAACCAGAATAAACCGCACAGCGACCAGAAGAAACTGTCTTATGCTCCTCCCTTCAGCAACCGTGCCAGCCCATCCATGCGTACGGCAATCGGTGAGCTGGCTGGGAGGTGGACATGTGTTTTGGAAGTAGGAAGGACGCAAATGTTTCTCTCAGTAGCATCTGAGATCGTCACATGGATTTATTCCCATCCGTAATGAAGAGTAGGGAGTAGATCAAATGGAACATCACACTCACTGGATAGAATAGGCTCTTCCAGCGAGATTGAGATACAGCAAGAAAAAGCCAACACTCTTCTAACACTTAGAAAAACAATGCAGCTGGTAGGGAAACAAGCATGTAAGTATTACATTTCTTGTAGCTCTTCGCAACATCCCAGGACATCAGCCAGCACCAAATGAAAGGACGGGAATGCAGGTAAGTGAAATCACTTCCTTTGGTGCAGGAATGCTCAAAAGCTTTACAGAACACAACCAGCTAAGAACGGGGATTATTTCTAAACCCTATCCCAGTTATTCTTCTACCAGCTATCCATCTGCAACATAAAGTTACAGGTTTGTACTAAACCAGGATTACTTTGAAATCATCACAAACAAAAAGTTTTAATTCTGCTTTCTTCACAAGTACCCCATATCAGCATTCTCCAACACAACCCTGTAGGCGAAGGTCACTGGATAGTGGAAGATGATGATTGTTTATGTTTATTTAATAATTTACATACAGCTTTACATTTTCTATTAAAACTACATTTCATGTATTAAACACCGAAGTATGTCACAAAGCCTTTTTAAACATTTAGTTTAAACAAGAGCAGTATTCACTCCTTGAACTCCCTACCGTATTTTAGCAACCTATTTAACACTAAGGAAAATCAGAGGTTTCAATTAATTAAACATAATTGCTTCTTTCAGCAAAAGATATAACCACGTCTGCTGTTTCCTTGCCATTCCCCTCCCCCAAATATTCTACAAAAAGCCTTCATAATGCCGTGCAGGTTTTAAATAAAACTGAAGTAGTGGCATAAAACATACCGGATTGTACCATTAACTTATTTTTGCTAGTTACATCCATTTCACAATCATCAGAAGAGATCTTACAGCCTATAAATTTATGTTTGACTTGGAGAAAAAAATAATTCAAGTCACAAAACAGTGAAATATACACTGTACTGACAACTGTGTTTCCACAGAAAACGCCATTTGAGAAGGCCATATAGCATACCTAATCGTTGCAATGAACTTTTGTAATAAGAATGGATTGTTTAATGTTATTTGCATTAAGTTTGTACACTCTACTTAATACTTTTGTAAACACAGCTTTTGGCTGGTTTGCATAACACTGGGGTTTTCCACTGACAAACCATGTAAATTTTTTATTTCTCTATTCACTTATTCTACTCCTCCTTAAATAAAGTGGGAAAAGCAACCTGTGCTCTGTTCTCCTCCTGAGACTTGACTTTTTCTTTTGAAGGAGGATGCGAAAAGGCTGCTGGGGCAAGCCAGCGGCGGGGCCAGCTTTTGCTGCCTTAGAACAATTACGGAACAACAGCCCGTGAGTATTCCCCGCCGCTCACCCAAAGCCAGACAGTACTGAACCGTAACTGCTATATTGAACATTATACCTCAGTTCTGCTCTAGATCTCAAAGCTCAATCCCAAACTTTCTTACTAGGAGGAGTAACTACATCATGTTTTTACATATCATTGCAGAAACCCCACCAGCTCGTGACGGCAGAACCAACACAGATGAGCCACATCTCCTACAGCTTACAAACGAAGAAAAAAAATGTACAGGCAGAGCCTGACCGATACGGACTCTACAAGAAAACAACAATAAATATTAGTCAGTACAACAGGCAGTGGGCTTGGTACGCAGGCTGAACTGCTGCCAAGGTTTCCGCAACCGGCCTTCTCGCTTGCCTTTTTCCTACAACAGAGTTCAACTGAGAAGGAAAAAACCAAAACCGCATCTATCTATGTTTAAAAGAACAGATCCACTGAGAGAAATAGAACTTCTTCAAGTGTTTAAAGCACATTCAGCATTTCATGAAACAAAGTCAACAAAATACAAAACTACGCTTTTTATGTATATAGGACTCCAGTTGAATATAACTACTGTCTACAATAATTTTACTCATATTTGCATAAAATGGAGTCATTTATCAAAATCCTTTGTGACCACTCCTGAATCTGTTATCAGTTAGATTTCTTAGCTAATGCCCTTCATTAATCTCCATCTTTAAATACACCATAGTAAACAAAAATTTCGTAATTCTTCTCTGGGTAAGCAACTAATTAAATTCAGCCCACAGGAAAAAGAGCCCAGAAAAGCCTTTTGCAGGGCTCAGCAGAGCATGAGGCGCTCCGTGTGCACTGGGGGAAAGCCTCGCTGAGGCTGTCTCGAAGCCTGGCCGACTTCGCTAGCGCAGGAAGATCACCAGGCGCCTGAGCGGCTTCTGCTGAACTGCACAGAGAGCAGCACGGATGCACAACGCTGGGAGAAAATGGAAAAGCGTCTTATTCACCTGCCACTAATCAGATACCACTTCTTTTAGTCTTTTTCCTTGCTTTTTTTTTTTTTAAATGCATGACATTTTTTGCATGTTTGGGGTTTTTTGGTGGGTGTTTTTTGTTGTTGTTGTTGGTTTGGTTCGGTTTTTTGTTTGGTTTTGTTTTTTGGGTTTGTGTTTTGGTTTTTTTTTTAAGGTGACAGCAATAGCACCGTAACCTGACAAGTATAACGTAGGTCAACAGTACATCTTGGATCTTACTCATTCTTTCCACACGATGACCAGTAATGAGGCCATGGGCCAACATCTCCTGGAAGCACCTGAAATAACTGACAAAGCTACTACCCTCAGGTGCCTGTCACTGCCAGGCTGCTAGTTTATGATTACCCAGAAGTTACTGCCAGACACCAGTTTCTGCAAGTTCCCTCTAAGTTACTACCAAGAAAATCAGGTGACAATTCATTCAGACCATCCATGCAAACTACCTTGCTAATCCAGCGCACGTTGTTTCAGGCTTATGAGAACGGGTCCGTATGAACCACTCCAGGGCTCCCCTCTCTTTCTCAAATGCCAAAACCTCTAGATTGTTCAGGGGAGAACTACCTTCCTTCCTACGCTTTGCAAAGTGCTGAGCACAATGATGGTACTAAATATATAAAAGAGGGCCAATAACCTTAAAAAGCTGTGTAACATCTGGGATACAGTAACATCCTAAACCAGCACAGATGTCTTGTTAAATGAACATCTGTCCACAGCCTTAGCCTGGAAGATGGTACAGGAGTGATTTATAAAAAGGTTCAATTAGCGCTGCCATCAGCATGGCTAGTAACGAATTAATGTTCACACGACAGTTTCACAAGTGAAAGCTGTTACAGTCTTTTCAAGCATCTTTTTAACAGGTGTGCAAAAACACATGCTCCCACTATTTCTGAACTGTACGTACAGCTGTAAAAGTTTAACTGTGCTGAAGTATAAGCTAGAGTACTTAAGGTTCAGTTAGTAGCCCCATGCGAAGGGAACCACAGCAAGAAAGTAAGAATCAATTCACAGAAATACCTACAAAGAAAGGGTTTTTTTCCTCCTCTCTGAACACCACTTTTCAACATAGTCTTTATTACTTATAAGAGTTGAGAAAATTCTACATCCAAGTCAGGATAAAATGAACAATATGGCTCTGGAAGCAAGGCAGATGCCAGCTAGCTATAATAATTTCAATAGCTCTAAACACTAACAAGCCTAAAATAGGAAACCCACTATCATATTGACTCTGGCTTCAAACTGATTCAGATTTAAAAGATTCTTAAGAGGATTTTTTAATTGAGCAATCAGTAACAAGTGAAAATATTTTCTGCACTTGCCCTCCACAATATTTTCTTTCACACATTATAAAAAAAGAACTCAACGTGTACTTTCTTCCTATTTACTTCTTACACATATAGATATGTGTACATTAAAGGCAGAAGAACCCCCATGTATGGAAAAGATGTGCAACAGAAACATCACGAGTGATACAAAGGTGAAAAAAAGCTGACCTTTTAGTAATAGAGAGAAGTGAAAGACTGTAGGAAATCTTTTTTGTTTAACATCAACAGAACCAGACTTACTACAATCTCTTTATAGAACAATCTCATTATAGAACTTGCTCAACCTTCAGTTTCATTATGAAAAGATCTCAAAAGTATACTTGATATTGCCTATCAGTCTCCTGGTACAATCAAAGAAAAGCACCTATCTTAATACTTCTAATTTATAAAGCATAATAATCTTTTCATAAATTACTGCATCAAAGAGAAGTGACCCAGCTTACATTTAAAACCAAAACATTGCAACTTCCTATCTTACATCTCCTTTAACCAGTAACGATCTAAAAGACATTATTCATTCAGTCAGTATTATTCATTCACCCAGGCTGTAACATGTTCAGAGCTGAAACTTTTTTCACATCTATATTTTATGCAGTTACCTCCGAGAGCACTAAACACCTGAAATAAAAAAATATTGTAGGCTTTGAGATCAGGGATGTCTGAGAAAAAGCATAAAAAGAACCTAGCCTCCGCTCGACAATTCTTATCTAAATTTTTCCAGTACTCCCCTGTGAAAGGGAGATTTGTCAAAGATTTCCTACGCTACTCAAAGAAATGCAAATAGGAGTCTTTTAAAGATCATTTGTACTGAATGTTGTAGATGCATCTTTGCTTTCATTCTGGAGTACACTGTTGACAAAAAGTAAGCTAATACAAGAGAAACCGACTGATGAAAGCAGAGCTCTTCAAGAAAAAAGGCTGTCCCCGAACAGATTTTGAGCAAAATACCGCGTGTCAAAACGAATTTGCATTGCACAGTTCTAACAACAATTGAAAGGTCAAATGAATTAGTACTTTTGAGTAAATGTGAAGTTTGGGTTATCTGTATTTTCAACTTCAGCTGCTCCTGTGGAGTTACCTGTACTACGTGGGCTCCCGGGCCAATATTGGAGCAAAACTGCTTTCCATGGGAGACTGAGAAAAGGCAAACAGGATGTCCTGCCAGCAGGCACTCGTCAGAACTGTCCATCCGAATCAAAGAGGCATAGTTACTGTTAACAGGAATGTCATCTCACTGTTGGAAAAATCTTAATCTCAACTCAATTTTGCAGAAGGCCACCAGATCCAGGAGCCTGAAGCTACACTCTGTTGGGTGATGAGGCTGGTCTGGCCAAAGCGACCTGTCTTCAGCGTTTTCTCTGCTCTTCCCTGAAGTTATAGTTGTTCAGTTTGAGGCTGGAACTGCTCTTTTAAAAGACAAAGCAGATGAAGACTATCCCAGCTGAAACAGAGCCCTATTAACAAGACCATGAAATCTTCTTCCCAACTTGTTGCCCATTTGGGAACGTCCTCGGTGGGTTGGCGAGAGAGACAGAGGGTCACAGCAGCCAAGGACCAAATTAGGAGGATTCATTATTGATAACAGTCGCAGGCACATAGAATAATAAACTTTTCACATGAGCCTATAAAATACCCATAGAGTCACAGCTCTGCTACAGCCAGTTACAGACTGAAATATTGAGGCTAGGGCTACTACACTGCAATGTACTTCTGCACACCTTTTTGTGATACCATTACATGAGAAACTGAGTTTGATGTCAAAAACATGAAGCCAGGTTGCCTGACCTACATGTACGGACTGTTCAGGCTTGGAGACATTTTGAATAACAGAGTGAGAAATCATAAAAAGGCTTTCTGACCTTTCAGCTTTCTTTTTATTTTTCAAACTGTTTAGACATCTATAAATTCTCTAAGTGAAATTACTTTGAGTCAAATACCTGTCATGTTAACTCAGCAATATACAGCATCAAAAATTGCTACAAGTTCTCATTTCTCAAGAACTACCTTCCAACTGATCAGTAGTCTCATTGTCTGACTTGCGGTTTATAGTTTTAGTTCTGTAACACAAAACACATTACGTGCAGGCCTTAACCACTATGCGTATCTCAGAAATAATTATATTACAAAAAAAATTCTGATGCAATTACAGCCTTCCAACACATTATGTATTTGCAGCTTTGCACAAAGTACATCCTTTACACATTTGCTACCAATGCACTTAGCCGCATTCACTATCAAAATGATGCAAAACAACTTGCCAGAATTTCAGCACTTGCACTATTTTTTAAAACCTTTTCTGGAACCAAATTAGACAAGTCTTTGGGAGCACCAGCAGCTACAAGCAGAGCCATCTGCACGTTTCCAACCCCAGCTAGTTCTGTGCCGTCTACCTGGCTCCAGACTTGGTAATGGCTGTATTCTTATGATTCCTCTGGCCAAGAGTTCATGTAAGGCTCTTCAATAGATTTGCTGAGCAATGCTTATCAAGACCACTGAATGATTTCACATGTTCTATTTTTACAGGCAAGGAGAATGAAATAGCAACATTAACAGTTGAAAGACCACTGGCATTGTCAAAAACACAAATCTTCTAACCTTTGCAAGAGTTTCACATGTGCACCTGCACCATCAAACACTGCACTTGTCTGCACTTCTCCTTTGAGTAAACAAAACTGCATCAAAATGTGCTACTGCATCAAACACTGTTTTTTCTTGATGGGTAGCATAAGCATCCACTTGCATCAGAACACAAGATTTGTTTCTCCATGACGACAGCTATGGGAAGTTTTCACTCCTCCAATCTTTGACAGCCATGATGCCTAAAATTCTTTTACTCACAACAGGACCAAGATCTTGCCTTTTTTAAGAGGTAAGAATTATCCAACTACTTGCCTTTTCATACGTTGCCGGGTTTGCCTGCTACTCTCTTCTGAATAAAGGTGGCAATACAATGGTAAAGACTGTAATTCTCATGTCTGGTGATTTCAAGATCCCATACATAAAATTCAGCGGATCTGAGTCATCATGCATGAGAAACAGCTGCCAAGTACTTGGAACTTGGTGGAAGTTTTGGTCTCTGCGAACAGATTTTTGTAATTTTAGCACCATTAATTAAGAATCATTTTCAAAGATTCCTTTTGAAACTTTACAGTCTGCTGGAGTCTTACCATAGTAAGATTGTGAAGGTTCTTTCAAAATGCATTTGTCTGCGTATGTTAAATATTCTCACTGGATATATTAAGTGCAGGTGCAGACTGTGCTGCCTACCGTAATACCCAGCCACACAAAGTGCAGGTATACAAACAACCAAATGATGTAGTACTAAAGTTTTTACTCAGAAAATTGGTTTCATACCCAGCAAGTACAGTCTGCATACAATGATCATAAAAAGCTCTAACCATTGCTTTTAATCATTGTTTATCCAGTTAGGATAATCAAAAAACAATGCGAATATTCAACTCTTACCTATTGTATCAATTTCTTTAAGGAAAACTAAATCCCGCTCGCATGACATTGTTTTAAGAGGTTTCCAGATCTTACACCTATCAAAATGCATCAGTCAACTCATAACATCTCATGCTTTCTCAACGAATAAAGCTCAGTATCTTTTGTCTCAAAACAGTTTTACTCCTGTCTTTAGACCTAATAGCAAACACAAGTCTTCCTGTAGATTACATGGAAAATAACTCCATGCATTCTTATGCTTTTGAAGTATTTCTGATCCCACCAATACCACGAAAAACTTCCACCTGTCTGTCCCTCAGACAAGTGTTACAGGATTCCCTGAGAAAGGCATCCGTCCTCTGATTTCACCTGAGCTTCTGTTTACAAAAGGTGATGAACAACCTATGGCAACAGCACCGCTGTATTTCCCGATTGCTCTCCCCAGAACATATGTAAGCTTAAACTAGAAGGATCAGGACATGAAAGGAACGGCAGTACCCAAAGTGATATAAATAACCTGCTTTTATGCAAGATGCTGACCTAGAACACATTAGGTAGAATTTTATTCATAACACCCAAATTAATTGATGGCATGTAAGAAAAGTAGTTCTTGCATGTTAACTACAGTTTGCCATTACCAATCTAAAATGGATTTAGACAAGAAAAAAAACACAACAGAAATGAATGTCATATCACCACATATCTTTTCCATCTGTTAGCACCCTTAGCTCCTTATAAAGAAATGCATTTTTATTTCAGATAATGTCAACAAGTATTATGAAATATTTTTCTTTCAATAAAAATGCTAAACCCAAGAAAGCCAAAGGGAAAAACACAAGATCTGCTTGCTAATTAAAAATCCATTAGAACTTATTCAGAAGGCTTGGAAAACCTCAGAAGAATAAAAATAGACCTGAAAAGAAAATGGGCAATGTAATCACATGGGTGTCAGTGTAGATTTATAGTTCATATGAATTGTTTTTCTTTTACCAAAATTGTTTTCAAACTAGAAGTAAATCCTAAAAGCCAGATCATGGAAAGTATTTTTATACCAGAGTAAATAAAACTCTGAAAATACTATTGTGAAATATAAACAATACAAGTAGCATAATAAGCAACGCTCCGAAGCACAGTCACAACTAATACAAGTCTTCAAACATGTTTAAAAGCTTCTGTATAAACAGACAAATCAAACTCTAGAGGCATGGATAAGGCAGAAATGCTGAATTCTGCTAAACAAAACTGTCCAATGCTTTCCCCCGCCCCTCCGCCCCCGAAGAGGATTCTTCTAACTTGGGGATACAAATTTGCCCTCTGACAATTACAAACAGGTTACAAATAGCCTCAAATAATTATAACAGAGAACTTCTAATCTTCTGTTCAAAGGTCTGTTAAATTACCATCTTTATTTGGGACAATGATCATTGCTGTACACCACTGTTCTCAAAATTTCACCTCTTTTTATTTGAGACCACTACAAACCATACCAAGCAACTTTCTCCATGCCAGTCTTCTGACCATTAAGATTAAATATATAAATTAACAGTATTTTTTAAAAAAGCTGTTATTCCCTCATTTCTTTAATATGCCCTTAAAGAAAAACCTGAAAAAAGAGTAAGTTAATAAATAGACGGGTTTTCCAGCACTTGATGCTAGAGGAGTTCTACTATCTGCTCATCTCCTTCACACCCCCCAGCACGAGATGAGATCAGGCTGTGACAGAAGTGCTACCAAAAGGATGATCCACTGCTCAGCCTACGTCACACGATACAGGTCAGAGTTATAAACAAAACTGTATCTGTCACACGATAGGGGCACGGATCCAGTAAACCTTGTTACAGCAACTACTATAATGGAAGTCATCCAAGAGGACCAACTGATACCTCCAGGTCAAGTTCCTCTGAGGCCATCATCCAAGGACACACAAGCAGTAAGCTTACTCCATTTACTGCGCTGCAAGTTGCAAAAGGTCCTCAAGTTCTGCTACTTCTCTCCACTCCCACAGATATCCACAGTTTAAACAGGCAAGGAAATGTGTTGTTAAGGTAATAGGAAATTAATTCTCAAAATTCATCTTCAGTACGGAGAAAAATGCCAAAATGTTAAAGATGCAAACATGCTAACCTGAAGACATAGAAATAATGTTAAAACAAAGTTTAAGAATTAACACAGAGTGAATTTATACCCAGCAAAACACAGCTAATTTTCAACCACATCAGTGATCCTGTTTCATTCACCGGAGCTCCACGAGCGTTTGTGCTGGAAGCAGCAAGGGAGAAGAGCAGCGATAGGAAAGAGTAGCTAGAGAAGGAGGAGAGGGAATAAAGTGAGGGAAGCTTCTTCTAGTGACGGCGTAAGCGATGCTGTCTTAAAGGATTTGGAAATTACGATCCAAATAACTCCGTAACTTTTTTCAGAAGCCACCGGAAAAACAAGTAACAAAGATAATCAGAAGTGATACCGAAGCTGATTTATAATGGGACTATTTGTATATTTACCTAATCTTTTCTGAGCATAGACCTTCTGGAATGACAGCTTCTTAGGTATTTATACTTTTATTTTAGCTTGCTTTTTACATATACACATATGCTTCTAATTAACATTTACAGCATGAAAGCTCAGTTCTACTCACCAGACCACACAGACTCAAAAATTATCTTAATCAAACCTTTCAGAAGTACTTTCAGGTATCAAAAGCTGGCAGAGCACCTCCGCAACAGCTATGCTTGCAATCACTTGTGAAGACAACACTGCCAAGAGAAGCACATACGGCTAGGTATAACTTACGGCTAGGTGTAACTTACAGCAGCCCTAAGGCTACCTGGATTTAGCCAAGTACTGTCTTGGTATCACGACAGAACAGGGGCTAGTTCACAGTTTGGCCACACATAAACTTCAGCAGTAAAATCATCAGGTTTTGTTACAGTATTACTTCTGTGTAACTGGTGCGGTTCCCCCCCCTCACCCTGCTATTTTTGCATTTTATTTTCTCCTTAAAGTACCTGAAAGCCTTCACAATGACAAAAGAGTTAGAACTGAGGTATACTGTGTCCTCAGAATCTTAGAAACCATTTGTATTTTGTAATCATTGTATTAGAGATTGCATTTGAAGAGTCTTCGACCACAAAGATGTTCAACATTTATTACACCATCCATGAAAAAACTGCTAAAGAGAGTGCTATCAGAAGTCCAACTGCTCACAACAACTCACTGGATACAATGCCAGAATCATTATCCATGTGCGTGTAATATCCATAAATATCACTCAATAACCGTAACTGATTGAAGCCCATCTTTCAGAAAGGCACTCGCTTTGCCATACCCTTTGTCATCTGTTCCTCCTTATGAACTCGTGCTTCCCCGTGAACTTCTCTGGTTTCAGTTTTCAGCTGCTGGCTCTTGGCGTACCTTTTCCTCTTACATTAGGGAACCCTTAAGAACACAGTATTTTCTCTGCTGGAGATACTATCCACTGTAATCAAGCTACTACTTAGTTTTAGGGTTTGGATCCCCCACCCTCCCATAACCTAACAGACTGAGCACCTTTACCTTTCTCACCAAAGGCATTTTCTCCAAGCTTTCTACAATCTTTGGTCTGCTTCAAGACTTTTTGCCAAGATTTTGGTGTTTCAACTGTGGATATCTGAATCACATTAAAATGGCAGCAGCCAATCTTACAATCTCTCTGATAAATAGAGCTTCAGGACACAGCCACAGTATCCCACAGTCTAAATCTCTTTCCAGAAATGCTCCTTTCCAGACTGTAGCCCCATCCCTACAACTCCACACGGTGACGCCATCCCTTCTCCTCATTCTGAAGAGCATTTTGTTTAACTGTGCTTAATCCAAATCCCACTTTTCCCTGCTCCCTATGCTCATCCACATAATTCCATATACAGATTTCAGTAGCAGTAACTGTTACTAATACCAGACCTTATTGCTGGAGGACCACCCAAAGAACGCAAAGCAAGGCAACGACAGTTCCCAAAGACAACAAAGTGCTTTGTCAGCCAGCTCTTAACCCAATTACTCTAGGTTTTATTCCACTGATTAATTCAAACAAATAGTTTTAATCAGAATATAAAACACTGTTAGGCCCAGCACCTTTTAAAGAAATCCACTTACATTACATCTTTATAGAAAACTATGGATAAAGGATCCCATGAGGCGACCCAGTATCTACATCAAGGGCAACTTTTAAAACTCACACAGTAGGTGAAAGAGAGGATGAAAAGGAAGGGAAGGAATAAGAAAAACCCACCAAACTTAAGAGTTCCTGCCTCTAAAGAATGTAGTAAATATATATATTTCCAAAATAAAAATAAAAAGTTAGAAGCCATCAATTCTCCACACCTCTTCATTTTTGCATATTTAACCACTGAGGCATGTACTATAGCCATCCCAACAGCAAGGGACTTGCTCTCCCAAAAAGTCACGCCTTCCGCATCCTCTTGGTTTCAGTGGGAACCATGGGATTTCACCGTCGCACAGATGTGAGCAGCATGTACTTCAATATACTTTGTAGCATAATAAAACATTCTATTGAAATGACGCGATCTAAAAAACAATGACTTTATTGCTTCTTACAACTTTTTCACTGTAAAATTCAACTCCAAGGTAGTAATTGGCAGGGACAAAATTATGTAGCAATTAGGGCATGACAGCAAAAGCAAACAAGAACTGAAAATGGGTTCGACACTTCTGGTAACAAGCAGGTAATTATCACAGCAGCTTGAAAGGGGCATAATCAACCAAACTGACATCATCCCTCCCACATAATAAAATGTGAAATCCCTTTACGTGCAGTGTAGCTCTTACACACAGCTGGTAAATGCTGCTAGTCTAGTCTCGACGTCTGTGTCTGCAGAGCAGCTGAGGTTACATTTGGGACACTTCAACAGTGGATAATTTTATTTATTTAGAATGATGGTAACTATTACATGTTTTCATCCATTGTGGACTACAAAGATTATTTCTAGGAGATGGTCTTTTCTGAAAATGCCTTCTCTTCTCTCAATATAACTTTGTTTCCAAAGTTCCTAGAATACAGAAAAAAATCTCTGCCTAAAAGGCACAGTTGCTGTTACACCTCCCCCTACAAGATAAAAGAGGTTTAATATTTTTAATATAAAAATAGAAGGTTGCTAGTTTTAAATATACTCAACTTTTAACTACCAGATTTTACCAACACTTTTTTTTTCCCCCATGACACATTTTATTTAAACTTAGGTGTGAGCATTAACTGTTGTCTCAAAGCAGCACTATCCTGCGGACATGCTTGTTGTTCATACCAACGCAAAGTCTAGCTGTATCACAAATGGTAATGCATTCATCTTCGTAACATATTTGAGGTAATTAAAATACGATCTGTAGAAAACATTCATTTTTCTGCTGTCTCTTTTCAGCATTATTTTATTGCAAGATTCTCACTCTCATCAGTGCAGTGTTTGGAAAACCCATCAGCCCTGACTGACTCAATAGCAGTTGGTTTATGTTAGAGGAGGTTGAGGGGAACCTCCTTCTCCTTTTTCTGTATTTTGTATATTCCTAACCTATGTTCCTCTCCATTTTCTCTCTCCTTGTGTTGACAACTCCATTTACCTCCATACTGTCTGTCAATACCATTAGCTTGCTGCTTCCGCCTTCTTCCAGCTCATTAACAACAGCAAGGCTGAACCCAACACTAATCCCCACAGTCTGCCGTTAACTATTTCTATCCAGCTCCAATCTTTTAGATGGGTTTCGTTCCTTGTTTCTTGGATACAAGCAATTTCAAAGGCACTGGAATTGCAGCTCAATTTGTATTGATTTTCCAAGTGAAATTTCCACACAACATTTACAGAGTACCTGTACCTATCATTTTTTAAACTGCGCTGCAACTACCATAAGTAAAATACATGAATTATTAATGCTTATTTTCTCATCTTTAAAAGCTCAGCACTAACACATCACAACATGAATTCTTCAGACACCTGTTATCTTGAGCAATCTATTTTTTTAATCTTTTTTTTTTTTTTTTTGTTATCTTGAGTAATCCGGTTTTCTGCACAAAATTCTCACAGAGATAACCCAAAGCTGAGTTCCTGGATCTCAACTTTTCAAAAGTAACAAGGTAATTTTGAATAACATTATTAATTTCAAAATTTAAATTTGACGAGCATGTAGCCTAGACATGGCATGCCTTGACTTGTGCAAGGTTTGGTTTACTGGCAAGTAAAACAGATGTAGGCACAACAGGAGCTATTTGATTGCTGTCTGTATGTTACTGACATGATAAAGATGTTAATACTATACCAAATCTTGTCTTTTTTCTGCATATCTGAAGCACTGAAAAACTTAAATTACTTAGGTTAAAATTGTACAAGATCTAAAATTTTATCAAGAATCCTGTTAACTAGAAAAAAAATATAAAAGCACAAGTTTATCAATGTAAAACTATACCATAGCAAGTGAAAGGAAACATTGACCTCGAAGCTAAAAAGGTAAAGACTAAGTTAAAAAAAAAAAATTCTTTTTAAACCAACTGCTATGGAAGAGGCCTCTTCCTCTTAAGCACATTGCTTCTGTGAACGCTATGATTCTACTGTGAGAATCTACAAATACAAAAAATAGCTTTATACATAACACTTCAAAAAGCCAGCACGGGTCAAAGCAAAACTAACAGGACTTGGACAATGGTCAAATGTTCACCTGAAGTAACACATAAGTTGCACGTACCCTTCACAAATGGAGGCTACCCTGCCACAAGCGAGTTCGCAGCCAGGTTCTCCACGCAGGCATGCTAGCAGTTGCACTGGCAGGGGAACAGGGCTGAGCAGCTGCAATAAAAGGCGACTGCCTAAGTCACTGCTGCCAGCAGAACAGATCTCTGGAATCGTGGCCTTAAATGCCCTGTAAATATAAAGCTAACTAGAAAGTTTCCATTACTAACAAAACACGGGTACGTAAATTACCAGGGAACAGTTCCTCAGAAGTGATGAGGTAGGAAACCTTCAATAACCTTCACCACCTTTTCTTTTTCATGTATCTTTGTTCTGTTTCAATGACAGATTACACTAGAAATACCTTTTTACTGCAAACTTAAGAAAGTTACAATGGCATCCTGGCTGTGCAGCATTCAGTATATTGGGAAAAGGATACTTTCATTCTCAGGACTTGGGAGAAAATCTAAGATACCCAGAAATTTCAGGTGCCAATGTCCTGTCCTACAAGCTACAAAACAAGCACATCAAGTCATCCCGTAGAGGAACAAATACTGGTTTTCTTCTTTGCATCTGGATCCCACAGTAAAGGTAACATGGTTGGTTCAATGTCCCCAAGGGAAACCTTCTTCATCTGAACAGCTGGAAATAATGTTTTGTTGGAGGAAGTACATTATTTTGAAGTAGAGCTCCTCCCAGTAAGAGCTCTGGGACGATGCCAGGTAAACACACAATTAATAACAGCACCAAAAATTTCACCTTCTCTAGATACAGGCACACCCCAACACCTAATTTTCTTATATCCAATTCTATGGCCCGATTTGCAGGTATGTTGAGGGTTTTACCCCTTCCAAAAGTGAAACCAAACGTTGAGTTTAGCTTCCCTTGGAAAATAAAAAACCCTCGGGCTTCAGTCTCACCAGACACACCCCATATTAGCACAATCCAACATTTAATTTATTGTAGAATAACACTAAGTTGGTAACACACAGCATAAGAACTTCAGCTTAAAGAAAAAAAAGAAAAACACAGCAGTGTGCTACCATTAAAAACCATTGCTTATCAATGCCACTGAATTGATTCTAAGCTTAAATTAAAAAGTATCACCAAATATCAACTTCGTTAGCTAAATAAATTTCTGTTGTTTCACTTTCAAATTAAATGAAAGAATTGTTTAAGCGCTTAGCCTTGGATGTGCACAGTAAAACAAACATGCTAATAAAAATACCCGAGTCCAACAGCCAGACTCAAACTATCACACTTGCAAGTGCGGTACTGAATCATCAACCTATGTACTTTTTCAAGGACTGAGAGGCCTTCTGTCTTTTATGCTTTCTGTTATCAGTATTATTTGGAGAATTGGGATTAAAAACCTATACAATTCTAAATTATTATGAAAGCACTTCCCCCCACCCCCCGGATTAGAAACTACACATTCTGAAGACTTCTTCATTAATTCTTCTTCTGAAGAATTCTGTTCTTTTTTCCAAGTTTCCTTGGCTAGAAATTTCACATTTAGGTTCACCCAAAAGAAATCACAAAAATTAAAACTATTAAATTTAATACCTAATAAATACAGATATATCCTCACTACTACGAGGCATGAAAGAATCCATCAATGGCTTTTATTTTTTAAATTAATTACAGCACACTATAGAAAATGCACTGCTGAAGAATGAATCGGGGCGGGGGGGGGGGGACGGACAACGGACACCTGAAAAATTTCATACATTCCTAAAAGTCTCAAATAAAATAAGTTTGCTACCCTATTTCACCAGCTGCAAAGTTCAATCTCTGGTGCCTTGCCCATACTTGAACATTATACAAACTGGGTTTCGCATCATTAGGAAAAATCATGGGCAAAATACAATGCTGGTCTGGTATGTTACTTATGAACATCTTAAACACTAAGAAAGGTTTCTGCTGCTTTTTATCAAGCAGTTGCTCTGAGTGAGGATAGCAACTACTGATGTTCTTCACACAAACAAGAAAAAACTTTAATTTTATAAGATATTAGTTTAAGAGACACAACAGAAACTACCAAGGCCAACCAGTTCTTCTACATAACAACTCTATCAAAAGAAAACGTACTTAAAAAAAAGCGTGACTCAGATAAGCAGCTACTACGGGTTTACAACAGGGATCCTGTTTCAATAAAGCAAAGTGAGTTCCAGTATTCTCCTTACAACCAGATTTTTAATACTTGCATTAAAGCTAAGGAAAGCAGTCAAGCTCCTATTGCACACTTTTAAAAACAAATTTATAGAAGAAGTACGTCTGAAGCCACATCTTAAAAAAATTAACAGCCAACAAACTACTCAGAAATTTTCATTCTATTATTCAGGAATATCTAAGAATACCAAAATATTTTTAAAACAATAATAGAAAGTCAAGATTTAAGCCACATTAGAAAACACTCCCCTAAAGCTTCCAGTTATTGCAATACTTCTTAAGGCAGAGTTTCATGACAAAAACAGTTTTTTTGTGCAGCAGAGGCATACAAAAGGATTCTTCGGGATGCCAAACACTTTCAGAACTCTCCAGTGATGACTCATCCTGTTATGTATACAAAGCTTTCATTAAAAAAAAAAAAAAAAAAAAAAAGTCAGTTGGCATCATTACAGATCCTCAGTTAGCAATCTTCAACTTACTGTTATTTCTTGCACAAAGTATTCTAAACACTCTGCAATAAAGTATTCTGGTATGCTAATTTTGGGGAGGAAAACGTGCAACTTAACTTGAATGGCCTTTCTTACACAAAGAGTTTCTACTCTAGTTCACAAAGTGCTCCAAGATGGCTTCGAATACAATTTTTAGCTAGACAGAAATTCTTTGTTGCTCCATGTCAGTTCCTTGCCAGTTGCGCTGATCAACTATTTTGCCAAAACAAGAAAAATAAGTCTTTCAAAATGAGTCTTGATGAGTGCAACAAAAAGAATCACTTCTAAAAAAAAAAAAAGGGGGGGGGGGGGGGTTTAACTGCTCCTGAAAACTTTGAAAGCATTCCTTCTGGCTGTCTCCTTAGAAGCAGCATTTGAATCCCACCCCCCACCAAATGAATTTATTTAGATAATCTGTTGTACTTCAACAAAATCGCAATAAACTAAAAACTGCCACACAGGTGCAAATAATTGTAATGAACTGTTATTACTATACTGGCAAGTATCTGCCACTAAGACAGTTTTTTTTAATATGTAACTTCTTTGAAATGTGGTGTGGGTTGTTTTTTTTAATTGGCTGTTGTTTGCTTTACTTATACACATGAATGTTTGCAAGATGTACTAGAAACCAGAAGCTTCCCACAGCGCTACGCTACAGTACAAGCATCCTGCGCTTTGCTCCATCAAGTGTTGGATCTGGTCCTCCCAGACCAGGCTCACAAGTCGAGAGGATCGGGTTTTTTTCATGCCTGTTCATCTTCTACCTGCAGGCAGAAGGCAGCCACGTACAAACCCAAGTAAAAGCAGCTGTGGAGCTTTAAATCAAACAAACGTTTACCTTCTGAAACTCATCTCAAGACTCACTTCACGCAGGCAGCTAGTCTGGAGTTAGCAACCCTCCCACAGTATTGTCTGGCCAAATTCAAACGAACAAGCAAGATACAAACAATTTCCTCTATTTTCAATCCCTCCAGCCACTCACTTCTCTAATAATTCAGTTCCTAGTGTTGATCCTTTCCTAAATATGGCCACACATGCATAAGAAGCGAGCTTCAGTGCCAGCTATGCAATTTCTCTTTCCCACTGGGGACACACTTTCCAGCATCTCAGATGTTTTCAGAACAGACGCCTCCCCCACCACTGCCACATATACATTTTATTTTATTTCTTATAAACGCCTCTTACCCACAGTAGTTACAAGTGCCAAATCATCTGATTTCACAGAGTGTCAAAAGAAAAGACAGATCTAAGAACTTATATAGCATTCTCTATCCCTTTTTCCTCTGTAACATGTTGATTTGGAAATAATACTCTTCATTCGCTCGAATTCCAACAGCCACAAGAAGTCAGCTGTCCCCCTCCAGTTGTTTACGCTGATCATAGGACTTGATCAACTCTACCACGTTTCCAGTAAGTTTATGCTTTCCATAGGTACTGGCAAGGCTATACCTGATCAAAGATACAATTAAATTTGTGGATTCATGCTATGAGTCTTTGAGCTTGAAGCATACTGATTTCCATGTTTCACAAAAAACAAACCCGTTTCTTTCTACTCCCAGACAAGATAAGGCGGCTTGTCTTAGAAAGCATAACTAAATCCTTTTGATTTTTTTAATTTAGTCAAAAGTTTTTGTTATTCTCTCATTATTTATGTACTACCATAGGTGGTCATGGCAAATTACCAACATAATTTACACTGGTTCTCTAACTGTAAGACTAGCTCATTAATTAAATTAAAAAAAAAAAAAAAAGGCAACAGTCTTCGGTAGTTAAAAAGCAGAGGTATAGGAAAATAAGATATACCCGCAGTCAACAACAGGTGCTTCATATTTGTCTTTAGAAGACTACATTTAAATGAAAGCAGACACCATTTTCATTTATTCACATTTAATCATCAGTTGATGTAAAAGGAGAGATGAATAACGGAAAGCCAGCTGAATGCAGGGCGGCTTCAGCAGAGGTTTGAATGAGGCTGGGGTTTGGGGTGCTGAACAATAAGCTTCACAAACAAGAGAGACATTTCAAAACCCGCAGCACAAACATAACGGAGGGTCCAGCGCAAAGCATGGGCTTGGCTCCATCTAACAAACAAAAGGGGATACTTTAATCATATTTTAATGAGGGTTTGCACGTGACCTGGTCCATTAGATACTGAAAAGCTGCTGCAGTTACCATACAGCCACCTTGGCATTTGGTGGCTAATGCTCAAACTGGCCACTACAGTACCCTTGAGGAAGGAAAAATAAATAAAGCAAGCTGCAGCAGCTTTGGTTGATAACACCATTAATACACTGGGGGTTTTCAAGATCTGTAGATCCACAGACATCAGCATGATCAAGTGTGAAACCTAAACTCAGCGATAACCAGTTCTATGAGGAAACATAATATGCAGAATAATTAAGTCCATTTATGGTAGATATCAAACAGGTTCATCATCCAGATACAAATATTACTTAACTAATAGAATGACTCAAAACATAAGCTATGTAATATAGACATTTAACATCAGAAAACAAGATCCCCTGATTCCTTAAGGCTGCAAAAAGTGAAAAAATGTACTGCCCTAAGAAAAAGAAAACTCGCTAACAGTCCAGACAGCCTGCTTTTGGAGTCCATTTGCCTCTCAATGCCTTCAAAAAGCAGTCCCATTACACATACACACACACAATTTTTTCAGTTTAAATAAAACTTCACTGATGTAACCTGGTGCTCTCAACTAGGTCTCTGGTATATGTGCACCTCTTTGAAAAGTATACAGTCTGGTTTTCCCACACATACATTTCCATGCATCTTGATAACTGTAATGACAATTCACATTGAAAAGGTGATCACAGAATTAGCATTTACTGCCTCTTCCAACACATACTACATGGCACTGATGCCAGTAGGTAGAAGGTCCAAGAAAATCCCAAGTAAAAGGTGGCTGTTCTTGTCACAATATGCAGTTAAACTGTGGTAATCTACACTCAGCATGTTGAAAGTTTCTGTGATCGAGGAGAGGCTGGACACATTCAAAGGAGATGTCTAATGCTCAACAGATCCAACACAGAGATACCATCCTTGACTCCAGAAATCCCACAGTTCTTTCCCAACTTTCCCAACCTTCCACAATCAGTGGTTCAGGGAAGTATCATTACAAAACTACCCTTTCCTTATTTTCCTTCCTAGGCATCTGCTATTAACCACTGCAGGAAACATGACGATGGGACGTCCAGATCTCTGATCTGACCCAGTATAGCTGCTCTTGTGAAACAGGTAATTTCTCCATATTATCTTACAGACAGACTCTGAACCAAGAGCTAGGAAAACAAAGCTCATCATATTGCCCAAATTACTATCGCACCTGAAAACTGATCTTTAACACCACCAACCTTCATTTCCAGCCTTGTATTCAACATCCTGAACTGTGAATAGTGAACACGCAATTACGTAGCCTTTAGTGGTTTATAGAAGTTTCCTCTGAAAGACTTGTTCCTGATTTCTGACATCCAGAGACTCTAACGCAGTCTTACAGAGAATCAGTTCACACGGTAGGAGGCGGGGGGAGGAAAAGCAAAGAAATGTCTGAGCATCCTGTACACCTTCCCATTCAATAGACGGCTTATTAGGATCTTTGTCCATATTGTATTGAAAAGATTATACTAAGTGCCATATATGCCTTATCCCTTAGTCAGGCGGTCATTATCTACCACGGTAAAAGAAAAATAATGTAAAGAACAGTAAGCTTCATGTCATACAATCAGGCCTTTCAACAAGATTATTTCACAGTCAAAAAACACCTACTTCTCTTGTATTTAAGCAACACTAAGCTCTTCTGGCAGCTCAATGGATTCTTCTAAGTCACCAAATTCCTTGCACAGCTTCAGAAATAACCTAACCATCATGTCTCATGTCCCTGAAGAAAGTCAGGTGACATTTTGCTGCTATCTTCTGATTTGAAATAATATCCAATCCTACTATACCAGAATTCTGACCTTA